>NC_067477.1:52963499-53327416 GCF_947179515.1 Apodemus sylvaticus
TATTTACAGCAGCAATGAAAGATGGCTGAGATATTTGGGCTGATGAGTAAGAGCAAGAGGAAATGTGTGTGTGTGTGTGTGTGTGTGTGTGTGTGTGTAGAGGAGGGTGATGATAATTCAGCCCAAATATGGAAGTTGGGGGATGACTCTTGGAAGTTGACTTTCTCCTTCTACCTTGTGTGGCCAAAATTGAACCTAGGTCATTGGGCTTTGTGGCAAATAGTTTTAGGTTGTACTTTTAATCTAATAGTTCTCCACAAGAGTTCTGATCACCAACCCAGTGTCAATTTGGAGACTGGACTTGATGAGTGTGTTAGTCTGGGAAGGCTTTGGAAGAGATGACTCTTGAACTTAGTTATTATACAAACTTTAGCTTTTTACTGTCTGATGTTGCAGAATATCTGATCACACTGTGGACCCTGAGATGTATTATTTAGAAACCTATTTCTAGTTGTGGTGTGGCTCAGTCCTTAGTACACAGCTTTAATACCTTTGTCTGAATTACAAACATGCCCTTAGTACACACCTTTAATCCCAAACAATGAAGGTAAAATCAGTTTGTAGAAGGAAGCACACAGGTTTGAAAGTGATGCTTAATTGAGTGGCAGACAAAATGATGAATCAGAGAAATATTTGACAGACTAGGATTTGCCCAGCTCCCAGGAGAACAGAGAGGAAAGGGAAGCTACTTAAAAGAGCAGTGGAGAGAGAGAGAGAGAGAGAGAGAGAGAGAGAGAGAGAGAGAGAGAGAGAGAGAGAGTTTTACCAGGAGAGTTTTACAAAGACTGGTGGAAGACGGACTAAGCCAGAGAATAAGAAGGAACCAAAGATTAGGACAGATTGCCAGAGGTAGTTTAAGGCCAGGCAAAGCAAAAAGTCAGAGACTGAGAGAGAAGCCAGCTTGGGAGAGTTGAACCAACCAGCCAGAGTTCAGAAAGAACTAGAAAGGGTCAGCAGTAAGTCTCAGAGGCTGAAAACATTCTAGGCCTAGATTAGATTACACAGAGGCTAGAAGCTTCCAGGACTAGGTTAGCAGACTGAGGCAGTAAGCCTCTGAGATGACCATTGCTACAGATGAATAAGGGTCACTCTCACAGTCTGATGTGCCCAGGATTCACCTAGGGCCTGATTCATCTGGGCTTGGCCTGTGAATGCGCATCTCTAGACAAGCCTGACCACTGGGTTCTATCCCAGCCCTGCAGCTTTGTGTTTCTAACAAAGATCTTATGCTTTGCATGGCCAAGTTATGGAAGGTAATAAGGAGTTCTCTCACTGAAGGGACCCATTCAGAGAGCTCATTCATTCCTGACACCGATAAAGAAAGTAAGGCGTCTGAGTGGACGGGAGGGGTTGTGGGAGAGGTGGGGAGGAGCGTGCCTAAAACAGCATTTGAGAAGGGGCTTGGTGGAGAGGGCCATAGCTCAGATTTATCCCATGAATCACAATGATCCCCAGAGTAGGTGTCTTTAGTGCCACTAAAGTATTGTGAAAACTCCTTTTGAATGAGTTTCTGTTGGTCACACCCAGCAGAATATTGATGTATTGGGTCTGAAGAAGAGTTAAAGTATCTATATTTTTATTTTTTTAATTTGATTTGATTTTTTTTTAAAAAAAGAAACACACTTTGCTATTTCTCTTGGGTCAGCTTCAAACTCCTAAACCCAGATGATCCTCTGTCTCAGCATTTCAATGGCTACAGCTACAGACCCATGCTATTGTGCCCTGAGGAATATGCACTTGAAAGTATTAATTGGTTTTACTTTTTATCATAGGATTGGGCAACACTTTATTCTATCAAATTGGTTTTCTTATTGTTCTCTTGCTGTAAAGAGACCACCCTTTTAAAAAGTTTGTTAACTTCAATTTACTCTTGGAAAGCAGCTGCCGTATAACAAATCTGGCTACCTCTAGGCCACCACAGGAGAAAGCACAAGCTCTCCACAGCAGTCAGGAAGCCATGTCGGGGGACACTGAAGTGAGGGGTGTGGGGACCATGGTCTCTTCCATATGACTCATGTATCAACCTACTACAGGTGAGCGAATGAACCCAAATGATACCCAAAGCTGACAACTGCTCAGCCACCCCTGACCAAAATCCTGACAGACAACAGTCAGGCTAAAGTTGTATTGCTTAAAGTCACAAAATTTAGAAACATGTCTTCTGCAGCAGTGACAACTGTCTGAGACATCCTTCTGTTTCCAGAAGACAACAGCGCTTCCATGGCCTGGCACAAGTATGAACCCAGCAGGTGTTTGTTGAGTTTGGTGGGGTTTTTTTGGGGGGGGGGGTGTATTTTGGTTTTTTTCGAGACAGGGTTTCTCTGTATAGCCCTGGCTGTCCTGGAACTCACTCTGTAGACCAGGCTGGCCTCGAACTCAGAAATCTGCCTGCCTCTGCCTCCCAGAGTGCTGGGATTACAGGCATGTGCCACCACCACCCGGCTACGTTTTTGTTGTTTGTTGTTCTGTTTTAGTGTTTGTGGTACTGCATATTGAACCCAGGAACCATGTGCTCTCAATGACCCAAGCCCACACAGACCTAAACGTGTGAATTCGAAGGGAAAGTGGACTTGTTCAAAACGCTACAGAACATAGGATTTTGGAGTTCAATATTTCAGTTCTGAGTTTTGAGAACATACAGGATATATGCATGGCTGAAGTACAGAGGAAACAAGGTGACTTTGAGTTGGTGAGGTGAGCAGACTGGAGGATAGAATGTTAGCTGAGACCTACATATAAAATTCACCTTTCCCAAGATGACTGCAGGACAGGTGTAGCATGAAAGCCTGGAACTTTCCATCTGAGGACTGTGAGATAGGGGTGGGTCCTGTCCTTGGAGAGATCTAGATTCAAAACGGGCAAAAAGGATTCTGAGAAGGATGTGTGTTGAGTAGGATGAAATGGGGAACTCTGACCAAAGAGATTAGCCTGGGCAAAGGAATGAAAGGGTAGTGTGGGGTACACCACGGTGCAGGGCCTAGGAGAAGGGCAGAGGACAGGTTAACTTTGCTCTGGTCAGAAGTTAAGAACGGCTCTGATGAGGTCACTAGGTTAACTGGCCTTTCCAGATGCTGGTGGTATAAAGATTTGTTTTTTCTGCCCAGGTATCCTGGAGAAGGATAATTCTTGCTGTTGGCAGTAGAGCTGGTGATCTGAGATGTTTGCTCAGGTTCCAGATGAGATAGTGGTGACAGGAGGCAGGGGGAGCTGTGGGTCAGCTCAGTCAGTGAGCTCTAGACTGGCCAGGGGCCTGTGCCACCTGCAAAGCTGTTCCCTGAGCTGTTCTCTGGTGCCCCTGCAGAGTTAGTTTTATGGGGCAGTTCCTCCTCAAGTCTAGAATGGTAAACTGTCCCACATCAAATCTTTTTAAATCCCATAAACAATACATTACATTGCCATTCTTTCATATTACAAGAAGAAAAGATGTTTAACATAAAACCTTTGTTTTTGCTGGGCAGTGGTGGCACCCAAGTTGCAGCTGACAGAGGCAGAGGCAGGCTGATTTCTGAGTTCAAGACCAGCCTGGTCTACAGAGTGAGTTCCAGGACAGCCAGGGCTTCACAGAGAAACCCTGCCTCGAAAAACCAAACCAAACCAAACAAACCCCCCAAAAACCTTTGTTTTCAAATCCCCAGGCAAAATGGCCTTCCTCTCTTGACTCCCTCTACATACATGCCAAAGAGCAGGAATAAGAGATAAAGTCTTCACATACTGCTAAATTCTCGCTGTTAATAACTCAGCAGGCAGAAGTCTCTTTGAGCTATTTTGTTTCTTGCCTTGGTTTTCCAGTCAAATGGAACTTGGCAAAGGAGAGAAACAAACACTGGACCCCTTCAAGGTTGGCAGTCTGGTACTCAGACTGAAAGATACGTATTCATTAAGCCTCAGCCCATTAGCCAGCTCCTTCTTGATTTCAAGTGGCAGAGACCCAGTAGAAACTAGCTGAGCCCAGGCAGAAACTCTATTAGTTCATACCTAGTAGGGGGTGGAAGAAACAAGGAAGGAAGGGAGGAAGGAAGGAAGGGAGGAAGGAAGGAAGGAAGGAAGGAAGGAAGGAAGGAAGGAAGGAAGGAAGGAAGGAAGGAAGGGAGGAAGGGGAGAAAAGAAGAAGAGGAAGGAAGGAAGGGAAGGAGGGAGAGAGAGGGGGTACTGGCTGGTTTTGTGTGTCAACTTGACACAGTCTGGAGTTATCACAGAGAAAGGAGCTTCAGTTGGGGAAGTGCCTCCATGAGATCCAGCTGTGGGGCATTTTCTCAATTAGTGATCAAGGGGGAAGGGCCCCTTGTGGGTGGTACCATCTCTGGACTGGTATTCTTGGGTTCTATAAGAGAGCAGACTGAGCAAGCCAGGGGAAGCAAGCCAGTAAGGAACATCCCTCCATGGCCTCTGCATCAGCTCCTGCTTCCTGACCTGCTTGAGTTCCAATCCCGACTTCCTTTGGTGATGAACAGCTGTGTGGAAGTGTAAGCTCAGTAAACCCTTTCCTCTCCAACTTGCTTCGTGGTCATGATGTTTGTGCAGGAATAGAAACCCTGACTAAGACAGAGGGATAGACAAAGGGAAGAAGAGAAGGAGGGAGGAAGGGAGAGAGGTATGGACAGAGAGAGGAAGGAAGGAGGGAAGGAAGGAAGGAAGGAAGGAAGGAAGGAAGGAAGGAAGGAAGGAAGGAAGGAAGGAAGGAAGAAAGAAGACAATCAGCAAAGACCACTGGGCTGACCTGATTGCAGGTTTGAATGATGTTGGAGAGCTCTGCTCTGACATATCGCCTCAGCTTCCTCCATCAGGACCAGCCTTACCTCAGGAACACTTTCCCAGCTGGTGTCCTCAGGACTCTAAGCTTGCTTCTTGTCAATTTCACTGCTCCAGCTATCAGCTCCATTCCTGCAGCAACATTCTGAGCCTTGGTTCTCATAGAGTACCTGTCTATGAACCCAGTATGGCCAGGAGGATGCAGTGCTCTTATTGGTCAAGACAGATCACAGGCCTACCCCTGGAACTAGAGAGTGGGGTTGAACCCGTTTATGTCATCTTTAGGGAGGTGGGTCTTCAGATTGAAACTGTGCAATTACCAGAACGAGGGTCACAAGACAGGACTTAAGCAAACACTGCATGGTGACCATGACACAAGGGTCAGGCTGTGGCGCAGGCCCGGCTTTGTGGATATAAGGCTGGACAGTCACTCACAGCCCAACTGATATGGATTAATGCTCAGTTGCTTTGAATTTCTTAAGTTTTCTGGACTTTATACTCATATCATTCCCACCCATTTTTCCTGCAGTCAGGTGGTGGCTGTTGCTGAAGCCGTGTTGAAAGACTCTTTGTCTTTACGTCAGTGGCAGACTTGAACGTCCCAGGTTTCTGGGTCACTGGTTCCCTCATGGCATAGTATCTGGTTTCAGGAATAGAGCAGGAACTAGACTCTGATGGTTTCTTGAGGCTTGGAGTAGGGGACCTGTGTGGGCCTGTCTCTTATGTAGGGTCTGTTGGCCAAGCAGCTTCATACACCAGAGTCAAGGAGAGAGGACAGGGAACCATCTCAACAAGGTGTTTCAGGGTTGGAACTGCATGCATGTCCTGGGATACTAAGACTTTGAGGGTGAAGAGTGAATTTTCTCACTTAATTCTCACCAATTTTCACCAGACTCTCAAGACTGTTTGACAAATAAGGAGCCAGGCTAACAGGAAGCTGAGACTCAGAGTAAGCAAGTGACTTGCTCAAAGACACACAGCACTCTTACTGCAAAGCCTATGTGTTTAGTTCTTCTCTACTCTACACTGTGTTGGGTTCCACAGAGAGAAGAGAAATCCTCAAAAGGCTGAGATCCTGAGAAGGTGGTGACAAGGACCCTCCCTATGGTCAGCACAAGTCTGGATGTGTTGATGAGTAGAGCCCGTAGCACTCAAATTATATAATAACCACCTGCCCACCCACATATGGAAGGTATCTTATTTATTTATTTATTTATTTATTTATTTATTTATTTATTTCCGAGACAGGGTTTCTCTGTATAGCCCTGGCTGTCCTGGAACTCACTCTGTAGTCCAGGCTGGCCTCGAACTCAGAAATCCGCCTGCCTCTGCCTCCCAAGTGTTGGGATTACCAGTGCCTGGCTAAGGTATCTTTTTATATGGTCTGAGCTATTGAGCTTAGATACAATCCAAAAATAGTACGTAGATGAAGCCAAAGGTATACTTTCCTTATAGTCATTTAGTATCCAACTGAGTTATGGATTGTCATAGCAAGACCAATATGTTGCTGTATTTTACAATTAGCTAGCTGGGCGGTAGTAGCGCACACCTATAATCCCAGCATTCTGAGAAGCAGAGGCAGGCAGATTTCTGAGTTGGAGGCCAGCCTGGTCTACAGAGTGAGTTCCAGGACAGTCAGGGCTATACAGAAAAACCCTGCCTCAAAAAAACCAAATCCAAAAATTAAAACAAACAAATAAACAAACAAACATTAGCTAATCTCTTATAGCTCCAAATTTATAAATTAAGTTTAACATAAGTATCTATGCATAGGTGTGTGTGTGTGTGTGTGTGTGTGTGTGTGTGTGTGTATGTTGGCTTTAAGACATTGTCTTATGTAGTACAGGTAGGCCTTGACTTCACTAGTAACCAAGTAGCTAAGGCTCACCGTGGTCCTCTGATCTTCTTGTCTCTGCCTTTGAGTGCTGGACTTACAGACATTGAGCTGCTGCTCTTGGTTTATGCACTGCTGGGAACACAAACCCAAGGCTTTGTGTGAGCGAGGCGAGCACTCTGTGGGGTGAGCTATTTCCCCAGTCTATACAGGGAGGGAGTGATGGAGGTTTCCTTGGAGGCCCTCTCAGAAGGCTCAGCTGGGCCCGGCTTAGTTTCTCATTGGCTGTAGAGACCCTCTGGCTAGTGGGGCTTTCCAGAACTCCCTCTTGGAAAGTGAGACCCTTTTTCCTTACAGTTTTTTGGTTTTGTTGTTGTTGTTGTTTTGTTTTTGGGACATGCGCTTTGCTGCAAACACAGCGAGCTTGATTAAAATAGTCCTCTATGCTGCACATGAACCTACAGGTAGTTTATGCCACTATCCAGTGTCCTGGTAGAACAGAAAAGGGCCCTTCTTGACAGGAAACTTCTGTGCTTTGTCCCTCCACAAAAGGATATGGTGAGCAGGGTAGGAAGTCAAAGGGGGCAGGGGAAAAATGAATTTCAATTTAATTTTGTCATGACCAGGTGTTTAGAAGGCAAAACATAAACCAAAAACATGGCTGCAAGTGAACTTGGAGAGAACGATGGAGATGCTGGTTTGCACTCGGGCCTGGGGCTTCAGGCTCTCAGGCTGTTTTGTGAGGACACTGATGATTTCTGCTTGGAGTCCGAGAGTTAGGCTATGCCTTTCCGCCCTGCTGTGGTGGAGACATGGTCTTCATGTTCAGCTGTCCTGAAGGGACGGGGGACCTGTGGCAGAGCTTGCCTAAGTCATCCAAATTAGGATCCCAAGAGGAAAGTCTAGCGAGGTTCAGAAAACTCTGGAAACCACTGTGGTGAAGATGCACGTCCTCCCTTAGAGCCAGAGCATTTTGTCAATGGAGCTGAGCCCTGAGCAAGACAGGCAGGAGGGCAGTTCCTAGCGGAGACTAGAAAGCAGACGGTGAGCTTCTGATGGTGGGATTGAACCCAGAGGGGCATCGCTTGCCCACAATAAAAATGGGGACAGCAAGCCTAATTCTGAAGTCTGGTAACATGACAGGGAGCAGCGATCTTGCCCTGAGCCCCTGCCCTGGCTTTCTTCCAGAGATGGACTGGTTGCGAGTGTAAGCCAAGTGAAGGCTTTCCTCCTCGAAGGTGTGTTTAGCCTGAGTTTCCTCACAGTGACAGAAGCATGACTTCCATGGTTTTGTTTTTGTTTTTTCTCTTCTTCAAGAAACTCTGCTTCATGGATTTTTTTCACCTCACTAAATATATTTCAATAATATTAGATGCAAAGTTATAATTTATTTCCTGAATCTTCTGTTGTTGGAGAATAATATTGCCCATCTGTCTAAGGTATGGTGTTTTGTTGTTATTATTGTTATATGGCAGTGACTAATATCATTTTCTGGATATATTCCAAATAATGGGTAAAACCTATGACCTGTTTAAGGACTTTGATCCTACATCAGCTGAGATAGGCTACCTGTTAAAACAAACACTCCCAAGTCTATGAGGCATAAGGATTTAACAGTATCTGCAAATTCCTTTCTCTACATCTTTAACAATTAAGAGGATGGCACGTGTTTGTGTCTTTTTTCTATAGATTGCATGGAAAGTCATGGCTCCTCCGAACAGATACAGAGTGGCTGTTTCTGATCTCAGAAAGGTTGTCACTAGATGATGGATAGCAGGACTCCCATGCCTGAGTCCTTTCAGAACAGCCGCCGCATTGCTGTATCCAAAGCTGGCTCGAACTTCTCTCTCTCTCTCTCTCTCTCTCTCTCTCTCTCTCTCTCTCTCTCTCTCTCTCTCTCTACTTCCCTCATCAGTCTTCTAGTTCTTCTTGCAGAACAGGATGTTGTGTACAAAATGGGCCACCTTTTTCCAGGATCCAGCCCCAAGCTCTGTGCCCCTAAATCACTTCTGAGTGCAAGGTCACTGATTTGTCCTAGATTAAAAGACAAGTTTAATTTGGGGGCACAGGTGGGGACAGACTTCAGGAAATAGAACTAGAAGGTAAAAATAGCATCCCAGTGTTGACTTGGTACTTTGGCTTTGACCAAATCTCCCAATGTCTTGACCTTGGCATTAGTGCCTCAGGAGAACATTAGTGTATCGAAACCAGCAAGAGTTGAGAAATTGTAATAGAAGCCATAGAACTGTGCGAGATCTGTTCCTTCACGTGAACCGGGTTGATGATTGCTGGCTCGTGCCTGAGCTGTGGTTTCCTCTTGTTTTGAAACATAGTTACTCGAAGATAATGCTTTTGAATGGCCGCTTGTCCACATCTGTGCTGGACTCCCAGATCTTGCCTGATGATTAGCTAGGGCTGGCCCCTTGCAAAGCAATGTTTCCAGGGATGTCAGAAAAAAGAAATCTTCAAAAAGTATACTTGTCCAAGGGCTTCTGAGAACTGAGCCACAGCATTCCCATGGCTGGTGCGTGTTTTCTTAAGAGTGGACAGGTGTGTTGGCCTTCCCTGTCCCAGCCTCTACTGCCTTCCCCAAGAAGCAGCCTCAGACTCTGGACCTCTGGACTGAGTGACTCACGCTCACTCTAGCACTTATAACCTAGAAAAAGAAACAGGAAGTGGTTTACAGAGCCAGGGTGCAGCTCAGGGAAGGGCCTGGGTGGCGTTGGCCTCAGATGAGATGGTAAATGCAGGCAGAAGTGTACTGTAGCAAGCATCTCTCTTGTCTCCTGTTACCATGGTGCCTTCTGGTGGGGTTGGACCACCTCAGTGGAGTTCCTGGGTGCATGATTGTGGTATAGGGGTCATGGCTTCTGGGCCAATGACTCCTTCCAACGTGAGACCTTGTGGGATGATAAGCTCTTCTCTGCACTGGCCTTGGACCTTTGATATGGCTTGTATCAGCCTTATACGTCGAAGTGCTTAACTGGATGAGGTAGTAAATGCCTGTGATCCCAGTTCTTGGGAGGTAGATGCAGGTCAGAGAGTTCTTGGTCATCTTTGGATCTTTGACTACCTCATGAATTCTAAGCCAGCCTGGGTTACACAATCTGGGAGGTATGTTCAAACACCATGAACGGGGAAAGTGTATACCTAGAACACGGTGAACTGGGAGAGTGTATACCTCAGAGTCCATTGTGTCTGACGCCCAGAGAGGGGCCTCCTTTATAGGCTGAGAAACAAAAGTCCATTGTTACCCTAGGTCCCCAGAAGAGTGCTCCAGTGCTGTAGTTAGCACTGTCCTGGGTGTGGTCCTGGGGTCTTCTGCCTGGGGTGGCAGTGGGGGGCGTGGCTAATGGGGACGAAAAGAGCAGAGGGCTAGCCTCCCAGGACACACCCAGGCATCCATTTCTAGTCTCTCAGGGCTGAAGGGTAGCTGTCCACTGAGCCATGCCCACTCCTACCCTCAGAGCCTCTAGCTAGTTCCCTAGCTCCCAATCCTCTCACCGATGTCTTCCCACAGGCTTGCCCCTCTGTGGAGCCTTTCCCGTGCACTCTCAGCACAACTATCTGTAACGGCCTCTTTAGGCCAGTGTCTCCAAGTACCAGCTCATGGAGAAATGGCTGTAGCACAGACTGGCCTGCGCTGCAGCCCTCCAGGATCCACGCTCCCCAGGCCTAAAGGTCTGGTTCTGATAGCACCTGCTGAGGCCAGTCTACCAAGTGAAGGGCCTGGAGACAACCCTAGTCATAGTTGTCCTTTGAATGAAGATAACTTGCTTCCTTTCCAACCTCTTGTGACTTCTGGAAATGATCCCAGAAGCAGAGGGGATCACTAGCCTGGAGAAGTCATTTGAGGCCTAACACATCTCTTTCAGGAGGGATTAGAAGGAGGCCAGATTATCAGGCTATTTCCTCCTGCACAGGCTGGCCACTGTCACAAGCATTACTCTGCTTTTCCATAAGCAGAGGGGCTTTGCTGCTTCAGGAGGCTGTGCTCCTGGTGTCCTTCAGTAGCAGGCAGAGAAGGTCACTTCCGGTCACAGACCAGGCAGGACTGGAATCCACTGGAGTCTCCTCAGAGAGAATGCTGACTCTTTGAGAATGTCAGGAAAGGACAAAAACAGCCTTTACCTCATGGACTTCTCCAAGCCCCTCCCAGATCCTCGGGGTGGGGATGAGGGAGAAAAACCTAACAAACCCCATGATTTGTCTGGAGAGATGTTGATACTTCTGGATACTTCCTTAGCACCCATATCTGGCTGTTCACAACTGTCTATAACTCCAGAGGATCTGACACCCTCTTCAGACTTCCACAGGCATCCCTATTCACATGCATGGGTGTACGTGTACACACACACACACACACACACACACACACACGTTCTCAGTGTTTGAATGGCTGACTCACAGATGACTTGAATACCCACTTCTCATAAACCAAGTGGGGAAAATGCTATCTAGCGCCTCATTCGCTCTCCTGCGAAATCCCCAGCCTGAACATGGGTTTTCGGTTTCTCGGTCAGTAGTGGCTGCCTTTTGCCCGGATCTGTGACTCTGTGGTATCGCTGTGGCAGATGCTGAGGGACAGAGTACAGGGGGTGATCTTGTTTTGTCTGCCAAAGTGGAGATGAATCTTCATGTCTCCATTTCCCAGGCCTGGGGAGCTTGGGGGATTCCCATCTTCTGAACGCTTGAGGCCTCACAGGGCTATCTGGGGGTGCTGTCTCTTTCTCCCTCCTCCCTCTCTTTCCCCCACCATCTCCCCTTCAGAAGGCACTGCTTTTTGAGGGCTCCCCCTCCCTTGCTTCCTCTTTAGGAGGCTGTGATCAGTAGCTGGAGAGATTAAGGTTCCCTGCAGCCCAATTGGAGGAGTTGAAGATGGCAGCTTAAGAGCCATGGAGATTCTGGGCCCTGGCTTTGATTTTGACTGAAGGCTAAAATGGACTGTTTCCTTAAACAAAACAAAAACAAAACAAAACAAAACAAGGCTTCAGGAAGACTCTATGTCTAAAACCTAAAGCAGAGATTCTAAACCTGAAAGTCATGACTCTTTTGGGGTTAAAAAAAAAAAAAAACCAAAAAAAATCTTTCACAGTGGTTGCCAAGTACATCAGAAAACCCAGAGATTTATATTCATAAAAGTAGCAAAATTACAGTTATGAAGTAGCAGGGAGACTAGTTTTATGGACAGGGCTCACCACCGTATGAGGAACTGTATGAAAGGGTCGCAGCATTAGGAAGGCTGAGATCCGCTGGCCTAAAGGCTGAAGAGCTCATACTGATTATTTCTCGATTTTAAGGGAGGTTTGTGAGCAAGACAGGGTGGGGTAGGTAGCTCTCATTAAGCTGAATATGACCCAATTTATCCACAGTGCTGACAGATCTTTGACTTTTCCTTTCTCTCTGGAGCCTGAGGATGAAGTGGGGCCCAGGGGAGGGCAGGAACCTACTTTTCCTCCCACAACACGGCAGTAGGTGGGACTTTCACATCTCAAACCACACGCCTACGTTTTCTGTTTGGCCACCCTCCTGAGCTTGCCCCTGGCTGGAGTTGGCTTTGTGAAGTGAAGGGTATCGAGGGCACAGGAGTCCTCCTCAGGGGCCTACCTGATAGCCCAGCCCATACTCTTCTCCACCCTGGCAGGCACGCAGCCCGGGAGAAGCCGGCCTCGTCTGGTCTCAGCTGGGGAAGTGAGCTCAAGAGAGGTCTCACTGAGGACGTCCTTGAAGCTGTCATCTCAATGGCATCCAAGCCAGTCGAGGCAGACACTTAAGCAACGTTTACTGAGGCCCTACTAGGTGTCACCACTGGAGGTGGTCCCTGTCCCCAGGGAGTTTGCACTTTGACTTTCAGGGAAGGAAAGATGCGCCAACTTTCTTGATGAGAGACAGTGAGGGCCTTAGAGCAAAAGAGGAAGACACCTAATATCGCCTCTGTCCTACACACATACACACTCACACACACACTCACACATATATACACACATACATACATTCACACATATACATACACACATATACATACACAGTCATATACATACACACATACACAAATGCAAATACATACTCACAAACACACAAACACATCTCTGAATGTCTCTGTCTTTGGCTCAAAGCTTCTGCCCCTAGGAATGGTCTCACAGCCCAAAGTCTCCACTGAGCTCCCACAGTGGTTCCCCTGACAAAAGTCCCGGTCATGGAGAGTCTCAGAAAGTTTAGCAGAGTGACTCATCTTCCCTCACTCTGCTCCCCTCCTAAGAAGGCATCCAATACTGGAAATATCAGGCTTGCTTCAGGACACTCAGCATGTCTTTGCATTGTTTTTTTCAAACCTCAGCTGTTTTTTCTGTTTCCGGGAGTCCATAGGTCAGAAGTCAGGACAGAAGAGCAGCAGGCCAGGTTAAAGTCTAACCAAGAGAGGAGTATAACCCTCAGGACAGATTCAAGGTACCATGAGGCCCCACCTCCTCCTCCCAAAACAGGTTAAAGTCTTAAATGCTGGTAATTAGGATATGGTTTCATTTGGAGACAGGGGCCTTAGAGAGGTAATCAAGTTAGAATGTGTCATTATAATTAGCCCTGATTTAACATGACTCATACCCTTATAAAAAGGAAGAAATTTGGTAGCAGACACATGAGGACCACACCCATCTGTGACAATGGAAGCAAGGTCAGCAATGTGTCCACAAGTCAGGGAATGCTAAAGATAGCACAGCATCAACCGTCAGACAAGGAGAGAACAGCAGGAGGCCAATGGCCCCACACACGAGTCCTCAGAAAGGACCAACCCTGCCCAGCCCTGACCGTGGCCTTCTGGCCGATGTAAGTATGAGCTATATCTCTCACCTCACATCTCAAAATGCTCCAAATGGAGAAAACTGGCACGCTGTGCCTCTGAGGAACAGAAAGGTGGCAGCCATTGGTCCCAGAGGATTCCCTCAGCTTCCCTCCAGGATCTGGAGGAATGCAAAGCCGCCATTTCCCACTCCTCACTGGCTGGCAGAAAGTCAAAGAGAGCATCATCTACTTGAAGGCCTAAGAAGGCATCTTTCCAAGAACCAAGTGTCTCATTCTGAAAGGCCGGCAGCACCAGAATCACAGTGTAATCATGCTTACTGTGTGGCAGATACTTCTAAAGGGCTTCATGTCCCAAATCTTTTGGTTAGAATTACACATGAAAAAACTGAGGGAGAAGGTTAACTTGGTTAGCAGCTGATAAGTAGAAAATACAGCTCTTTAACCTGATAGGTCCCTCCCTGTGTTAAGCAGTATACTTCAGGGCTGATGAGTTGCAACTTGGGCTCCATCCACACAATGTTGTGTTAGACCCTTGTGTTGATTGACAGTACCCCCAGCTCATTTCATCTGTCAGTTTGAATGTGCCGTGCTACACAAACTCTGTGTCTGTCCCAGGTGGCTATCCCAGACGGAACTACATTCAAACATAGTTCAAACTTCACAGACATAGACCCCTAATCTCCTCCTAGCCCATTGGGACATCTATCCACAGTAGGCCGGGTGTCTTCTCTGCTACATCCTTTCCTCAGAAAATCCAGTATCCTCTTGCTCTTCACATGTCCTGTGAGAGGCCAAATCCTTCTCTAGTGGCCTTTTTTGCTTGCCTCCAGAGAGTCACATAAGACAAGGGTCTTTCCCCAGAAGCAAGGAAACAGTGATGAGCAAAGTCTGTCTGTGACTAATCAATTCATCTATTTCATCTTTGCCTCCTTTTCTTGGCAGAAACTGGTATCGAGCTGAATATAGAGACTCTTTGTGGTGGTTTGAATTGGTTTGGCCCCCACAGACTCAGGTGTTTGAAAGCTTGACCCACAGGAAGTGACACTTTTAAGAGGGGTGTACCTGATAGAATAGTCGTGGCCTTGTTGGAAGAAAAGTGGGAAAAGGGCTTGGGGTCCTGTGCTTAAGCTCTGCCCAGAATGAAAGAGCCAGGCTCTTCCTGGCTGCCTTGGGATCAGGACATAGAATTCTTGCTCCTCCAGCACCACGTTTGCCTACTTGCTGCCATGCTTCCCACCATGATGATAACGGACTGAACCTCTGAACTGTAAGCCAGTCCAGTTAAATGTTGTCCTTTATAAGAGTCTTGGTCATGGTGGCTGCTCACAGCAATGGAAACCCTAACTAAGACAGTCTTTGTTTCCCTTTCTCTGTGAAATATTCTTCTTTCTTTCTTTCTTTCTTTCTTTCTTTCTTTCTTTCTTTCTTTCTCTCTTTCTTTCTCTCTCTCTTTCTTTCTTTCTTTCTTTTTTTTTTGTTTTTTTGTTTTTTTGTTTTTTGGATTTGGTTTTTTCAAGACAGGGTTTCTCTGTATAGCCCTGGCTGTCCTGGAACTCACTCTGTAGACCAAGCTGGCCTTGAACTCAGAAATCCGCCTGCCTCTGCCTCCCAGAGTGCTGGGATTACAGGCATGTGCCACCACCACCCGGCGAAATATTCTTTTATGTGCACAAAAGCATAAATGAACATTCTTTGGGGCGGAGGATTTAGCTCAGGGGGTAGGTGTTTGCCTAGCTAGTGAGCAAGAAGCCCAGGATTCAGTCTGCAGGATAGCATGAACTAGACACAGGAATCCATACCCATAACCCAGCGATCAGGAGGTAAAGGCAGGAAGGACTGAAAGTTCAATACCATCCTTAGCTATATATGCATTTGAGTCTAGCTTGGCCTACATGAGACCCTGTCTGTCCGTCTGTCTGTCGGATCTCCTGCCTGAGTCCCCTCCACCCCAGCTGACTTGGCTTTCCTCTCGTGGAACTGAAAGGCAAAAGGAAGAAGAAGAAGGAAACCAAAGCACAAAGGCAGTTACTGGACCATGCCTGCTCCTTACCTTGTGCCAGAACCATGTCCTATTCTAAGATAAGGCTGCCTTGAGTCAAGGTACTGGGGACAGAATGGAGGACTGTGGTCACAGGCCTCTGCTACTTCTTCTTCTAGAAGTGCTTCCTTTTTATGATTTTGCTCTTGCTTTGGGGTTAAGTCATCTTTAAGAGGCTGACTCTGGGGCTCAGCAATTTACTCCAAGGAGCCCAACTTGGGGTTAAGTCAACTTTAAGAGGCTGACTCTGGGGCTCAGGGTTTATAGAAGTTCTAAAAGTCCACCCTGGCCCATGATTCTTCCACAGTGAGTGGGAAGCCCAGAAACTTGGGATAAGTGGGTGTAGAGACTGGTTCCTGGGAAAGGAAGTTGTATTTTAATTTTTTCATTTGTCGCAAAATAATGCTTTCAGTTGATTCTTTAGTCTTGGCTTTGTACAGGATGATAATGAACCAGATGTTACTGATACTAGTGGTAAGCCACTAGAAGCTTGCTTATTGAGGCCCTGATTGTTGCTGGTGTGTGAAGAACACACTCATAAGCTTTGCTGTCTAGGAGATGAGATTCTTAACTGGAGCCTAATCTCATCGGGGCAAACGAAACTGACGCTTCTCTAAACTTGTAGAAGGGCTTCATTCGGGTTTTGTTGACAGGACAAATGTTACACACAAAAAAAATGGGAGTTTATGAGGTGATCCACATGGCTGGCCCTGTAATGAAGTCAGCTCTGGCCTGGCAAGGCCTCACCATATCTCTCCTGGAAGGTGAATGTCTCCTATGCATCCGTACTCAAAGCTAAGATTCATTCTCAAAGTTGCTTCCTCTGATTCTATTCTCTCCTAACCCCAACTTGTTGGTGGTTTCATCCCATCAGGATTCACAATACCTCAAAGCATCCTCTCAGCTCTGACCACCTCCCCAAGAGTGTGTATATTCCTGCTTAATTGGTGGGTGTAATTCCCAGGAAAGGCTCAGTTTGGCCAAGCTTCTAGCCTTTGTGGATCTATATTTTGGTTGACATGAAGTCATTTCTCCACCATGGTGGTCCAACCAGGTGTCGACAGTCATGGATGAATCATGGGTAAAAATCTAAAACAACTTTAGTATGTGGAGGTCACTGTTTATGATTAAAGGTCATAGAAGATGAAACCCCTCTGAGCTAGAGAGAGTGGCTTCAGAGGGCACTGAGGCAACCAAGGGCTCATTCAGCCATGACACTTGGGTCACAGGAGAGAAGAGGATACTGAGATGGAGGAACGGGCCTCAAGGCAGATTGTCACAGTGTTTTCAAGTCTCTGTCTCCCTTCCCCATGGAATGGTGCTATATCCAGGCCCTGATGACATCAGACTGGGACATATGAAGCTTTATAACAAATGAAGTGTGACATATGTCAATTTTAGGCAAAAGTTTTGCTACTCATTCGGTGGTAACCCTGTCCTTTTTTGTCTCAATTTCAGAATGGCACCACCCCAAACAGGAACTGACCCATCAGCTTGGGGATCCGGAATGAGAGCAGCCTGGAACACTGCCAGAGCCACGGGCAGCCCAGAAGGGAAACAGATTACACACAAGTAAACATCCATGTGCTGAGCCACTGAGGCTTGGGCTCGTGTATAACCCTGCCTGTCCTAACTGTTATGAGGATCAAGTTCTGGTTTTAGACTCTCAGATAAATAGAAGAGGAAAATGGAGGTTATTGTGATCATACGAAGCAGAGATAGGAATCTGCATGCAGAGAAGAGAGCAGAGTAACAAGAGAGGCTCTGGTAAGAGCTAGCTTTCTTTTCTTTTTTCTTTCTTTCTTTTTTCTTTCTTTCTTTCTTTCTTTCTTTCTTTCTTTCTTTCTTTCTTTCTTTCTTTCTTTCTTTCTTTCTTTCTTTCTTTCTTTCTTTCTTTCTTTCTTTCTTTCTTTTTCCGAGACAGGGTTTCTCTGTGTAGCCCTGGCTGTCCTGGAACTAACTCTGTAGACCAGGCTGGCCTCGAACTCAGAAATCTGCCTGCCTCTGCCTCCCAAGTGCTGGGATTAAAGGCGTACACCACCACTCCCCGGCAAGAGCTAGCTTTCAAGAGACATTTTATGCCCCAGCTTTCAGGAACAGGTTGCACATGACTTTGTTTGGGTTGCCATAGAAAGCACCAAAGACCAAGTCACCTAAGCCACAGACATTTATTTTCTGACAGTTTTGGACAGAAGTCTAGGACCAATGAGGCAGAGAGTGTGTTTATTTTGCATCCTGTCCTCTTTCTGAAGGATTCAGACCCATGTGAGAAAAGGCATCTGCATGGGGCAGGTGGGGAGCTGTTTAAAAGGAGGAACAGCAGGAGTTGGGGAGACAAGATGAAAAGACAATTTGCCAAAACACTCATTGTTCAAAAATAGCACGATAATAACTTGTAAGTGAGTTGTAATTTGGATCACTATGACCCCCCATAGACTTTCATTTGGATGCTTGGCCATAGGAAGTGGCACTATTAGGAAGTGTGGCCTTGTTGGAGAAAGTGTGTCACTCTGGGGCGGGCTTTGAGGCCATATATGCATGAGCTACACCCAGTGTGGTACACACACACACACACACACACACACACACACACACACATGGTTGCTCCTTATTGCTGTCAGATCAAATGTAGAACTCTTAGCAATGGCTCCAGCTCCAGCCCCACGCCTGCCTGCATTCTGCTGTGTTTCCTGCCATGAGGATAAGGGCCAAAACTTGTGAAACTGTCAGCCAGCCCCAATGAAATGTTTGCCTTTATAACAGTTGCCTTGGACATGGTGTCACTTCACACCAATAAAACCCTAATTAAGACAGGAGCTAAAATATTTGTATATAACATATGTGTAAAACATTTATATATATTTATTATACATAATAAATATTATGTATGATATATAATAAATAAATATACATATACAGTCTGTGTTAGTTTCATTTTGCTTTTTGAGACAAGGTCTCTCTACATGGTCTTGGCTGTCTTGCAACTCACTATGTAGTCCAAGCTGGCCTTGAACTCATGGAGGTCTTCTTGCCTCTGCCTTTCAAGTGCTGGATGTAAAGGCATGGGCTACCACTCCTGGCTAGGTAAAATATTTTTCTAAAGATTGACATGAAAAATCAACCAGTGGTAGAAGAAGAGTGAAAACCCCTCTGAGGGCCACATGAACCTACAGGGCACACCCAGAAAAGCCCCTGCAGTGCCAGAGGAGCCAGGCTGTGGCCCTTGAGCCACAGGCCTTTCCCAGTCCTCTGAACACGTCCATTCTCAGGAGTGAGTGTCCTTCTGTCTCTTATCAGTTTCTAACTCTATCATGCCCTGGACACAAGAACCTGGACGTCTCAGTGGATTCCCTGTGTACTCTGATCCAAAGCAATAACAAAGAAAGACAGGAAAAGCCTCTGGTGTAGCTTCCTCCTCTCTCTCTCTCTCTCTAGTATCTATTTTATTTTATGTGTGTGTGTGTGTGTGTGCCTTAGAACATGTATATGTACTACATGTGTGCAGGGCCAACAGAGGTCAGAAGGGGGCATTAGATCCCTCTCCTGGAACTGGAGTTTCAGGAAGTTGTGAGCCACCATGTGGGTGATAGACACCAAAGCTAGGTCTTCTGCAAGAGCAGCAAGTGCTTTTAACTACCAAGCCATCTCTCCAGATCAGGCCTCCTCTTATTGATGGCAATCTCATAGATACCAGCCCCACTCTGAAGTCCTCAGTAGCCTAATTACCCCCTTAAAGACCCTGTCTCCAAGAGCATCGATCCCAGTGGAGGTTAAGGCTTCAGTATAAGGACTCTGGAGGAGCACAGTTTGGTTCACAACAAGTTAGAGTAGGAAATGAATGGTCCGGGTGAAAAAAAAAATCACACTTCCTTATCATCGTTGGGAGTGGGGAACATTTTAGAAAGACATTTGCTTCTAGGCAGAACTGAACTGGACTGAAGGTGCTGTGGTCGGTGATTCTGAAGGCAGAGACAGATGGGTTTTTTATTTGTCTGTTTTAAAGTGAAGCACATTTATGTTTTTATTGTGCATAAGTATGTGTGTGTGTGGATACACACGTAACAGTGCACCTGTGCAGGTCAGAAGACAACTCCCCAGAGCTGGCTTTTTCCTCTCTTGAGAGTCAAATTCAGGTCATCATGACTGGTGGGTAACCCTTAACCCAATGACCCACCCATCTTGATGGTTTTTGCTTTTTGAGACAGGGTCTCATATAGCCTGGGTTGACCTTGAAACTTGCTATGCTCAAGAGGAACTTGACATCCTGAGTTTTCTCCACTCCCAAGTGGGGATTAGAGGCATGCACTAACATGTCTAGCCTTTAACACACATACACACACACACACATACACACACACACAAACAAACAAAAATAAACAAATAAAATAAAACCCGCTTTTTACTATTTAGCTTCCTCCACCTCCTTAGTATTTGGATCACAGATTTGTGCTAAGACATCCAGTCAGTGATGGAGAGTTGAGAGCCCACTGCACGGGGCTGGGATTTGGGTTAGAAAGCTTATGGACACTCTTTTGTTTGGAAACACAGACACACACAGACATACACAACACAATGACTGAAAGCATTGGGAAAGAGAGGTATCTTTTATCTTACATCACGAAGGGAAGTTGGAGCAGGAACTCAAGGCAGGAACTGATGCAGAGGCCATGGAGGGGTAAACAGCTGTATGTGTGCTGGCTTCTTTTCCCTGGATCTCACTCACTCTCTCTCTCTCTCTCTCTTTCTGTCTCTCTCTGTCTCTCTCTCTCTCTCTTTCTGTCTCTCTCTGTCTCTCTCTTTCTGTCTCTCTCTGTCTCTCTCTCTCTCTATCTCTATCTTTCTTTCTCCTTTTTTATTTTTGACACACAGTCTGTCTATATAGTCCTGGCTGTCCTGGAACTTGCTATGTAAACTAAGTTGGCCCCTAAACTCAGAGCCGCCTGCCTCTGCCATCTGAGTGTTGGGATTAAAGGCAAGAACCACCATGCCAGGCTTTCAGCTTCCTTCCTTTCAGCCCAGGACCATCTGTCTAAGGGCGGTACTGCCCACAGTGGCCTGGGCTCTCCCACATCAATCATGGTTACAAAAAAAAAGTCCCATGAAGTTATCTGCAGGCCAGTCTGATGGAATCAGTTTGAGGTTCCCTCTTCCCAGATAACTCTAGCTTCTGTCAAAATCACAAAAAACTAACATACATTTGCAGAGAGAGAGAGAGAACTCAGTGGGTAAAGTGCTTGTCTCCAAAGACCAGAACCCCTGTCAAAAGCAAGATGCAGTGCTGAAGCCCTGTAATCCACCACGGCCACAGTGAGAGAACAGGAGAAGAGCCCAGAAGGAGAAGGAAAGCTCAGGGATAGCCAGCCGAGACAGAGTCTGGTGCATGGCAGAAACAAGAGAGACCCTGCTTCTCCACAGGGCAGAAACCGAGACCAAATCCCAAAACGTTGTCCTCTGATCTCCACACACAGGTGTGCACACACAAATAAGAAATAAATACATTAAACAAACAAACAAACCAAGAACCACCCCACACCATAGCCAATAACGACAACGCGCCATGAGCAGTGGTGTGCACACGGCCCCTGAGGAGAAGGGGGAGAGCTGACAGGAGGAAACAGAATGTCCACATCACTCTCCCAGGATGGACATGCCCAGGGCAAGCCAGACTGTCCACCTCCACTGCCTGCACACCGAGCAAGGCAAGTAGGGCTAGCTTGGGGCCTCAGGAGGCCACGTGGCCTGTGGAATGCATCAACTGTCCCTGAACTGCTGAGGTTTTAATGGAGCAGGTCAAGTTCAATTAAATGCAGGCCAGAGACTTGTCCTCTGTGGTCAGAACTCATCCACGGGTGGCCTTTCACAAGACTCCTGCTCCAGACTCCTGCGAGGCAGCTAAGGTGCTTGCCTGAGGTGGGTGCTGGAAGAGCTGGGGCAGACAGGCACACCACAGCGCTTCTCCAATGCTGCCTGGCTCTTCCTTGGAGAAATCTCCTGACTCCAGCACTATTTCAGGCAGGCAGGAAATCACATGAAGCAGTCATTCCCCCTCTGACCCCACCCACACTGGTGTGTGTGTGTGGGGGGGGGGGTGGTAAGAGCTTGGCTATTGTCCTGGGAAGCTTTCCTGCAACAAGACCAGGACTGTTTTTAACTAATATTGAGAGAAAAGTGTGAGCCTGCACTGAGAAAGACTTGCACTGGATTGGGGGAAAGCTACAGAGCAGACACAATATTTGCATTTTCTCTTAATTGGAGAGTCCACCAAGAAACTAGCCACGCCCTGAGCAGGCTTCTGAGAGCCTGAGGTTCTGAAGGAGTGCATTTGGACATTCCCATGGTGGGGCCTCATGCAATCACAGTGAGTAGTGGTGTCTCGTGCCTCTAGACAGGGTTGCCACCAAATGAGAAGCACTATTGTTCCCTTTGTTCCTGTTGGCAGAAACTGGCTTCTGGCTCCGATGTCTTTATTTCCTCTACATCTTTGTTTCCTTCAGGACACACACACACACACACACTCATGAACAGCTGGAGAAATGAGGTGGCTGGCTCACAAACAACAGACTCTGACAGAGCCTCCCATCCTCCCCAGCTGCACCAAATTAATTTGGCATGATTTTGCATACTTCGAAGCCATGCATTGCAGAGGGCCGCTTCTCCACTCCTGCTGCTGGCTCCTGACCTCGGAGACCAGGCAGCCCGCCCCCACCCCTCCTGGTTTGTTTGTACCTTGTGTTCTTCTAAAAGGAAGGAAACAGCCTTATTTTTGTTGTATCTTTAAAATAGAAGCTCCCCAGAGGTTCTGAACCTACACTTCAAAGGCAAGAGAAAAGCCTTAACCCAGTTCAGCTGTAATCAGGAAACTTGTGCTTTTGGCCACAGATTTCCTGGAGAGGAAGAAAGGTGGATCCTCTTGCTGTGTGCACGTGAGCGTAGGGGAGCCTGCAATTCTGGACCCACCAATGAGTGAGCGTCTCAGAAAAACCAAGTGGGATTGCGTTCTCTTAAGCTCAGCAGCTTAAAACAATGGGCGTCGTCTCTCAGTTCTGCTGGTTAGAAACCTGGCGTGCCTTCTCCGGTGGCTCTGGCCTGTAGTCTCAGCTGAATCATTCACTGAGACTGAAGTTAGACCAAGACTTCCGGGGAAGGATCTGCCTGCAAACTCAGTCATGTGGTCGCTACAAGCTTAGCTCTTTTCTGCCGAGAGACAGCTCCTCACAGTCCAGCCTCTTACTCCCTGCCTGCCTGTCTTCAAGACAAGGTGGTTCCATTCTCCCAGAGTGAGTGAGTCCAGAGAAACAGAAACCAAGACAGTGGCTGCACAGAGTTCTCCCTCCCCTCCCCCATCCCCTCGGAACCCTGTTCTAGGTTGTACACAGCAGAAGCCTGCAGGGTGTGTCCAGCCTTGAATTGCTTCATTTTGTAAGCCAACAGTCATTTCAAGGATAAGGGCTGAAGGAGAAAGAGTTTGCATCTTATTTATATTCAAAAAGAAACCACCATCTGTCAACATATGGGGAAGCACAAACCAATAAATGATTGTGCTTGTGACTATATCAAATCATCCTAGAAACACCAGATACATGCATTTATCTACCACAACAGCGTGCGTGTGTGTGTGTGTGTGTGTGTGTGTGTGTGATGTGTGTAGGATCCATTCTGCCTTTTCACACGGGCTCTCAGGATTTGAACTCAAGTCCTGCTTGTATCGGGACTGCCCTTACTCATGGAGCTGCCCTCCTAGCTCCACAGTCCATGTAATTTATAAAGAAAAAAAAAATGTAGCCGGGCGGTAGTGGCGTACGCCTGTAATCCCAGCACTCTGGGAGGCAGAAGCAGGCAGATTTCTGAGTTTGAGGCCAGCCTGGTCTACAGAGTGAGTTCCAGGACAGCCAGGGCTACACAGAGAAACCCTGTCTCAAAAAAAAAAAAAAAAAAAAATCCAAATCCAAAAAACAAAAAACAAAAAAAAATGTTTTGCACAGTTTGGAGGGCTGCATACTTCAAGGGTTGATGCATTTGGTGAGGGCCTCTGTGCTGCATTGTAACAAACTGGAAGGGTGAGTGTGCCAGCCCAAATTCTCCTCTTGATAAAGCCAATGATCCCACCATGGGGCCTCCTCCACCAGTGAACTCATCCAACCCTAATTACCTCCCGAAGGTCCCGCCTCCAAATACCGTCAACATATGAATGTGGGGATT
This sequence comes from Apodemus sylvaticus, assembly GCF_947179515.1. NCBI lineage: Eukaryota > Metazoa > Chordata > Mammalia > Rodentia > Muridae > Apodemus > Apodemus sylvaticus. The sequence goes on from NC_067477.1 coordinate 52,987,118, forward strand.
AGACTTCCAACCTAAGAATTTGGGAAAGCTCTATTGAAGGCCCGGCAGTCTCCCTGGCTGTGGGAGCTGTCTATTGAGAAAGCAGGGCCACTCTTGCTTTCCTCTCTGTGGGCTCAGCACCAAGAAATACCAGCTCCTCAGGGCCAGAGACTCTGGGCAGTGAAACTGTTTTATGCTGTAATGAGTTTCCTCTACAGTCTCAAGCATTCCCTGTTAGCTCCAAGTCCTCGTGACTCTGTGTCATCTCTTGGCACAATTAGCAATGCCTGAGCTATCCCCAGGCAGCATCCTGTGAGCTATCCCAGGAAGCATCCTGGGTGTCTGTTTACAAATGCTCAGATTCTGTCCTCAAGGTCTGAGCCTCGCCTTCAAGGAAGTTTCCAGTTCCATGAATCTCATTTTAAAACATTAACAGAAGCCTGCCAGGCCAGGAGCAGAAGCGTCCGAGTCTACTTCCAGTAAAATGCCGAATGCTGCGCAAAGGTCAGAGGCCTGAAGCTAAATGCTGAGAAAGCCATCGGATTATCTAAAGCCGGCTGTCTGCTGTCATCTGAACTGAGCTGAAATCACATTAAATTGGGTTTTGGTGTTGGGAGTCTTCAGGCTCCACTGCCCAGACCTTACTTAGACAACCAGCCTTAGTCACGACCATTTGCCAACACTGATTGTTTACGATGTATAGTTCCTGCAAACGGGCCTTCCCACCTGGCCATGCTCCACCAAGCTTTGATCCTCCCCTTCCTTCGTCCCCACTTTTTTTCTCTTTGCTCCTCTTGCCTGATATAATCTCAAAGGGGCCTTCAGTGAATCCAGTTTGGAGAGTTTACTACATTCTTACAACCAAGAGTACAAGAGATAAATGGAGTTTCAATGTGGTCTAGCTCAATTTCTCCCAAAATTCAGAAATCTTCAAAGGCTTATTCCCCAACTGACGACATTTTTAGGATGACTGGAAGACTGGCCTGAAGCATCCAGTGCCCTTTGGAATCTCTGCTGTCTTAGATCTTGTCTCCACATTGACTCTTAGAAATTACCCTCTCCGAAACTTAAGGCGACTGATTTTTGTCTTCTTGGGCAAACTAGATGACAACTTCTCCTCTGTAGTGGCCTTTCAGATATTTGAAGAAAAATGCTACAAGGCAGGGTGATGCTACCACCAATGGACACAATTTGGCTGAGTCCCAGAACTGCTACCATTGGTAACGTATGATTTTGAGTAAGCTTCATCTGTAAGCAGATAATATGACCCATCCTACAGTACAATGGCCAACTATTGTGGGACTGCCTCCCATACCCACACCCAGTGACCTCATACTGGTCCCTTAAAATTGGCAATCTATAGGACTAGAAAGATGGATCAGCAGTTAAGAGCACTGGCTACTCTTGCAGAAGACCCAGGTTCAAGTCCCAGAATCTACACGATGGCTAACAACCATCTCTAACTTCAGTTCTAAAGGCCCTGACACCATCTTCTGGCACAATTGAAGGTATATAGACATATGTGCAGGCAAACATAAGATAAAAATAAAATATACATTTTTCAAAATTTGGAAATTTAGGAGGGGGCCTTAGAGATGACTTAGTGATTAAGAACATTTGCTGCTCTTACAAGGACTGGGATTCAGGTCTCATAATCTACATGTCAGCTTATGACTGTCTGTAACTCCAGTTACAGGGAATTTGACACACTCCTCTGATCTCTGTAGGTCCCATTTATAGTGCACATACATATAATCATACACAGAAAATAAAATTTAAATTAATATTTGTTTAAAATTGGTACTGTGGCAGTATTCACACCATGGATGATGGTAAACGGTACAAATTAGGAAGATCTTCTGGTTTGGGTTTTCTCGTACCACTAACTGTAATTTGGCTTCATTATCAAGATCAAGTAAGACAGTATACGTAGCTGTTCTTTGTGAACTCTAATATTAGTTATTTTGATAGGCTGTTATAAACCAGCCCCCAGCAGTGACACCCCTGAATTTTCATGCGCTCACTTTCCCCACTGTCCTTTTGCTTGTTTTGGGACTTACTTGGTGAAGTAGAAAACAACAGGAATTCTGGGTACAACCCTAAAGCAGTCTCCCCAACTGATCTGATGCCCTGAGAAGCTATGTTCAGTCTGCCTTCCTGTGGCTGAGAAGCCCGTAGAGGACAAGGAAGGAAAATGAGGAAGAGCCTGGATGTACCACAGGCCTCAGATGTGCAGAAACCCACACTAGGCAGAGAAAAGCTCCCTGGTCCCACTGTGGAGTTATGAGCAAATGGTTGTTGGTAAGACGCTAGGTTTAGGTGTGGTTTCTACACGATGATAGATGACTATTACAGTTATTATCAGACCCCACCAAGCCTTTTCTTGGCCAAATTAAACTCCCTGGTCTCTGGTTGGCATCCTGGTCCTCCATTGGAGGGACTCTGTGGCCAGTTCTGAGATGAGCCGGTACTGTTCCCCAGGGCATGCCCGGTGTGGAGGCTGTGGCCGGCAGCCCAGGAGTCTGGATCCTGGCTGAACATTGCAGGCAGAGCGGGACTTTTGGCACTCACAGCTTTCTGTGATCTCATCCAAAGCCTCTTCAGTCAGCTCAACCCCCCCGGGGCTGTGAAACTAAGCCCTCCCATTCTAACATCATTTTAAGGAATCTCAGTATGCATTTTGTAGCTTTGACCATTATCCTCCCACTTTCGGTTTATTAGTTCGGTCTTTCAAAAGCAGGATTCAAATTTGTTTTAAAGTTTTCCAACCGTAGCATTTCTGCAATGGTTTGAGTGCTTTCCCAAGTCCATGTGTTAGAAATTTAATTCCCAGTGCAGCAACTTTAGGAGATGGAATCTTCGGAGATGGTCTCAAGGGTTCTGTCCTCTTAAATGGCTTCATGTCTTTATAATGGGAGTGGGTTTACTATCACAAGATTTGTTTTCTTGTGTGTGTGTATCTCTCTGTGTGCTTGTTTGTAATTTTTAAAGTGTATATGGGTATTTAGCTTGTATGTGTCTGTATACCATGTGCATTGTAGGTTTGGATTCCCTGGAAACTGGAATTACAGATGGCTGCGAGCCACTGTGTGGGTGCTGGGAACTGAAACCACATCCTCTGGAAGAACAGCTAGCCGTCTTTTGTTTTGTTTTGTTTTGTTTTGTTTGTGTTTTGGATTTGGTTTTTTCAAGACAGGGTTTCTCTGTATAGCCCTAGCTGTCCTGGAACTCACTCTGTAGACCAGGCTGGCCTCGAACTCAGAAATCTACCTGCCTCTGCCTCCCAGAGTGTTGGGATTACAGGTGTGCGCCACCACCGCCTGGCACAGCTAGCCGTCTTAACGTCCGAGCCATCTCTCCAGCCCCTTGTCTGTGTTTTCACATGTGTGGGGATACTGATGTGGATGCAGGTAGAAGTTAAAGGATAACTTCTGTGTATTGATCATTGCCTTACACACCAAATGAGACAGGGTCTCTTTGCTGCTGTGTAAACCAGGCTAGCTGGACCACAAACCTCTGGAAATTCCCCAGTCTGCTTCCTATGTCCCAGTAGAGGCACACTGGGGTTACGGTTTGCTCTACTCAACCCAGCCTATACATGGGTTCTGGGGATTGCAGCTCAGGTTGTGGGGTGCATGCAGCAAGAGCCCTTATACACATAGCCACCTTCCTAGCCCAAGAGTGGGTTTCTTATCAAAGCAGATTTGAACATTCCCTCCTTCCATTTCTTCTTCCCACATGATTTCTTCTGCCATCTTATGACACGAAGAAGACCTTCACCAGCAACTAGCACCACATTCTTAGACTTTTCCACCTCCAAAAGTATCAAATAAGTCTCTGCTCATTGTAAATTACCCAGTCTATGGTGTTCTATTGTGGCAGAATAGAAGAGAAAACTAAGACTGTTTCTTTCCACGCATACACATATTCTCTCTCATCCAGATCCATGCACATCCAAACACGCACATGTGTACGCATAGGGCAGAAGGCAGAGACCCATGTCAGCTTTCATGGCTGCGCTGGCATCTGCCTAGTAGTCAGGCCGCAGTCCTGTGATCACCCACTGTCTTCCTTCCCAGCCTTATCTCCCAGCAAATCCCCCTGTAGTAGAAACCACAGTCCTCGTGACATAACCAAGTAGGATTTTTCTCATCAGACAAGGCCCACACTGCTGCCAGCTGCTTGAGGAGTCCCTTCATCCTTTAGGGAGTTCCTCTCAGGTGAAGGCAGGTCCTCGACTTCACTGCCTTTCAGGATAAGCTAGAAGGAAGCAGAGCTAGAATATATTTCAAAAACAAAAGATGTTTGGGAGAAAAAAATAAGATGGGGGGGGGGGAGGCACGGGCACAGCCTTCTCACAGGGCCCTTGCAATTGAGTGTCTTTGAAGTAGCCATGTCTGCCATCTTAGTGGCTCTCAAATTCAATCTCAAAGGGAAGAACCCTCCTCCCTTTAACAAGTAGGATTGGAGAATGGCTCCAGACTTGACTTGGGTGGGATTACAGTCTGATAAAATAAAACCAGGAACAGCCAGGGTTGCATGGGGTGGGGGCAGTGATGGCATGTCCTTTACGGTAGGTAGGCGGTTCTGAGGAGATTCCTAGGAACTTCCAGTTGAGTCTCTGGGAAAGGCAAAGGTCATACATATTCAGGCCTGAAGTATAATGTGTTGCTATTGTTTAATTCTTGCTCGAACAATCTCTGCATAGAAAGAACACTGCTTCTCCGTGAACCTCAAATGTTGTTAATTGTGTTGGGATTCTTGGTTGGTGAGAGGCTTCAGTCAGACTCTGGGGTGAGGGATCGGTCCTCTTACCTTCCCCTGCCCTGGTTATCTGTGATGGCTTTGTCTCCTGCCTCATTCTCAGCTTCTGTCCTTCCATTACTCTGTCCTTCATAACTGCTTCATGACTTCCTGTGGTAGCTCCACTACCAGGTGTTACATCCATGACCCACATAGGAAGGGAACATCAGGAAAGGAAAGGGACACACACTATACACTACAGAGGGACACACTATACACTACAAGCATACATACTGCATACTATAGGGACACACTATACACTACAGGGACATACACTAAGCACTACAGGGACACACTACACACTATAGGGACACAGACTACATACTACAGGGACACACAATACACACAACAGGGACATACACTATACACTACAGGTACACCCAATACACATTACAGGGACACACAATACACACTACAGGGACATACACTACACACTACAGGGACACACACTACACACTACAAGCACACATACTGCATACTATAGAGGCACACTATACACTACAGGGACATACACTACACACTACAGGGACATACACCACACACTATAGGGACACACAATACACACTACAGGGACACACAATACACACTACAGGGAAATACACCACACACTACAGGGACACATTACACACTATAGGGACACACAATACACACTACATGGACATACACCACACACTACAAGGACACACTACACACTACAGGGACACATACTACACACTACAGGGACATACACCACACACTACAGGGACACACACTACACACTACTGACTGTTTCTCTTTACTCAGAAAACATCAGCTTTCGCAAGGCCCTGATCAGGAGACATCAGATCACATTCATTGGCAGAAATAGGCCCTGTGGAGGAGACACAGCCGTTAGGGAATCTGGGGAAGTAAATATTTGTAACTGGGCACACTGCCACTTTGGGGGGGCGTGGAAAGCAACTGAAGTTCTGTTCATCAGAGGGAGATGGCAGCTGAATAATGAGGGGCCAGTGTGCTTGCTGCACTCTCCCCCGCATACTACGCACTGTTATCTTTATACTCCCAGACACATGCCACCTTAATTGAAAGAGAAAATGAGATGTCGTAGATCGAAAAGCAAAAGTCACATGTTCCACTTCTTGCGGTATAAAAATCCTCTGCTGCGTGATTGATAGTCTATCAAGAACCTATCTCTCTAATTCCTTCCCTGAATTAGCGGCTTGTTTGAGTCACTAATGTAGCAGCTGATGCTCTGTCCCCAACTCACACCCTAAGAGGCCCACCGGCTTCCAGCCTTTCCCTCTTAGAATGTAGTGCTATAGATGAAGAATCCTGATTAGCCTCCCCATCCACGGCCACCAATTAGCACTTAAATTACTCCAAGTTTTTCTTTGTATATATTTGTTTCCTGCATATGTGTTCGCTCATGTGGAGGTCGGAGGATAACTTTTGGAAGTTGGGTCTCTCCTTTTACCGTGTAGGTTCCCGGTATTGAACCCAGGCCGTCAGCCGTGGCAACAAGTACCTCTACTTGCTGAACCATCGTCGTTGCTGAACCTGGTTGGCTTCTTGAAGATGAGAGGCTGAGAAGGTCAGGCAACAATCAGAACCAAGCAATAGATGCCAAGGGAGGCAAAGTTTGGTACTCCAGTGCTATCCCCGCCTCTGTTGACCACAGCTCGGGGAGCACCCAGGAAAACAATTCACACCGTCTTGAGCAAATGAAATGACTGTTGCTCTAAGAACCTAAGTTTAGATAATTAAACAAGTAATTCAGAGGAGCGCTTGTGAGATGTCCCCTGTGCATGAATCTGACTTATAGGCCTTGTTCCTAGAATCTCTACAGGGAGGCCTAACAGAGTACCTTGCTCCATCCAGACAGTGTGCCTTGTCAATTCTGATTTTGTTTTAATGTACTTATTATAATTATTAGTAATATATGCAGTGTGTGATGGTAGACACGTGTGCATGGTATGCATTGGGGGTCAAACAGCAACTTCAAGGAGTCAGTTGTCTCAGCCCCTTTTGGGCGTTGTGGGGATGGACCTCAAGTTGTTAGGTCTACAGCAAACACCTTTTCTCTCTGAGCCATCTTTGTCAGCCCCAGATCTTATTGTAGTTTTTAAGGCAGGGCTCAAAACTTATAATCCTCCTACCTCAGCCTCCCAAGGGGTAGAACTCTAAGTATGTACACTCAGATTTTATTATATGTTCCATTTGCTGGTTTCGTTTGTTTAGGGTTTTTTTTCATTACATTCATTTATTTGTGCACATTTGTGTGTGTGCATGCACACTGCATATGTACATGTATGCAAAGACACACTGCATAGGTAAGGGGACAACTTTTGTGAATCGATTCTCTCCTTTCTCTATGTGGGTCCCAGAGATTGAGCATTAGGTCTTGTCTGCATGCATCTTTACCCACAGACACCACTTATGGGCCCAGTTTGTCGAGGGTTTTCTTTGTTTTGTGGTTAGTGTTTTAGATCGAGTCTCACTCTTCAGCTCAGATGAGTCTGGAAATCACTATATTGCCTAGTCCAGCCTTAAACTCATCCTTGAGGATGCTAGGCCTATGGAAACATAACCAGCTAAGATTTTAGTTTCTCTTTAGTCTTTGAAGAGCTTGGTATGGTAGTATACTCCTACAATGCTAACACTCAGGGGACACAGGCAAAAGGGCTGCTATGGGTTCAAGGCCATCCTGGTCTACATAGTGACTTCTAAGCTAGCCAGTGCTTCAAACTGAGACTCTGTATACACACACACACACACACACACACATATATATAAAGGTCCATATAACTGAATAGCTTTGAACTGCACCTCTTTAAGTTTCAACACCAGAATTTTGCCAGTTTGGGTCTCTTTCTGTTTCTTTTCCTTTGCATTTCATCTTATACACTGTTATCAGTTTGTCAAAAGAAACCGGAATCCCCTCAGTCCCTGTTCCCCGCCAGCCACTCCCATGCCCTCCCCCACCCCTCCCTCTGCAGCTCCCCTCAATAAAGAGCAGTTCTTCAGTTTTACCCTGAATAACCAAAGCAAACCTAGGGAGAGTCAGGGTCTGAGTAACTGTCAGAAGAACAGACCCGATGCTGTCGCAAGTGAGGGCCAAGGGCCCTGAATGGCACGCATGCTAAGAGATTGGGTGATTGCTCATTCTTACACAGCTGACATTTTCTAGAACTTTCCATGTGACGCATGACTGGCTGATGACTTAGTTCATCAAATCCTAACAAACAAGAAACTGACCTTAGTCTCACTTATTACGGCCTCTCCCTTATCTATCTTCTGCCTCTTCCTCAATGTAGCCCTTGCTGGCCACCAACTCCTGGCATCCTCCTGTCTCAGCCTTCCTCTCACTTAATAGAGACAACAAGAGCAGGAGAAGACCCTGTATGTCCGGCCAGACTCTGATGTCTTTGAGGTGGCAGCAAGCCCAGCAGCTGCTCTAGCCCATGATCGACCCTAGAAGCTCCTGATATGGCAGACACGACAGCTGCCTGCCTGGTTTCTTTCTCTGGGAACCCACTCATCTTCTGATGGATGCAGTAAAGGAGGAACTGTTAGTTACAGGTCCTATCTCTAGTCCCTCCCCAAACAAGCCATCATCAGCATCTCAGTGCTTGGCCTACGAGTGGACACAGGCAGGCTGTGAAGGCCATGCTCTGCTGCTCCCCAGAGCTGTGCAGCACAACCCCAAACACCCGGGTAATCCAGGCAGAAGCATGGCTTCTGGAGTCAAATGGCTTAGGTTCAAATTCCATCAATTAGTAGCTGTGTGGCTTTTGGGGAGCCCCTTAATTTCTCTGTGTCTATTTTCCCCCTTGTAATAAAGTAGTAATGGCCTCCACTCATATAAAAGAGATCAAATAAATAATGTTACCTGCTTAATCAGTGACCAACTACACCAGTGACTTAGAAAGAAAGCAGCCTAAGGTTGGTGACAGCCTCCTCTGCCCCGTACCCCTCCTCCATAAAGATAGATACCTTTCCTGGACCTAAGTTTCAGAAGTAGAGAAAGAAAGTGCTTTTGTCTGGTGAAATTTCTAAACTGGAGTTTGAGTGGCCATGATCCTCACCACGGGACACAGGCATCTCTGGTGAAGAGATGAAGCCACTGAGCAGAGATAGGCGGAGATGAGCAGGAGAGAGCCAGCCGGGGTGGCCACTTCCGCACACCTGCAGTCCTTCCTTCAACCCCACACCACCTCAGGCGTCCTTCCCAGGGTCACAGGCCTGCCTGTCAGCTGCTCTTACTTGTAATTGTTTAAAGCAGGTGAGTTTACTCTCGTGACTGACAAAGCCCTGGCTAGTCCAGAAGCGTGGCAGCAGAGGCACCCAGAGTCGGGAGGTGCAAGTCTGGACAGTCGCTCTGACAGTGTTAGCATGTAGAATCCTCCTTAAGGTCAGCAGTATTAGCACAAGGATGGTGCCTGGTCTCCACTCGAGGGAGTGTGGGGACCTTCCAGGTACACTTTGTCTGAACAACACTGCCCATTCATCCGGGAGGCGCCATCGTGAGCTCTCCTGATTTTGTTTCCCCCAAAGAAGTCATAAAGTGAGTCTCTCAACATATACCTTGAATCCATTTTTTTTTCTATAACTTTGTACAACACTTCGGCAAACCAAATCTGGTGGCAGTGTTTCCCCTTGGGGGCAGGAACTAAGCTTGGGTTCGGTTAGTCAAGTTTCCATGGTCCTGACAAACATTTGAGGTGAACAAATTATCCGGAGGAAAGGTTCCTCAGGCTCCGGGTTTCAGAAGGATCCTTCCATGGCCTCTCGGCCTTCCGCTTTGGGCCGGTGCCTGCACAGGACTTGGTGGTGGAAGTCTGTGGAGAAGATAGCAAACAGAGAGAGGAAGGGGCTGGGGTCCCAGTATCTCCTAAGGCACACTCCAGGGACCTAAACTCCTTCCACTGGACCACAGTGCTTTGTGTGTCTATAGATGATGTGTGCATGTCTATAGATCATGTGTACGTGCACTTATGCACATATACACATGTGCATGTGTGTGCCAGAGGTGGGTGTTGGATGTCTCATCTGTTATGATTTCATTTGTTTGTTTGCTCATTTGAGACGGGGCCTCTCACTAAGTGTGGAGGTTACCAACTTGATTAGACTGGGTAGCCATCAAGTCCCATGGATTCTCCTGTCTCTGCCTCTAGCTTTCTCATGTGGATGTTGGAGGTCTAAACTCAAGTCCTCATGCTAATATGGCGAGCACTTTACGACTGAGCCAGGTCCCCAGCCATGACTTCTAAATGTTTACCACCCAACACAGGCATTCGGGAGACACTCATGACTCAAGATACAGCCAAGCTTCCTCTGTGTCCCAGGCCTGGGCTCCCGGTCTTAGATGCAGCCTCTGAATTCACCCCAGATCTGGGTTCCCAGATTTCCCTGCCACAACCCCCTTCTGAAGTCAGCCTGGACATAAAGGGTGGACCAGCCCCTCCTCTCTAATGCCCTGGTGAGGCAGAGTCCAGGGCTACTCCAGCTTTTGTGGACAGAGGTAAGACCAAGTGGTGAGTCTCTGAGACACTCTCAGAGTTTAGGAGGCGAGGGTCAGTTCCAGGCAGAAGCAGAGACTTTAGACTCCTCTCAGAAGAAAGGAGGTGGGAAGCACTGTGCAGGGGCAGCAGTAAGTCCCCTCCCTTCAGTGGGAGCACGGAGGACCCAGCAGCAGCTCTGCCAATGTTGCTGTGTTCCCGCTTTTTTCTCCTGGTGACACTGGGTGAGAGGAATCAGTACTTGAGAGAAGCCAAGGACTTCTGAGTGACCACCAAGCCCACCATCCTCTTGTTCATGAAGTTAAAGTGTTTCTGGGATTGCAAAGGAAACTGACTAAGGCTGAGCCAGAGAGAGGGGGAGGGAAGGAGAGAGTGTGGGGGAGCACGTAGGCCCCAGCCAGATGCTGAGGCTACGTCCTCATAATCTTCAAGTATATGTACACTGAGCACTTGGGCAACAGACTGTTCTCTGTCCCTTTTCCTCAGGTTGGCCTGACTTAACCCCACCATCCCTCAGAGCTGACCTCGGCAGGTGCTTACAGATGCTGTGAACTAAAGTGGAATGAGAAGCACAGGGGGCGAATACAGCTGCTCTTGCAGTCAGTGCTAACCTTGGTTGCCCAGGCCTGTCCTGGCGTCTGTGGGAAGGGCCATTTGGTTCACAGGATCAATGGCCTTGGTTACCTGGAGTAGGAATGCTGAGCTTCCGTTTCTTCTATTTTTTGAAACAGGGTCTGGCTGTGTAGCCCTGGCTGTCTTAGAACTTACTATGTAGACCAGGCTAGCCTCAAATTCACAGAGATCCGCCTGCCTCTGCCTTCCAAGTGCTGAGATGAAAGGCATGTGCCTCCTCCTCTTTCTCTTCCTCCTCCTCCTCTTCTCCTTCTGTGATCCCTCTCAAATTCCTGACCTCTTCTTTAAATATTCATGAGACATGTATTCATGTACGTGTATACATGTCTCATGAATATTTAAAGAAGAGGCATACACATATCCTGCCAAGTCCATACATACTAATTGCTTGTACACATGTTTAGGACTGACCATTTGGAACTGGATAGGATAGATATCAGGGATCCATCCCTGGAGAAGACAGACTCTCCATCTCTCAGCAGCCACCGATTGCCTGGACCTCTTCATCTAGGGATCAGGCCTTGTGAAGTTTTCTTTGTCCATATTGTCACAGTGACTGGTAGTGGATGCAGATCTCATTTGAGCAACCATATTGTTGAGATTTCAGAGGTTCAATTTCTCTGTCATATCCAGAAGACCCTACATTACAGTAGGTGTCCTGGTCCTCTGGGTCTTACAATCTTTCTGTCCCATTTTCATGATGTCCCCTAAGCTTTGCATATAGAGGTTGTATTGCAGATGTGGCCTTAGGGGCTGGGAAGCTCACGATCACTTATTTCATGATCTCTGCATTTCAATCAGTTGTGAATCTCAGTAGTGGCCTCTGTCTAATGCTCCTTTGATGTGAGGCACAGCTACACTGATCTGTGGGTAAAGGATAAATATTCAGAACGCAGTTAGGAATTATAATAGTTTAGTTTATGGCATTAGTAGTTTCTCCTCTAAGGTCCATAATCTCTCCAGCCACAGGTAGTTGGGTAAGTTTACACTCGCAGGCATGAATTCTCTCCTATTGATTGGACCTTAATGCCAGTTAGGCAGCTGTTGATTGTCTAAGATAAAGCTACCACTCCGGAGACACTGAGGGCAGCTTACCATACTGAACACTGTTGTGGGTCATAGACTCACAGCTGCGCAGTACTGTTGATTGCCTGCCTCTCTTGGCTGCTTTCCTCACACTTTTTAATCCCAAGAGAGTTAATCCTCAGTGGGGAGGCTTCCAGGCCTGTACCAGTTCAATTCCTCCACATACTGTGTCTGACATGTGTGGTGCCTTCAGCAATGGTCCTTACCCTCAGGGTCTGGGAGGCAACCAAAGGAATGCCAACAGCTTATATTGTTTGAAGTGTCTCTTAGAGCCCCATCAACAACTAGAAGTTTTTCATGCATGACGTTAGAGCTTTTATGAGTGATTTCAGGGGAAGCATTATCATCCAGAGAAAGCTATTAATTTTTAAATTTGTTTTTGTTTGTTGAAATAGGGTTTCTCCATGTAACCTTGGCTGTCCTGGAATTCACTTTGTAGACCAGGCTGGCCTCCAACTCAGAGATTCACCTGCCTGTACTCCCAAAGGCTGGGATTGAAGACGTTTACCACCAACACTCAATTGATCCCAACATCCATTAAGTCCTATGATCCTTTACAAAGACCAGTGCTGTACCTGAATTAGGGTGTCTTTTTAAGGTGTCAGATCAGAAAGAAACAGGATGTTTAACATCGTGAATGTGACTCTGAAGGTTTTCGAGTGGTAGATTGAGAACTGAATCCCAGTTCCACCTGGTGGCGACTGTGTGAGCTTGAGAGTTAAACCTTTGTAATCCTTGATCCCTGAGAGTCCATGTCTGCATGGCCAATCTGACTGGATTTAGAAAAACCTAGGAGATTGGTAAGGTAGCCCTGTGGGTGAATCTGAGTGCATTTCCAAAGAAGATTAACTCGGGAGGAGCCCACTTTGGTAAGGGGTCGTTGGGGGTGGCACCATCTTATAGACTAGAGGCCCCAAAGGAATAGGAAGGAGAAAAGGAAAACACCAGCCAAGTGCCAGCACCCGCTTCTGTGTTTCCTGGCCCCCCACACCACAGGTTTCATCACATCCTTCCTGCTGTAATGGACTGAATCCTCAGCAGCCACAGCAAAAGAGGTCCTGTTTTAACCTGTGTGTACAGGTTTTTGATCACAGCTTTGAGAGGAGTGGCCAACCCTGCCTCCTGACCTGTGAACAGAGGAGCTTCCCCATATCGCTGTGTCACTGAGGATGGATTGAGAGTGATCATATAAGTCACTTCTGGGAAGAAGAAAAACAAAGATTTCTGGGGGTGTTAGTATCAAGGTCTGCCCTGTAAGAGATGGGAGAAGAGAGGGTCAGCCTCTGAAGAAGGAAGGAGTCTACTTCTGAGAGAGGAGGAGGAGAAGGGATAAAGGAAGAAACAGGGAAGGGTTGAGGGGGCAGGACCACGATCTGAGAATGTCAAAGCCCATCTCTACCTTCAGTTCTCCAGCCAAGCACTCTCCCAAGCAACTAATCAAATATTTGAAGACCCTACATTACAGTAGGTGTCCTGGTCCTCTGGGTCTTACAATCATTCTGTCCCCTTATCCATGATGTCCCGTAAGCCTTAGGCATAGAGGTTGTATTGCAGATGTGGCCTTTGGGGCTGGGAAGCTCATAATCACTTATTTTGTGATCTCTGCATTTCAATCAGTTGTGGATCTCATTAGTGGCCTCTGTCTAATGCTTCAAATATTTGAAATTGATAGTTGCATCCCTAAATTATGTTATGTGGTATAACTAAGGTTCTGTGGTATGGTCCTCACATACTTTAACATCACTGTCCTCTAGGAATCCTTGGTGTTAAAGTGTCTCTTAAAACATGGGAGTCAGGTATTACCTGTCAGGTAACAAGACAGCTACATGACTCCCTAGATACATGACTATTGACAAAGCATGAGATAGACTCACTGAACTTGAAGCCCATCACAATCTCTAAGTCAATTGCATGCATGCCAACTGGGATGCTTCTGCTTTGGTGACTGTTTTCTTCTTCTCATCGTTTAGTATACAACTCTGCTTGTATTCCTTCTAAGCTCCGTCTTTACTAAGACCCACAGTGCCAATCTTCCAGCTTCCTTCCCCTTTGTCCCAGAGCAGGAAGTTACATTCAGACCTGTCAGGTGACTAAACTCTACTGACATGAGTCTTTGTTGGCTAGATCCAGGTGGCTCAGATTTCGGTTGTGCCGATGCAAAGATCCGCTGGTCCTCATGAATGTAGCTGTAGGATGCCAGGAGGATGGACACTAATCTGAGCCACGACAGGTGAAGCTTTGATGGTGAAGGCGGTGCCTCTCGAGCAACCAAGACACTACTATCAGGAAAGGTCTGAGTAACATCTGTTTGCAAGTGCCAATCATTCTTGGGAAATGCAGCTAATTACATAGGAAAGAACCTAAGTGCAAACCCTCTAGATAGCAAATAGAGACAAGGATTTCACAAGCCAGGGACTAGCGCTCAGTAAACATTGAGGGAACACAGGAAGGAAAAAAAAAAAAAACGGGCAAACGAATAAATACAAGCTAGCTACATGTGGGCAGATTCGAGGGCCTCACATTGCTGAGCAGGGTGGAGGACCCCACCCCTGAGGAAGGGGGTGATGGCTGCCCAAAGTGCAGCCAGGAAGACAGGGGCTCCCAGCCATAGGGGAGCTGCCTTAGATCTACAAACAGAGCTTCAGGCTTCAGAGATCCAGGGCCTCCCCTGGGCTTCTGATGTGATCATTTTCCCTGGGAATTTTTTTTGGGAGGGGGGCTGAATGTCCTTTATCCATCACTCCTGAAAACAAAACAAAACAAAACAAAACAAAGATAAATTCAATGCCAAGTCAGCCATTTTGAAAAGCCAGTCACATCACACTGACCTCTCCAAGAAAGATTTGAGTAAGACCCAGTTCCCAGGAAGCTGCTTTAGCGCAGACTGTGGGTGGGGGACACAAAGACCACACAAATGCAATTGCTCCACTTTGGGGAAGGATAAACTGAGGTAGGGATCAATGAGAAAGCAGGAAGGGATAGGAATTAGTAGGAGGTTCCAGAGCTGTTGTTTGCAAGGACAGCTTTCACCTGTGAGCCCCAAGCTCCCAGCCCCCCAGCCCCACCCCCTCCACCCCACCCCCACACGAGTGATGATACACTGTCTCCTTGTCTTCTGAAGGACACAGACAGGGATTGGGAAATTGGCCTCTTGAAGACACTTCAGTTTTAAGTGCAGGAAGTGAGGAAATGAAATGCCCTACTTTCCCCCACCCCCACCCCCTTCTCCCAAGCCTTTCCTTTGTTTTTAGAAATTCACATGACACAAGCAACAGTTTTGAAATAACTCTTCTTTTCTCTGGTAGATTAAACTCTCTCCGTGAGAGAAGGAGCAGTATCTTTTCTCAGCGACCTCCTCAGCGCTTACATCAGCCCTGTGTGCACAGTAGAGATGGAATAGATACTTAATAACACTGACGCTGATGACGCCTCTTACCTGGGAGACTGAGCACTGAGCCAAGCACCTGGCTGAGCACTCCCCAGTGTCAGCCAGGGATGGGAAGGGTGTTTGTCACATGGCTGCTACCAACCAGTGAAGGTGGATGTGAAATCCAGTTACGGTTCTCCAGAACTTCAGAAGAAGCTCAAACAACCCTGCCTGGACCGCCACCACTCAGCTATTCATAAACCCCCTCTGTGGTAGTGACACACATCAGGAAACCCCTCCTCACATCGACAGGAAGAAAGCTGCTATTGTCTAGTCTCAGCCAGACGGGGGTCAACTAAGGACAAGACTCCCTGGAAGCTTCCTCAACTGGTTCTGAGGCCTCGCACTAATGGAAGCCCACTGTTCTTGTGGAATTGACCTGGGAGGTGACCTGTGAGTGGTCAGGACAGATAATAATAGTGAAGGTGTCCCCTGAGGTCCCAACCGGTTTCTCAGCATTCACAGCAGGGAGGGGGAGTGTCTACCCAGTTGTCTGAATTGTCTCAATCAATCTTCCTTTTGCCCCGGGGGGTTCATAGGTCCCACCAGCCATGGCGTTAACCCTGTAAGGATCTTGCTGCACCACATTAGGTTATCCTGGTAATATTTACTACTACTACTCTTCCTCTTTCTCCTCTTCCTCCTCCTCACTCTCTTCTTTCTCTTCCTCCTCCTCCCTCTCCTCTTCCTCTTTCTCTTCTTCGTCTTCCTCCTCCCTCTCCTCTTCCTCTTTATCCTTCTCCTCTTCCTCTTCTTACTTCTTCAGAAAGGGGCTTCTGATAACTACCCGGCATATAGAAATGAGATACCTTTTCCAGCCTCCCTCACGCATGGTTCCCTGTCCAGATGTCAGGAAAAGGGGTGTGTGGGCAGAGAAGGGCGTCCTGTCCCACAGAGAAGGCGGGTGGATATGTTCAGTGCTAAGGATAGTGAGAAAGGAAGATAGAAAGTTAGAAAGATACTACACTGTTGACAGCTACAGAAAGCCTCCGTCCAGGTTTTATTTACCTAAGAAGACAGTAGATTCTATCTCATTTAAATCATGTTGGTAAGGGAGTGGAGTCATTAAGAACTGAGTCTAATTCCCACCGGCACCTGGGTAGGGCGTGGCATTGCTTGTCCCACAGAAGCCACTGTAACCTGAAGACATGAAGACCTGTGGAAACAGAACGCCGAATCCACAAATTGTGGGCTGGAGTCTGGATGGCCAAGCCCGAGATCACTGCACTAGCAGGCTGAGTGGAGGAGAACTCAAGTATGGGGAGAATTCTTAGGGGAGTACTCCACTGTAGACTGAAACCCTGAAAGCCCACTGTGCCGGCAAGCTTTAGTCAACTGGACACAAGCTAAAGTCCTCCGAGAGGAGGAAACCTCAGTTAAGCGAATAAAGCCCGTAGAGCATTTCCTTAATTAGTGGTTGACACAGGAGGACCCAGCCATTGTGGGTGGAGCCTCCCCTGGACTGATGGGCCTGGTTCTCTAACAAAGCACACTGAGCAGGCCACGGAGCGCAAACAGGTAAGCAGCACTCCTCAGTGGCCTCTGAATTGGCCCCTCCCGCACAGGTTCCTGCCCTGCTTGATTCCTGCCCTGACTCCCTTTAGTGATGACTAGGGCATCCAGAGACTCTCTTCCCTGTGTATATGTGGAAGAGATGGAATCCACTGCTATAACAGGGTAGGGAGGAATCCTAATTCAAATGGACATAGTGGAAATGTTTATTCACAGACTGTCTGTACTGGAAGTGCAACTTCTGCAGTCTTGGCAGTCTCTCTCTCAAACTTGCTTTCCTCCGATGGCTTTTCTAACCCCCACACAGTGGGCAGATGCCCCACCCCCACCCCCTGGCAGCCTTAGGATTACATTGGAACAGGTTAGACCCTCTTTTCTCTCAGTTTTGCAAACATCCAGGGACTGGCCATTTTTCTTCTGACTTGGGCCCATATCTAGCCCTGAACACACTGTTGATGACTAGGCCTGGGCCGGCCGGTGTCTGTCCTGTCCTGCAGCTCAGTCTGTCAGCTCCATCAGAACCAGAAGCACAGACAAGTGCAAGGTAAGTAAAGGAAGGACGACGGAAACAGAAAAACGTGCTGAGCTGTCAAAACAAAGGGTTGGGTTTTTTTTTTTTTAATGTTTTAAAATCATTTTTATTTACGTGTGTGTGTGTGTGTGTGTGTGTGTGTGTGTGCGCGCGCGCGCGCGCGCGCGTGTGTGTACACATACACCACATGAAGGCAGGTGCCTAGGGAGACCAGAAGAAAGCATCGAATCCCTGGAACTGGGCCTATGGGCTGCTGGAAGACACCCGTATGATGTGGGTACTGGAAATGGAATCTGAGTACTCTGCAAGAGCCTCACATGCTCTTAGCGTGAGCCTTCTCATTAGAAGCACCTCTTCCCCTCTCACCCTCCATTCCAACCAGAGGTGCCTGGCTTTCTTAAACCTTGCCCAGAAGGTAACCCTGGCTCACTGATTTCAGTCTCTGTATTGGCTCCACAAATAAACCTGAGACACAAGGAAGTGCCTGGAGGGAAGATGCAGTCTTTAAGGGTAAGAATCCATTTGCCCCCAGCTGAGTGCAGATAGGATCTAGGTGAGGCAAGAGAGATGCTAAGGATATGCCCCCCTTGCTAGACAGTGGGCCTCAGAAAACTACTTGCTTGGTTGTCTATATTATGCTATAATACGAGTATTCCAATACATTTAGTAGAAATAGGGGAGTGTCACTTGAGTCCTGGTTTCTTTCTTGAAATCTTGACAAAAGCTCCCAGATCATAGGGCTGAATATAAAAAATGGTAGGCCGGGGATGTGAGCTGATACCTGGTGAATTCTAGGGGAAGCCTGGCCCCTACAGCCCAGGTA
Organism: Apodemus sylvaticus; assembly: GCF_947179515.1. Lineage (NCBI taxonomy): Eukaryota > Metazoa > Chordata > Mammalia > Rodentia > Muridae > Apodemus > Apodemus sylvaticus. Next base: position 53,005,411 of record NC_067477.1, read on the forward strand.
AAGTGGACCCTAATCTGCTCAGCCTCAGGGTGTGCTGTGGTTCATGGTGACTATCGATTTGACAGGATTTAGGATCTTTTAGGCAGTATACCTCTGGGCAGGTGTGTGAGAGACTGTATAGTGGGAGTTAATTGGGGTGGGAACACCAAATCTAAATGTGGGTGGCACCAATTTTGTGAGCTGGGACGCCCGGTCGCATGAAAAAAAAGAGCATTAAGAGAGCCCTGATATTGTCTCTCTTTGATTCCTGACTTGGATATAATCTGACAGCTAGTAAACTAACTGCACCTTCAAACTGTGAGACAGAACAAACTGTCCTTTCCTAAGGAGCTTTTGTCCAGTGTCCTGTCATAGCAACAAAGAAACACAGTTAAAAACAAGATGGTAGGGGAGCTCATGGGTCAGCCTGACCGCACCCACCTTGCTTCAGAGAAATGCCTGGTTGTCCCACTCCAAGGAAACACTGAACTACGCAGCCAGGAGAGCCCCGCTTGTGTCTGGAGGATGGGCAGCCTCAGTGTACAGGTTGAGGACCAGGAGGACAATCTCTGCTCCTGACAGGAAATCACAACCAAAACAACCATGAGAAATACAGCTGGCCCTTGCACCTTCAACCTCTGGAGGTAGGAATTGTCCTGTGTGTGCCATAAAAGAGACAGAACCCAGGAGTGATAGCACAGACACCTGTAATCCCAGCTGTCAGGAGGCTGAGGCAGGAGGATTGCCTAGGCCTCTTAATGAGACCTTGTGTCCAAAATAAATAAACAGCAAAACAATAATAACAAGAAAATAAAACCAGAAGCTGTAACAGACCTTACAAAATGTCCCAGGAACTCTTTCTCACAACAGCCCCCATCCATATGACCAAACCTGCAGGTCTGCCTCCAACACCGGCAGTGATCCCTGTGGAAGAGGTGTCATTGCTTGTGCAGAGCACACAGCCTTGAGTGCACAGCTGGGTTTGTGTGCACACAGCCTGACTATGTGAGGCTCCTGGATATCCATCTCTAGATAAGGGAACTTCCTTCCCCAGATCCTTGCTACCCTGGGTGATGGTGCACTCAGGACAAGGAACAAGGCAAGGACTTTACTCTGAAGTTTAGTGGGTGACAAACAAGGACTGCAACTTTCCATTACCACACACTTCCCTTATGTGTCCTAAAACCAGGTAAGGTGACCGACCGTGAGCACTGGTGTGGTGGTGTAATAGTATTCGAGACACAGGGAACCAGTGGTATAAGATCATCCTTGGCTGTAGAGTGAGCCTGAGGCCAATCTGGGCTACATAAAACCTACCAAAAAATTTAAAAACACAAAATTTACAGTCATCTCTCATTAAAATCAAAGAGCAAAAAAAATGTTCTTTGAGCCCAACCTAGAGGAGTGAAGTTGTGTTCTCATGGAAAAAGCCAAAAATAAATCCTCATTTTAAAAAATCAAGACCAGACATCTCTCAATGTTTAAATTTTACAGACTATAGGGTTAAATATAGCAACTTACATTAACAAATATTTAAAGACAAAAAAAATTAAAGGCATTACAACACCAAAAACATTAGAAGGAGCACCAAACTTCGGAAGAGGCTTCCATTTAATTAATCCAAGTTGGACATGTGGCTCTGGTTACGTGTGGTTCCTGGCCAGAACTATGAAAACCAGCGAAGAAAAGCAGCCAGCCAAGGCCACACAGCTCCTTCTCACCCCCACCCAAGACAGGATCCGGTCCCCACCCACGAACACTGACCCACCCTCACACTTCACCCCCTGCATACAATCCCCACCCATGCACACTGGACCCACCCTCACACTTCACCCCTGCATACAGTCCCCCACCCATGCACACTGAACCCATCCCCACACTTTACCCCCGCATACAGTCCCTACCCATGCACACTGGACCCACCCTCACATTTCACCCCTGCATACAGTCCCCCACCCATGCACACTAGACTCACCCTCACACTTCACCCCTGCATACAGTCCCCCACCCATGCATACTGGACCCACTCTCACACTTCACCCCAGCATACAGTCCCTACCCATGTACACTGGACCCACCCTCACACTTCACCCCTGCATACAGTTCCCCACCCATGCATACTGGACCCACCCTCACACTTCACCCCTGCACAAACTCCACTGTCTCTCACTGAACTTGCAGGATTGAAAGCGTCCTCAAAACTTAAACATTGCTTTATTCGATTTGGGATCTGTGATGTGCACATGAGCAAAAACGAATGAATGATCGAGAAAAGCAGAGGAAGGGCTGGGATGAGCAAGGAAACATTTTTTGTAGACAACCCTTGAGGAAGGGCTGGAAGCCTGTCTCTGTGGGTAGAGTGCTGGCCTGGCATCAGGAAGCCCTGGCTTTGATCCTGACCACAGAAGTTGGAAGATATGAGTCTGGTCTATAATCCCAACACCTAGGAGGATCAGGAATTTGAAGCTAGCCTCTGCTACACAGTGAGTTTCAGGCCACCCTGGGCTACATGAGATCCTATCTTAAAGGATCATCGTCAGCCAGGCATACTGGTGCATACCTTTAGTCCCAGTACTTGTCAGGCAGAGGCAGGCAGATCTCTGAGTTCAAGGCCAACCTAGTCTGCATAGTGAGTTCCAGGACAACCAGGCCTACATAGTGAGATGCCATCTAAAAACAAAAACAAAAAACATCCTCTTAACTGTCTATTGGAAGTATTTGATTAATTGCAATTTATTATAGTTATCCTATTCTCTATTCTGTTCTGGAATATTAGAAATAATTCTGTATCCAGCTGCTCTCATTAAGGTGTCTCCCATCCTTCCCTCCCCGTGCATCCCCCTCCCCCGTGCACCCTTCCCAGACTCTTGCAGCCCCTGTCTACTCTTGCCTTCTAAGACAAGTTTTTTTTTTTTAATGCATCCATCTGTAATGAGAACATTCATTGGTCTTTCTGGACCTCATTTCCTTACCATTATGTTCCCCCGATTCTGTCCATGTTTCAGCATAAGACAGCACTTCTTCTCTTTTATGATTAAAGAGTAAATAGATGGACAGATAGACCATATTTACTTCTCCTGAGGTCCCTGGGATTGAACTCAGGGCTTTGAGCATGCTAAGCAAGTGTTCTACCACTGAGCCACACCCCAACTCCACCTTTCCCTTCTGCGTTCACCTGTTAGTGGTTACCTGTGTTGGTTCCAGAGTGCGTCAATGTACCTGAGAGTGCAGGTGTGCCTTCCACACACCCCTTTCACTTCCTCTGAATAGATATCCATGAGCAGGCTTGTTGGATCAGTATGGCTTTTATCGATGTAGATTTTTGAAGAACCCCCATATTGTTTCCCATAATGACTAGGCCAATTTATATCCCTACCTACAGTGGGATATACTTTTCATTATTTATAGAATGATTATACTATTATTACTTAACTATTCACGTATTAGGAAGGATGAGAGAGTAAATCAAGAGCTTTTGATTAGAAGAAGTAGACACGTGCAAATAGCTCTCAGGAATTGTGGGGTCCCTTTGAAGCTCAACTGGGGGATTGTGGGGTCCCTTTGTAGCCCAACTGGGGAATTGTGGGGTTCTATAGAGGCCACATTTGGGTGATAAAGGAAGCGCCATATCCCATAGATGAGTGCCAAGGCAATTTTGGAAAAGCCACATGGGGTGGCCAGGTAGAAGCAATGAGAGCTTATTGCATGACAGTCCAGAATGTAGCTCCAGAACCCAGAGTCTTCCAAGACCAAACAAAGCTCTAAAAGGCAAATGTTGGGGTGTTTGGGGGAGGGGTGTTAAGCAGCAGAGTGCTTGTCTGATATCCAAGGCTCTGGATTCAATTGCCAGCACCATAAAATAAATAGCTAAGTCAGCTGTGCTGGCACGTGTCTGTGAGCCAGCACTCAGAAACTTAATGTAGAAGAATTATCTAGGCCTCACAGCAAGACCCTGTCTAAATAAATAAAAACATCCACCTTCTTGTCAGCCCCGCAGCTCCCTTATGCAGTTCCTTGGCTATTCTATTTGTCTTCCTGCTGACCCCTGAGCTCCAGTGCTCCATCTCCCGCCTGCACCGACAAATATTCCCTGTAATTCTCCTTGTCAAATTTGCCAAGACAGGGCTCTCAGTGGGCAGGTTATGTTGAGCATTCCTCTGTGAGCTATCCAACTAGGAGTAGCTACACCGCCCTGTTCATCAGCCTAGGAGTTGTGTGTCTGGGGTTAGGTAGAGAGGATCCTACCCAAAAGCTAAAGACATAGGAGGCATTCTGAGGGCCAAGACCCCAGCCTCAGACCACAGATATGACATTAATAAAATGTGCAGGAGAGAGAGAGATTATTTGGAGAGAAATGCTGAGTTTTCGCGCCTGACAGTTCTAGCTTATTCTGAATTAGAGATTTCTTTTATAATGTTGCAAAGGTAGGGCATAAATGTCCTTAAGTCCCATGCCACCATGAGGGTGTGCCAGAGGAACCCACTTGGGTCAGAGTCAACAACGGGGGTTTGTGTGTATGCCTTGCTTTGTAGAGGGTCTCTGGGGAGAGGATCTATGTCTTGACAAGAGTTGAGTGTGTCAGTGATTTATATCATTCATTAATTAGGGAATCTACGGGTATAAACGTGGGACAAAATACAAGATAGAAGTAAATATGCAGTCAGAGAATAAAAAGGAAGGCTATAGAAAATTTAAATATGATTAAAGTCCTGTGGGGCCCCAAAACTGTAATCTTTGGGGTTATTTATTTAGGGAGGTCTTTTTCCCCCTCTTCTGACAAATTGATTTGCATTTCTGTTGAACAGAGAAGTCACATTTAAGTTTCTGATATAGTCTAGGGTCCTGATTAGGTTTGTTTTCTTTCCCAGTTAAAGAATTTAAAACAGGTAACAGCAGAGAAACATCTCAAACATTGCAGACAGAATCAGTAGAAGAAAAGCCATTTACTGGAGGTAAGGAAACACATTCAGCAGACACACAGAAAAAGGTCCTCGGCAGACCAGAGAGGCGGTTCAGGAAGATGGAAACTAGTTTTCTTGGCGGCTGGGCCTTTAAGAAGTCATGCTTGTCTTTGTGGTTGGTTTGTCTGAAATTGCAGTGTTCTGTCCTGGTGCAGCTGAGCCCGGCTGTCAGCGGAAGCCGGGGGAGGCAAAAGCGGCCAGCTTTAAGGTTGAGGAAGAAGCTGGCCGAGTAGGGCGCTTACCGCCTTCCTCGCCTTCCTCGCCTTCCTCGCCTTCCTCGCCTTCCTCGCCATGTCCCTCTCCTTACCTGTGTGAACCAGGGAGTGTGTCTAATTCCTAGTCTCTCATTTCCACGCAGAGTCGTCTAATTTTGTAGTTATAAATGTGTATCCTCTACTTCATGAGAAACGGTGATTTAAAGCGGCCTTCTGCCCGAGAGCCAGGCAGTTCTCCAATGGTCTTGATGGATAACAACGTTTAATACCGAGAGGGTCTTTTGCAGTTCCCCTAAATTTTTATAATTCATGGGGCATTTTGTTTCGGTTCGTTTGTTTTTGAGAGAGTGGTTCTTTGTGTAGTTCAGAGTAGCCTTGAACTCATGGACTATCTGCTTTGGCCTCCCACATGCTGGGGTTAAAGGTGTGTATCGCCAGAACCAGCTACAACTTTAACACTGGGAAAAATGCACAAACTTTAGTTTCAGTGGGTACTGTTAAAGGGAAAATCGTGGTGCAGGTGCAGGGTCCAAACAGAGGGAGGAGCGGGAGAAGCAGCTCTCTCTATCTGGCCTGCCAACTAACCAGGGCTTGCGACTAAAATCTGTTCTCTCATTGTTCAGGGGCTGCGTCTGTAAAATCGAGGACCACTGAGCACTACAGTTGGTGGGGCATTGCTCTTAGGGTCATTTTCAATTTGTTTGCTTGCTTGTTGACTGGCTTGCTTATATTTTGAGACAGTATCTCTCTGTGTAGTCCTGGCTGTCCTGGAACTCATCTGTAAACCAAGTAGGTCTTAAACTCAGAGATCCGCCTGCCTCTGCCTCCCTGATGCTGGGATGAAAGGCTTGTGCCACTATTGCCCGGCCATTTTTTAAAAAATTGAAAAGGGCTGGGAAATGGGAAAAAGCCGAGGGAAGAGGGCTTATGAGACCGATGGGAAGGGGGTAACCGGGAAAGGGGAAAGCATTCGGAATGTAAACAAAGAATATAGGAAATAAAAAAACAATTAAAAAATTTTTAAAAAATGAAAAGGGCTTTGCTCCCCTTGCTCTGCACATCATGCTAGGGAAGCTAGCAGAGAGTGGCAGGCATCCAAATAATCCGCGAGCCACAATCCCTGGGCTGCCCTCCGCTAAGAGCTGGGTGCCGACTTCCTCCGTGGAGCCGCAGGAACCAATTCGCAGGCCATCAGACTGTGCGCCTCCTCCCCCTGTCCGGCTCCTGGATGCCAAGCCAGGCTGTGCCTGCGCCCTGCGGGGACCGGGCAGCTGCTCAGCGATCCCGATCCCGACTGCCCAGCCGCATCGGGGCTCCGGGCCGGCAGCCGAGCTTCAGGGGCTCCAGGCCGAGGTCCACCCCAGCCCCAGCCGCTGCCCCGGGAGCCACCCCCTTGTTTTCTTAAAAACACATGCTGCCTCTTTGGGCACATTTGCCAGTTGCCATGGGCGTTTTCTGTTTTGGCCGAAGCAAGAATGCAGAGTTAAGTGATTCTAAGCTGCAAATTCAGTATGTTGGGGGGGTGAGGGGGGGTGTCTCCTCGCTGCTGTAGCCTTATTCTGGAGAGGTGGGAAGGCCCACTCTCTTCTCACGGTTCTTCTCCAGGCGTCTGACCTTGGCGAGGTACCAGGTAAACGTTTTTCTAAGGCTAGAGCCTTGGGTTCTGCCTTTCCATTCGGAGAAGCTAAAGCTGATTTAAGATAAATAAATAAACACAGTAGCTTCCCCCGCATTCCCCAGGGACCAATTGAACCCCACACACACACCCCTTTTTTTTCCTCCTCTAGAATAGATAAAGCCACAAGCCAAAGGCCCTCTGGTTGTTTCTGCCAAATGGGCCCAGACCCACAAAACCCAAAGTGGACTCTCTCCAGGAACTGGGGGTGGGGATGGAGGTGGAGGAAAACCAGGGAGGGACTCATGGTCCAGGTCAGCACCGAGCAAAAAGCAAGGAAGGAGACCAAAGGATGGACAGCAAGGGGAGTCTGACCACAGAGAGCTTCGAAAGCTGTACTGAGTACACATCCAATCGGCTCACCACAAGAGAAGGAACTGGCCCTTGGGGAGGGACAGGTCTTTTTGGCTTAAAACCAGGTTGCATTGGGCACGTGCGCGCGCGCGCGCACACACACACACACACTCACATTCATGCATGCACACGCATGTGCATACACACATTAAATGTCAGTAACACTTCACCAGGTTTGTGACAATCCAAAATGCCACTTATGTCCTAAACACACTTCTAAAGGATCAGGTGCCTCCTTAGTTTAAAAATTACTGCAAGATAATTTCTTAAAACACAGTCCAAAAGACATTAATTAGGTCTTTGAGGTTATAAATAGGTATTAAATAAAAAGAGTCATGGTCCATATCATACTGGGTATAGAAATGGTGGGTTCTAGAGGAGAACAGGATTTTTGATAAAGCTTCTCAGAATCTTTAATGTATACGTTTTGATTCACACACACACACACAAATGGGATAGAGTATGTTGTTTCCTAAGTTTAATTGACCTTGGGTTTATTTGTCATTGATGGGTTTTTTGGGGGGAGGGGCTGTTCCTTTAGATGAACCTCACCTTGGGTGACTTAAGTACACTGTGTCCTCCCGAGCACTCTTGGTTAACTGATTGATTGGGGGGTTGTTGTTTTTTTCATAACAGGATCTCCCTATGGAGCCTGAACTGGCCCCAGTTTGGTCTCCGAGATTCGTCCAGGCCCAGCTTGCTTTTGCATTTTACTGAACTGAAACCTTAAGAACGCAGGCAAACAGAATGTGAGGACAACAGGAAGTTGGCTGTAGATACAGGAAGCCGCTGCAAAGGAGGCCTCCGAGAGAAACTGGTGTGGTGAACTCCTGGCATGCGCAGGTGACAAGAGGTTCTGCAGGGGAGAAAAAGCCAGCTTGGTCGGCGCCTTTGGCTTGCACTGCTCAAGGAAACAAAAATAGCCCAGGTGGCTGCGAGACTGTACGTGCGTATGAAATTATTCAGATCCTGACAGATGGACTGGAGGTCTCCTCTCCGCTGGCCTGGCAGCCTCGGTGTGGAAAGTCCTGCCCGGGAGGGAGCTGGGTCACAGCCGCTACGGCGAAATACTGGAAATAAAAGCCCAGACAGATAGAATAGCAGTGAGTCACAGTAAACCAGGAGCCATCAGGTGCTCGGGAGGGAAGCTGAAACCTGGAGGCTGAGCCCAGCTAGAAGAGCCAGCCAGGAGCAGGACACCCCTGTGGTGAGGAACACAAAGAGCGGAGTGTTCCAGTCAGAGGGATCAGGTTTCTCAACGTGGACACACGTTCAGGCTGTGCACACTGAACTCAGGCTTTGCTCCAAGGGTGGGGGCGGGGGCACAACCCCCTGCCTGGTTCTACCCTGGAGGGTGCCAGCCTAGCACTCAGGGCTTTGGCAGGGACCTCAGGGGCCATGGGGACTCCGTTGCTTCCTGAGTAAAACCGGATGAGCAATCTAGTGGCCATCAGGGTCTCAGCCCCCCATCCCACCACTTCCTATCAGAGCTTGAAAATCTGGATTCCGCCTTCAGAGGCTCTGTGCTCTGAAGCCTCGCCCTGAGCAGTTTATAAACTGTTGGCTCTTATAAAGTTTTCCAGCTTAACTGGATGGGCTAGTGCCTGAGGCCCTGCGCTTGAGAACATAGTTCCAAAGATAGAAAAGATAGGGTCCCTAACCCCTAGTTATTCAGGGCTGGTGGCCTTGGAGAATCCTATCTCAAAGCTGCTACACAGTCCAGGGTGGCAACACTCAAATAAACTTGGGTAATTTTTTTCCTCTCTCTCACAGGTCACAAGCTTATTAAACTTGGATGACAGTAAACCAATGACTAACTGGGTAATTAAAACCACAAGCCTAGGATCTCTGGGGCCTGCTCTCATCTTCCCCTCAGCAGAAAAGCCTTTGTGGATTTGAAACCCTCCATGGCGGCCCCACCTCCTCTCAAGGTTGTTCTCCTGCTTGTCTGAGGCTTCATCCCAATCCCTCCTTGTTCTCTGTAGGATGGAGGAAATCTAACCTTTAGCTGAAGCTCAGCCCATACTCCCTCCTGCCTGACACGTTTCCAACAGACTAGAGTTACTAAGCCCTTCCTGCCGGGAGGCACTTAGCTTTCTGTTCCATGGAACTTTGGCTTCAAGGGCTCAGAGCCTCCCAGTTCCTCAGGAGAGTGAGCTGGGAACTTCAAAGTGACCCGCCACAGCTGAGAAGCCCAGAGTAGCTTCAAAGACTTTCCAGCCTGAATCTTCTAAGGGTGGGGGGTGGGGTGTTTCTCCCTCACCTCTGAAACCACACAAACAATGAAGTCTACAATGACCTTCAAGGCACTTGTATGTTTCTACCTTTAATTTCGGCCACAGGCCTCCACAGGAATGCATACCAGGAGTCCCCACCTGCCTTGGGCATGCTCTGTGATGTCTTCTCCATTGTCACGCCTCGCCTTCTGGCTGCCCGGCTTTCTTCTTTCTGTCCAGATTATCTGGTCCATGGAGGGTGGAGAAGGGGCTATACTTGGGATAGGGATGGTACTGTGGTTGCAACATGCCCACAACATTCATGTACTGGGAACTTAATGCCTAGCACAACAGTGTCCAGGCGGTCATTAGAGCTGAAAACCCAGCCCTTGGGAGGCCGAAGCAGGAAGATTCTGAGTTCAAGGCCAGGCAGAGTGACATAAGTCTGAGACCAGTCCTGGCTACAGTCTGAGACTCTGTCACAAACAAACAAACAAAAACAAAAACAACAACAAAAACCCAAAAGGGAGGTATTAAAAGGACTTTTACAAGGGACCTTCACAAGAAGTTTTAACACAGCATTCCCTGTTGTTAAGTTTGCTCTCTTGTTCCGTGAGGCCTTCAGAAAAGTTAAGATGCTGCGGAAGGCCCTAAAGGGCTGCGGCCTGCTCAACCGGTTACATCTTAGTTTCTGAGAGAGAACTAGATTTTTAAACTGTGTGTGTGTGTGTGTGTGTGTGTGTATAGTAGTTGTTACTGTATATGTGTGAGTGCATGTCGTCTATGTGTGGGTACATGTGTGCATGTGTGTGTGTAGTTGTTATTGTGTATGTGTGCATGTTGTCTATGTGTGGGTGCACATGTTGAGGTTTGAGGACAACTTTGTGGAGTCGGTTCTCTCTCCCTCTCCATCCTTAAGTAGGTTCTGGGAACCCTGCCAAGTGATTTTTATTCTTTATAAATAACCCAGTCTGTGACATTGTGTTATCGCAGCACAAAAGGGACCAAGACGAGTGGAGTATAGAACTTTTATATACTGTCCCAGAATAGGTTTGTGAGTGTTTTAATTTAAAAAACAAAAATGGTCAGGAAGATGGCTCAGTGGGCAGAAAGGAGCCTGTGTGCGTGCGTGCACATACGCACTCTGTGTGTAGTGGTCTAGGGCGTGGCCAACCTGATGAAGCCTTGGGAGCCCTGCGGGTTGTTAAAGACACTTTGAGACAGATCTCAAGGAATTCTAAATTGAACTGAAAAGTATAAAGTGTGGAGAGCCTGAGAAGTGTCCCCAAGCTACAGAGCTGTGTCAGATGTCCCTGCTGCCTAGGGGACACTGAAACTGCCAGCTCAGAGCCTTTTTGCCACAACTGTGTCTTCTTGGTTGGGCGTTAGCATGCCCCACCCCTTCACCCCCCACCTCCCCACCCCCATACCCCCAACCCCCCACCCCCCACCGTGAGCAGGGAGACAGGGAGACTGCACGGGTGTGACCTACAGCTGGCTGACCGCCCTGCAGAGGTAATTTTCTTGTTCTCTTTCATACAAATGCTTACCCCAATCTTAGAAAACAACAACAACAAAAAAAAACAAAACAAAAACAAAAAACAAAAGATAAACATTAAAGTTAGTTTTATTTAAAAAATTTTATTTAAAAAGTATTTAAATTGAAATTAAAATAATTCCGAAGGTAGATCCATATTGAATGTGTTCCCTGTCGTCCTCTGTTGCCAGGAAGAAACACAAGCTGTAAATTTCACATTCTTTTTTGGCCCTGAATTGCTATGACTTACTAGTCAAAGAAAAAAGTCGCAGTCAAACTATCCATTAAGAGACAAATTTAAGCAAGAACAGTATGAGCTGCAGCCAGCTGCTGACGACAGCTTTTCAGAATAGAATGATATGCCTACCAGGCGGTGATTAAGTACGCTGACAACAGACAATTTAGTGAAGGGTCAGTGGCTGGCTGGCTTATTTATTTTAAAATTGAAACCCACTAATCACTTACTTGAAGTAGCAGCAAATGGTAGCATTGTGGTAACAGAAAGAATCCTACTACTTCCTGACAAGTAATGAGTATTTCATTTATGGTTTTCATTGTATTCTAGTTCTCTCAAGTTTGGATGTCACTGAGAAGAAAGCTCTAAGTTTGGGAGGCACAGCCCTGAGGAGCTCTTCCTTGGCACCTCTCAGACTTGCTACTCCTCAGAGTCCCTCTAGGATATTGTGTTAGTTACTGTCCTATTGCTGTGGGGAGACACCATGTACAAGACAACTCGTAAAAGAAAGCATTTATTTGGGAGCTTGCTTACAATTTTAGAGGGGGCATCCATGACCATTATGAGTGAAGCAGGACAACAGTCAGGCAGGCCTGGCACTGGAGCAATAGCTGAGAGCTTACATCTCATCCACAACCAGGAGGCAGGCAGACAGAGGGAGCTAACTGGGAATGGCAGAGGCTTTGAAACCTCAAAGCCCGCCCCCAGTGACACATCTCCTTCTACAAGGCCACACCTCCTAATCCTTCCCAAATAGTTCTGCTAACTGGAGACCAAGTGTTCAAATATATGACCTACGGGGTCCACTCTCATTCAACCCACCATAGACACCTTCTAAGCAATGGGACTAAGCTATGTCCACCCAGGCTGCTGCCAACCAGCCAGGGCCCCAGGCCTGGAAATTTGTTTTTTTATGATAGCAAACTACTTGTCTCTGAAGGAGGTCATAAGGGCCATGTCTGGGACATTTCTGACATGACCACTGACCATTACCAACAGCCAGATTACATTTTGTGGAAAGGATGTATCCTATTGGTCCAGGGCACACAGGAAGCAAACTCATCGGTCTCAAAACTGAAGTTCTTTCCTTCATTGAAGTTCCTGTGTGTGTGTGTGTGTGTGTGTGTGTGTGTGTGTACGCGCACACACCTGTGTTGGTGTGCACATGTGAAGGACAGATATGGAGGACACATGTGCACATGTGGAGGCCAGAGGTCACTATCTCCCGCTATTGCTCTCCACCATCCAATGAGGACTCCTATTAAACCTGGAGATTGCTCTTTTGGCTAGACTGGCTGGGTACCAAGTATCCTCTGCCCATCCCTCTCCGGAGCTGGAATTACAAGTTCAAACCACAACATCCAGTGTGCTGTTGTTTTTGTCTCTCCTCCCACTCCTTCCTTCTCCCCTCCCCTCCCACACACACCCCTTACCCCCTCTCCCCTGAAACACCCCGGTTTTTATGTGGGGGGCTTAGGAGCTGAGTCATCTGTGCCATCTCCTCAGGCCTTTGAATTTTTTTTCTTGAGTAGTGGGGACTACATTGTACTTGGCTTGCTCTGGAATCCATTATCTTCTCTCTTCTAGAATGAATGGGGACACATGAATATCATGTGTCTTGACTAATCACACTGTTAAGGGCAAAGGTTGGGCAAAGGGCAAAATTCCTGGAGGTTTTCTTTCTGCATTAAGATTCTGAAGAGAACAGAACCAGTGGTAGATAAGTGCATAGATAGATGGAAGGATGGATGGATGGATGGATAGATAGATACATAGATACATAGATACATAGAGATACATAGATACATAGATACATAGATGAAAGATATATATTTATCAATCTGTCAGCTGTAAGCTAAAGACCCAGGAAAACTATGTTCTTACTTTAGTCAAGTCCCAAGTCCCTTCCTGAGACCCAGAATATCTGATGCTGTAGCTCTAGGTCAAGGACCAAAGAAGAGATGTTCCAGTCAAATCACCAAGCAAGAGGAAGAGAAAAGTCGGTCCAAAGCCTGGGGAGACAGCTTAGCCAATAAGCACCTACAATGTGAGCTTGAGAATCTGAGTTCCATTCCAGAACCCACAGAAAACCTGTGGGTAAAAGCTGCTCAAACATCAGGCCTAGGGTACAAAGAGGGCACAGGCAGTCCCTGAAGCTCACTGGTTAGCCAGCCTAACTGATTTGATGTCCTTCAGATTCAGTGAAAGACTCAAAGTCTGGGGGTTGGGGGGTGGTGGTGGGAGAAAGGATGCAGGGAGGGAAGGATCAAGGGGAGGGGAGGGGGAGAGAGTGAGGGAGAGGAATGATCAAGAAAAGACACTATCTGGGCAGTGGTGGCACACACCTTTAATCCCCCTGGGAGGCAGAGGCAGGCAGATTTCTGAGTTCGAGGCCAGCCTGGTCTACAGAGTGAGTTCCAGGATAGCCAGGGCTAGACAGAGAAACCCTGTCTCGAGAAAACCAAATCCAGAAAAGAAAAAGAAAAGACAAGACAAAACATTCAATATCCACCTCTGATTTTAACAGGCTTGTTGCACACACATACACACATGCATTCGTACATACTAGCAAGCACATGTGCCACATACATACATCATAAGAGAAAGAGAGGGGGGAGGGGGATTCACAGTCAGGAATGACACCCATAGTGTTCAACTCTTCCCGGGTTTCTCAAGCACTGTCTTGGGGTAAGAGACTCAAAGGCAGCAGGTTCGGCCATACAGAGTTTAGGGCACAGAGCTTTTTCCAATCCAGGGCTTTATCTACAACATACAAATTCCTGGAGGCATCCACTGAGGGCTGTCGGACTAGTGTAGAGCATGCACCATGGGGCATACAAAGGGCTCACTGGGCTCAGCACAGCTCCTGCGATGTCTGGCATAGACCTCCACTGATGCCTGTAGCTCAGAGCCCCAGTTTCAAGTCTCTCGGGTAAGGGGTTCTGTCTCTAGCTCTTTGATTACTTGTGTCCCTTTGGAGAGGGAGGAAGATGATGAACATAAATGTGGAGACGTTTTGTGCCTCTGTTTACCTCTTTTTAGAATGGAGGTAATGTCTTCTCTGTGGCTCTGCAGCTGGAGGAAATGACCACAGAAAGAAAACCTGTGAAACCCCAAGATGGGGGGAACCTTTTTGTACCCACACAGACATCCTTAGAGTCCGGTCGCCATTTCCTGCACTTGGGTAGTCCTGGTGTTGAAATACCTTTGTGGAACCTGTCCTTGTCTTAGACCAAGAGCTTCATGCCTTCTGTCGGGATTCTGGGGAGCTGGTGGAAATCCTTCCTGAGGGTGATTTCAGAAGGAAACCCAGTTTTGCAGGACTAAATGAGGTAAAACGGAAAAAGGTCTCCCCTCTCCTCCTTAGTTAATGTTGAGTTACCATGACAGGAGGATTGTAGTCAACATTTTACCTGTATCATCACACTGAATCGTCATCACAGCCATGGGGAGATGATTATAAATAAAAACCTTAAATGCCAGTTTAAACAACATGTGATGAGTCTTCCCATTTCACAGATGTGAAAATGAGGCTCCGAAAATATTAAAGAACGCACTCCCGGTTGTTACATCTGCTAAACAACAGGCCCAGATTCACCTGGGTAGTGGTATTTCCAGGAACAAAGCAGGTAAGTAGAAAGGGGTTGATGGCGGGCCACTGTCACCATGCCCTTCATCTTTCACTGCATGATCTCCCTCGTGGGGATCTGAGGTAACTGAGGCAGAGATCAGAACGGGTGTGGCGGCTGCGACTGTACTGCTCGGAAGCTCACAGCTTGGACTGCCCAGACAGGCCTGGCCACAGCAGAGCAGGTACCAACTGTGACATAATTTGACAAGTACATGTTTAGCTGAGTCCTGTGTGCGTGCATGTGCACACATGTGTGTCTGTGTATGTGCTTCCAAGCCTGTACACTCACAGGTGGAGGCTACTGGTAAACATCAGGATGTCTTGCTTTATCTTCCTCACCTTATTTTTTTTTTAATTTTATTTATTTTTATTTTCTGTGAATGAGTGTTTTGCCTGCATGTATGCATGTGCACTACATGCATGTCGGTGCCTGGAGCAGTCAGAAGAGAGCATCAGATCCCCTGGGACTGGAGTCCCACACAGTTGGGAGCTGCCGTGTAGGTCCTCGACCTCCACTGAGCCATCCCTCCAGCTTCTCTCACATTTTTTGAGACAACGTCTCTCAGTAACCCTGGAGCTTGGCATTCCTGCTAGACTGGCTGACCAAAGGGTCCCCCAGGACACTGCCATGCCCGTGCAAGAGCACCGGAGAGCCAAACCCTGGTACTCATGCTTGCACAAGGTCTTAGCCCACGGGACCAGCCCCTAGCTCCACTCCCATCATCTTCACACCACCCCCCAAATGCACGCAAACTAAGAGAATTCCTGTTCAGCGGTGCCCAGCACCAGGATTATAAATCCGGTCAAGTTGAGATGGTAAAAGAGATGTGGTCTCGATCCCCGACACGCTCCTGGCCCTCATTCTCCCTTCTTCAGGTTCACAAAAGCCCTCAGGGTCCTCGCTGACTGATGCGCATCTGCTGACCCTCACCTATGCCCAATTCAAGACCCATCCCTTCATCCCTGTCAAAGCAGTTATCCTACGCTCTCATACCTGCTTTCTGACTTTCTTAAAGAGTGTATCTGCCCTGTGTATGAGCACACAGGTCAGGTCCTGACGGTTCATCATCTCTGCTGTGTTCATCCTGTCAGGCAAGACCTGTGGAGGTATGGCTCATAGAACTCAAGACTCCTGCTGTCGAGTTCTTAGATATGGGGAGGTGATGGAGGCAAAGGTATTCTAGAAACCTCATTCCTCTGTTTCAGGAAATATTAAAAATCGACCCTCCCCGGGTCGGGGCCATTTCTCCAGCTGTCCTGCCTGCCTGCAAACTCTCCAGCTTCTGCTGGGTAATTTCTCCGGTGGGGTCCCTGAATACCTCTCCCTTCCACACAACACACCACACATCCCACGATCTGCCTCCCTATCACCTAATTACCCGGTAGAATCAAGACTCTTAATGCTTAATTAACCAATCAGATTTATGTATCAATAATTTCACAATTTACAAGATGCCAATACAGTAATTTCAGAGCCAATTGATAATGATAAAAGCTTTATCCCAACCTTTCTTTCTTTTTTCTTTCTTTTATATTTTGGTTTTGTTTTTTGTTTTTGCTTTTGTTTTTTTGTTTGTTTTTTGAGACAGGGTTTCTCTGTGTAGCCCTGGCTGTCCTGGAACTCACTCTGTAGAGCAGGCTGGTTTCAAACTCAGAAATCCACCTGCCTCTGCCTCCCAAGTGCTGGGATTAAAGGCGTGCGCCGCCATGGCCTGGCTTTTCCCAACATTTCTAAACTTGTGGAAACATAACTCCTTGTGGCTGGTAAATGCCTCGCAGCACCCTCTGACATGCTCCCTCTTTCCACAACTCTTAGCTCCGCCCCCTCTTCCCTGTCCAATCACAGGCCTCCTCTGCACTAATGTAATTGGACAGGGAAAATCCTGCGACATTCCTCATCTCATCTCTATCAGTAGTCTAAGGTCTCAGACTCATAGGGATAAAATTTGAAAGATGTTAGCATTGAGACAACCAAAAAGCCAAAGTGACATTATCTAATGGGAAGATGATCTGAAGAGATAAGGCTCACCCGGTCCATTCCCCACGTGCATTCTCTTTCTTCTCCTTTCTAGCAACCCCCCCCCCCCACACACACACACACTTTCCGGCTGGGCGTAAGGGAAGGGGCAGCCCAGTTCCAAATCACTATAGGGAGCCGGGCGGTGGCGGCGCACGCCTGTAATCCCAGCACTCTGGGAGGCAGAGACAGGCGGATTTCTGAGTTCGTGGACAGCCTGGTCTACAAAGTTCCAGGACAGCCAGGGCTACACAGAGAAACCCTGTCTCAAAAAATAAAATAAAATAAAATAAAAATATAAAAAAAATCCAAAAAAAAACAAACCGAAAATAAAAAACAAAAAACAAAACCGAATCACTATAGGGAACTCCACCACACTAGTCTGGGTCATAGTCTTAGAGACAGGATGGTAAACAACACTCCCTGAAAACACAACCATCTCTAATGGGATGCCCTCTTCTGGTGTGTCTGAAGACAGCTACAGTGTACTCACATAAAATAAATAAGTAAATGTTTAAAAAATAAAAAATAATAATAAAAAAAGAAGGGGGTAGGGGGTGGGGTGGGGGATGGGGGTCGGGGGTGGTTGGGGGTGGTTGGGGGGAGGAAAGGCAGCTCAGTTGGTGGGACAGACAGACAGACAGACACACACACACACACACACACACACACACACACTGGATCTTTGTTGATCTGTCCAGGAACTATCTCCAGCCCTACCTGAGGTCTACCAAGCCTTTGGATTTCTCAAAAGATGTGAGAGGATAGAAAGTTTTTTTGCTTTTTGTTTAAGTCCAGTGCATATGTAACGCCACAGTGCACAAGGCTTTGATTCCTTTTATGCTTTAGCTCACAGATTGTATTTGGTCACTTAAACTCACCTTTACCTCTCAGTTTATTTCTCTTAACGACAAAACAGACACAGCTTCGCACTCTGTAAAGTCTTCCCAAGATCCCTAGGTCTGTGGTGGCCATGCCAGCGGTGGCCATGCCAGCAAATGAGGAAAAGAGGGCGGTGGTTCAACAGTGGAAGCCCTGGGACTTCTGGGATGTCAAAGGATGAGGCAAAACTTGCTCCCTTCCCCAGGGAGGGCTTGTGTCCATCTGGTCTGGGATTTAGAGTGTCACCAAGGTTCCCAGGTGCTTTTGTCTCTTCTTCCTCCATCCTTCATAGAGGACTTCCTACTTCAGGGCAATTTCATGGCACAGTACGGCAGCTAGAGTTGTAGCTACTCCATTCAGCTTTCTGTCCCAGGAAGTAAAGACAACGGGTGTGGACGCAGTCAGTTCCTACTTACAGAGTCCTCTCAGAAGATTCGCCCCAAAATATCTGTTTCACACAGTCCTGGTTGGGTGCTTCAAGCTACCAACGTGGCTGCCAAATCTTCCAGCTGAGCTCATTGCCACGTTAAACATCTGGGTCATGTCACTAAAGGAAGAGGAGACAATGGATCTTAATAAGCAACCAGCAGATTCCGTCCCACCTTATGTAACAAGCAACATTCTACATTCAGACCTCCAGCTTAGCTGGTGTCTCCTCCAAGGAGACCCAAAATTCTAGTAACAAATATTCTTACCTTAGGCCTTAAACAACAAAGCTGAGATTCCCCCCCGGCAAGGATCTCTGACTATCATCTTCTAATCTTTCCATTTATGATAGGCAGAGCATCTGTCCTCTTTAATTAGACCTCATTAACCTTTCATTAGAATCTCTACTTCTAAGCTAGATGTAGTAGTATCCATTGGTAAACCTGGCACAAAGGAGGCTGAGGCAGGAGGATCACAAATTTGGGGCTAGCCTGGGCTACTCAGTGAGACCAAAAATTAACTCACAGCACACTTCAGCTTGTCCAATCTACTTTAGCTAGAGCCCTTACATATTCCCTTATCTCTGTTCACTTTTTTTCCAGGTCGTTCTACAGTGCCTTGCTTCTGACTGGGCTGTTAACCTTCTCAGTCCCTGGGTTGGGCCTAGGACAACAGGCCAGTCTGTGGTCAGCATCAGCAGCTGAGTGGAGGCTCGTCTCCAAGCCTCAAGGCTATGAAAATATGATTTTGTTGGGGACAGTGGGAGCTGGGGGGGGGATTGGTTCCTTTGTACTTCTCTCAAGGTCTCCTGGTCCCTCCCTGTGTGTTTGTGGGCGCCACAGACAGCCTCACAATCATAACTGGGTAGTCAAACACAATGAAGGGCATCATTGTCTCCCAAGAGTCAGAGCATCTGCTCCTCCCACCGCACCTGGGCGAAGGCCAAATAATCAAAAGAAGGAAACGGTACTGCCATACTGTGCTGTATCTGCCAACAACACACTTTACCTTGAGTCTTTGTGCAGAGAATACCTTCTCCAAGTAGGCGCCTTTCATTGGCTGGAATCTTCCCATCTCAGTTGTCATTACAACTGAGAGCTACTGTAACTCCTAATTTCACATGTCCTTTCAAATAGAAACATCGACAAGCAGATGTGAACAATTATCTCCAATTGCGATTTTTTTTTCATAAAATGTTTAAAGGAATACCTAATCTGGGCCTTTAAACATTGGTTAACCCAAATCTTTGCGATTTTATACTGTGGGTTCATCCAGTGCGGCTTGATACTAGATCTTTAAGCCGTGCTAATTGAACCAGGAATCTGCTTTATTAGAGGTGCCCATTTATTTTTTGAAAGCAAAGCATTGCCATACTGTGCTGGGGGAGGGGGAGTGAAGGGACACTGCTCTAGCCGGCTTTGCCTTTCTTGATGATTCCTGCAGAGATGGCGCAGTCTGTGTGCAGATTCTTTTAATTACACAAGCTCTGAGCTGACTTGGTTAAGTTTTAATCTAATGGTGGAGAATCACAACTCACTCTGAGCACTAGGGCTTCAGAAACACGCGGACAGCACGTGAGGAATGCTATCTCAGTTCCAGGTCCTTTCTGGTGACTTTTGCTCCCTGAGGATGTACAAGGCTTTTGTTTGTTTTCTTGGTTACAGCCGAGAATAACGCAAGAGCCTCCAGATTGTCTCACATGGAGGTGATAGATGGATGCCAAATCTCTCTGCAGAGGCCTCGCTTTGGCTGCTCTCGGCTGCTCAGAATGTAATTCCATGCACATTGTAGACGGCCCGTTAGTTGTTGGCAATGAAAATTAAATTTTCAAAGTTGCTCTCTCTAACAAGCCTTCACCCCCACCCCACCCCCTCTCACACACAAAAACCTTGCAGACAACAAAACTCTGTCCTCATTAGTGCAGAAGAGAAGCAAACACTCCCGACTACCACCCTGCTCTAGTCCTGCCCCTGCTCCCATGATGCCTCTGGATTCAAATTTAAATCAACCAAGTTCCCCATTCAAAACTTTCCCTCCCTTCCAGGAGAGGAGCATTTGTATTTCAAAATCATGTAGCAAAGCCTTTGAAAGTAATTTGCCAACTTCTGAGCCTCTGGGTAAGGCATGCTCAGTCCTGACCCCACCTGCCCTTTCCGTGTTGGCACAAGATAGCTTCCGAGCTCTTCACGCTGTTGGAAAGAAAACAAAGAGGTTTGCTGGGGAAACCATACCTTATAGGTGGAATCAGATTGGCCCTGGGGTCCTTATATCTCCATCTCCTCCCCAGAACCAGCAATCCACTGAATAGGTTCTCACTGCGCTGGGCGTGGCCTATGCCCTAACAGGAAGCCCTTTACAAGGGGAGCCAACTCTAGTCAAAGGTGTTAAGATGGTAAAGGATCAATAGTTACCAGCAACCAGCATTTTTCAAGAGTGGGGGGAAACAACGTGGTTACCATGGAAATGTGAGCCTCAAGTGACTGTCATGTGGTGAAAAAATACTCTTAAAATAAATACCAGAAAAGGCATATTTATAAATCTCTTCTCAAACACCTAACTTTTCACAGAGTGAGTGTGTTTTTAAAGCTATAGATATTTAAAGATGGGGGAGGGGGATTTTCATGACAGAATGTTTCATGATTATAAAGGCCAAGCCCCGTGGGATAGTAAGTATAGGCCTATAATCCCAGCTGAGACGGCTGAGGCAGAGTATCATCAGTATGTCACTACCTGCCTGGGCTACGTGAGGAGATAGGGAAGCCTCATCTCAAAAACCATCAAAAATAGATGATTGAACACACACACTCACACACACACACACACACACACACACCACATGAATTGCTTCTGCCCTGTTCTAAGGATTGAACCTGTGGTCTTGCCTACACTACCCAATATTCTACCACTGTGAGATGTACAGTTAGATTTTACTCAGCTTTGAAATTGCACACCACACTTAAATGGATTCAAATAACTTATTCAAAACCAATAAAATGCTACTTGTTTGGGACCCAAAGCACAAATTTAATGTCTGAGTTATGTATTACTTGTAGACAAATCAATAAGCCATAATTTTAATTTATTTTATTTTGATCACACAGATGAAAATCCCTTGGGCACAGAACTGGCCTTGTTCCAATGATGCTCCATTCCCATTGGCCTCCTCGGAAACAGAGCCACAGCTGCACACAGCACCCGTCGGCCCAGCTGCGGCCAGTTTCAGGACTGCTCTTTCGGTTGAAGACAGACATGTGAGATAGTTCTGGCCAAAAATACACGGAAGTCCCTGAAAGGAGGAATCCTGGAGACAATTCTGCACACTCTCACAATTCTGTATAACTTGTGCCAGAGACACTGACCTCCTGTCAGGTGACCATCTTTCCAAGGATGCATGGGTGGTACCCAGCCTTGGAAGATAAACTTACCAGGTCTCCAAAGCAAGAGGATGTCTTGCTTGGAACCTTTGAAAATAGATATCATTTTCCTCCAGAGCAAAGGGCAGGGAGTTTGCAGTCTGGGTGAGATGTGGGGTTAGCTCAGGGTTCACCTCCTCTGAAGTAGCCACTCCTTAGGCAAGCACTCTTACAGGCCCACCTGCTGCACCCCTGTGGTGGTCAGAGCTAGAGGGACTGCTACCAACATGCTGTGTGTGTGTGTGTGTGTGTGTGTACGTGTGTGGTGTATATGTGTGTGTATGTGTGTGGTGTATATGTGTGTGTGTGGTGTATATGTGTATAAATATGTATATATGTGTGCATCTGGTATATGTGTTATATATGTGTGTGATGAGTATGTGGGGGCATATAAATGTGGTTATATATATATATAAAACATACATATTATATATCCATGTGTGTTTAATATATGTTGTGTGTGTGAAGTGTGTGATTTATGTGTTTGATTAGTATACATATGTTTGTGTGGCGTGTGTTTAAGTGTGGTATATGTGTATGTGTGTGGTGTATAGTTGTGTGTGTGGTGTATGTGTGCGGTGTATGTGTGTGTTGTGCATGTTGCATATGTTGCATATATGTGTATTGTATATGTGTGTGGTGTATGTATGTGTTGCGCATGTTGCATATGTGTGTATTGTGTATGTGGGTGGTATGTGTGTGTTGTACATGTTGCATGTGTGTATTATTGTATGTGTGTTGCGCATGTTGCATATGTGTGTATTGTGTATGTGTGTGGTGTATGTATGTGTTGCACATGTTGCATATGTGTGTATTGTGTATGTGTGTGGTGTATGTATGTGTTGTGCATGTTGCATATGTGTGTATTGTGTATGTGTGTGGCATATGTGTGTGTTGTATATGTTGCATGTATGTATTGTGTATGTGTGTGGTGTGTATATGTGTTGTGCATGTTGCATATGTGTGTATTGTATATGTGTGTGGTGTATGTGTGTGTTGTGCATGTTGCATATGTGTGTATTGTATATGTGTGTGGTGTATGTGTGTGGTGTGCATGCTGCATATGTGTGTATTGTGTATGTGTGTGGTATATGTGTGTGTTGTACATGGTGCATATATGTGTGTGTTGTATATGTTGCATGTGTGTATTGTGTATGTGTGTGGTGTGCATGCTGCATATGTGTGTATTGTGTATGTGTGAGGCATATGTGTGTGTTGTATATGTTGCATGTATGTATTGTATATGTGTGTGGTGTATGTGTGTGTTGTGCATATTGCATATGTGTGTATTGTATATGTGTGTGGTGTATTAGTGTTGTGCATGTTGCATATGTGTGTATTGTGTATGTGTGTGGTATATGTGTGTGTTGTACATGGTGCATATGTGTATATTATGTATATGTGTGGTACGTGTGTTGTGCATGTTGCATATATGTGTATTGTATATGTGTGTGCTCTATGTGTATATTGTGCATGTTGCATATGTGTGTATTGTGTATGTGTGAGGCATATGTGTGTGTTGTATATGTTGCATGTGTGTATTGTGTATGTGTGTGGTGTGCATGCTGCATATGTATGTATTGTGTATGTGTGAGGCATATGTGTGTGTTGTATATGTTGCATGTGTGTATTGTGTATGTGTGTGGTCTGCATGTTGTATATGTGTGTATTGTGTATGTGTGTGGCACATGTGTGTATGGCATGTATGTATGAGCATCAGGTGTCCTTCTTTATCACTCTTCACCCCATTCCCATGAGGCAGGTTATTGTCATTGAACTTGGGCTCCTTTTTTTTTTCTGGCTGGTAACCAGCAAGTTCCAGTGATCCTTCTGCCTCAACCCCCTTTTACTAGAGTCATGACAGCACAGCACAGCTTTCATGTGAGTGCTGAGACCTGCACTCTAGTCCTTGTGCCTAGGTAGTAAACACCGGTAAGCCCTGAGCCATCACACGCATGCACGTGTGCGTGCACACACACACACACACACACACACACACACATACACACACACATGCTCAGAGTGATCAAGTTCAGAGGGATGTAAAGCAATGTTCCCAAGGGATTAAGGATGAGAAAAAATAA
Source organism: Apodemus sylvaticus (assembly GCF_947179515.1). Lineage (NCBI taxonomy): Eukaryota > Metazoa > Chordata > Mammalia > Rodentia > Muridae > Apodemus > Apodemus sylvaticus. The sequence goes on from NC_067477.1 coordinate 53,029,036, forward strand.
ATTATGACTTGTTGGTAGAGTTTCTGTGTAGGTTTTTTTTTTTTAAAAAAAGAATGTTGTAGAAATCTTAATCGTCACACAACGTCAAAGATGTGTTTAATGCTAATGATTTGACCACTTAAGAATGATTAAAATTGCCAGGCATGGTGGTACACAACTTTATTCCCAGTTCTCAGGAGGCAAGCAGACATCTGTGTGGGTTGAAGCCAGCTTGGTCTGCATAACAAGTTCCAGGCCAGCCAGAGCCTCATAGGAAGAGCCAGTGTAAGAACAGCAGCAAAATAACGGTCCAGTGATTCAGTGATAATATTTATGTTCATATATATGTTATATATATATCTGACAGAGATGCAGGGTGTGGTGGCGTGTGTTTGTAATCCCAGCACACGCAGGTGGAGCCCTGGGGCTTGTGGGCGACCCATCCCAAGCTTCTGGCTTGACCTCTAGCATGCTCAAACATATGCACCACAGAAATATGCACACACACACACACTAAAACCTAAAGAGGTTTTCGTGTAGGCTCTGTTTATACAAGGGGAGCTAACGAAGCAGACCTTTAAACTCTCTGTGAGTTTATTTTAGGCTATCCTTACTTTGCGGGGCACCTGCCGGCTTGGTGGATCAGGGCCGCTAAGACTCGCGGACAGAGGATGCTCTCCTCCGGCAGGGCTCCTGGCGATCCTCGGTGCTGTCTACCTCTTCTGGGGCATTTATCATCCATTTGTTTTATACCAGTTCTTCTGCTCTTGGGAGTAACGTCGGAGCACCCTCCAGCTCCCTAAGTGTGTGTTAAGTCAGAGCCGGTGGGATGGAAGTGTTATCGGAGGATTCCTTCCATCCCCTCATCAGTTTATTTTCCCTTCCTGTGCATTTCCTAACACGGTGGAGAGAAGCCTGACTCAGCACTTGAAGTGCGGCTGTGCGCTGCCCGCCGCTTCCTCGTGACCCACTTTACACCCAGTTGCTCATTCCGGCATTTGGAGTTCAAGTTTCAAAAAAATTCCTTTCTAAATAACTGAAGTATGTTTCTGAGGGAGAAGGGGAGTAGAAAATGCAGTGTCCGAGGGCTTGCAGCGACCCTCCAGAGACCACTGATGGAGTATTCCAGATCACCTGCCGCTTCCTGTCTCGCCTGCAGAAGCTCCCACACTTTACCCTCCCCCGTTACCCACAGCTGTCTCTCCGAGGCTCCGAGGCTCTAACTATCATTTCCCTCCTGGGCGAGCCTCTGTCTGTCACCAGGCGCTCATCCCAGCTCCGGGCAGTCTCACCACTGCGCCCGCTCTCCCGCTGTAGTGTACAGCAAAGGTCTGCAGCAGGGAGTCCGGTGCCAGGATGACTGCATTTGTCGAAGCCCTCCCCAGATAATTCTGAATTGGACCCTCAGGCTACATTTTTTTTTTGAGCCACCCTGAGACCAAGGGGACGGGAGTGGGATACTTCATGGTCCAGTTCAGAAACCACAAAGACTGAGGAACCCTGAGAAAGGGAGACTGGGGTGGGTCTGAACGATGATCAGAGGGGGGCACAGCAGTTTCTGTGGAGGGTGGGGCCGTTCCTCACAGAAAGCAAGGGTAAGACTTTGGGTCCTGCTCCTCCCACCATCAGCCTTGAGATGCAGAGGACGCTTGCCCCTGTGAGGTAAGGATGTGGTGAACCACCTGGTTGCAGAGGTCCTGGACAAGGCCGTGACCCACCAGTCTCCCCATCATGACGATATCATCTGCTCTAGGGCTGAGTCGACCGACATGTGGAAAGCCCTCAGCTCACAATCAGCATTCAATACGTGATAGCTAATGTTATTTTTACTATTCCTGTTTTTTTTTTTTTAATAGATTCCTAGAAATGGTATTGCTGGGATAGGGAATCTTGCAAGAATTATTGAATGGTGCTTATAGAGAGTGTGTAGTATGGTTTTCCTTTAAAGTGGCTTACTTTGACCATGAGCAAGATACCGGCGTGCATGTGATCCAGGGTGCCTGGGGTAATGTGTCTGAGCATCACTGCGTGGGTGGGACACGGATGAGCAAACCAACAAATGACAGCCACCGCTCTCTCCCTCATCCTCCTCTTCCTCTCCAACTTCCTCTGTCTAATCGTTATCTTCCCCCACCACCTACACACACGCACACAGGAGCACACACGCACACGCAAGCCTGGAAGGAAGCAGTTCCTTCAAAATGACATCTCTTCTCAGGGAACGAGATTATAATGCAGTTTTTGGAAAACGTGCCTGGGTCTTACACTCCGGCATATTCATCTAATAACTCCTGGCCCAGAGCCAAGCAAATTATCAGGGCTGGAGTAGAGCGACCATCACAGGACTATGAGCCAGCGTCGGAGGGGTGGCTGAAGCAGTCCTGATATCTAGAAAACACGGCCGAGAGCTCAGACACTCAAGAAGATAGAAGAGAGCCCCAAAGCAGTGGCGAGGTCTCCAGCTGAGCCTTCCACCCGAGCGGGCTCCCTCGGGAGGCCGTGTCCGCCTCACAGTTGCATGAACGCCGGTTGGCTGCCGGGAAGAAAGGCATGGAGGGTGCAGATTGCCTCTCTCCCTGGCCTGCTTACCTTGGCCCGTGTCTCACGCCAGAAGGCGGCCTTTCGTGGTGGTGAGCGCCACGCTGGGGAGTGAACCAGCCCGAAAAGCGCTCTAAGAACGCAGCTTGGAGCGGATCGTTGACGTGGTTTCTATATGAAAACTTTCTTTCCTTGCTTAGTGTATTAGATGGCTGGGACATCTTGAAAACAGGGTTGTTGTTTTAGCAAGCTGAAACACTCTGACATGCCCACCATCCATTTTCCTACTGTGATTGAAATTGACTTTTTGGGAGAAATACTTTGAGAAATTCTGTGTGTCTGAAAGCACTGGCTTTTTCTACATTTCAGTTTACCGCAGACACCTCGCCCCTCCCCCACCCTCCCCCACCCCGCCCCTCCCACCCACCCTCCCCCACATCGCCCCTCCCACCCACCCTCCCCACCTCGCCCCTCCCACCCACCCTCCCCCACATCGCCCCTCCCACCCACCCTCCCCCACATCGCCCCTCCCACCCACCCTCCCCCCACCTCGCCCCTCCCACTTCACTCTGCCCACCCACGCCCACTCCATCTCACCCTCACCTGCCTCCCTTGAGTCTCTGTCCAGTTTAGAAAGTGATCATCACGTTGGAATCCAATTGGAAACTAACGAGGCCTGGGGGGAGGGTCCAGTGATCAAGTACTAGCTGCGCAAGCATGAGGACGTGAGTTCACATCCCAGGGTCCGTGTACAGTTTAGGCGTTGTGCTGCTTGCCCGTAATTCCAGTGCTAGGAGGTGATGACAGCAGCGGGACTTCAGGGGCCCCTGGCTAGCCACTCTAGCACACACGGTGAGATCCTGGTCCCGTAGAAGATTGACTCAAAACATAAAGTTGATATCCAGGTAAAGAAGACATCTTGACGACAACCTCAAGCTTCCACACGCCCAACTGGTTGGTAATGTTCTCTGTGTGTGTGTGTCTGCTGTCTGTCTCTCTAACTCTCTCTCTCTGCATGCCTCTGTCACACCACACACAACACACACACACCATTCAAAAGAACGTTTATTTTTCTGGTTCAAAGAGACAAAGGCAAAAGGAGAATGCCCAGGGTATCACCAAGGATAAACAGAGGCTGACAATGTCTTGCGTTTATTTTAACTATAAAGAATTGGGAATGGGGAACCGAGAGAGCAGAGCCAGGCGGCCCTGCAGTCCTACTCAGATCTTCTTCCCTCAAAGTCACTGACAACTGGAACTGCTCGGAACAGCTTGTGTGTGTTGCTGTTACTGCCAACAAACCCACCCAAAGGAAATCACGTCATTTATTAATAATGCTGTATTTCTTCTTCAAAAGAAGAGGCCCAGGAGAGAGAAACACCAGTGTGGTGCCAGCTACTTGAAGATGTGAAGTTTCCAGAGAGCCCAATGCTGGGACATTCAGCTCTGAAGCGCTGGAACAGGACTGCCAGGATAAAAACAGAAAAGGCTCTGAAAGGCCCCGTACCAACCAGAGCGTGGGCACTCACACTGAGGACACAGAAGCCACAGTCCCAAAGAGACTTCAGGATGCAACTCCTTACCCACCCACTCTCTTCACCTTACTCCCAGGAGGCTCTAAAATGGCCTCTGACCTGGGAGGCCAAGCTGTAGTTCAGAAAAGTCTCTGCACCCTCATCAAGTCTGACAATGAGGGAGGGGGCCTGGGGGCTACTGGACTGCCTGGGCTCTGAGAGAGAACCTTGGTTGACTCCGAGAACGCTGAAGAAGCTCCCTTCAGTGTTTCTGAAGAGAAGGGGAAGCCAGCCCACAGGCAGGGGAACCTAGACAGAATGGCATTCAGGAGCCTGAAGAGCTAATCTGCCGCCTTCCACCAGAGGAGGGATTTCAGAAGCTTGGGGTGGGGGCGCGTTCTCTTAGTTCAGGGCTCTGTAACTGTGGTCTTTTACTGACGCCAACTAGGTTGTAATTCAGTTATCTGCTTTAGACTGTTCTATGTCTGCCACATGGCTGGTTACTTCTCAGTTTCATACATCTGATACCCTGAGTCTGGGTGGTGAGTCTTAACTACTTCCGAGCCTCTCTCTCTCTCTCTCTCTCTCTCTCTCTCTCTCTCTCTCTCTCTCTCTCTCTCTCTCTCTCTCTCTCTCTCTCCCCCTCTCCCCCAGATGTCCCACCTTCTAATCCTGCCTCAGCATATTGTTGATCAGATTTTTACCCATAGGTGATGCGTCCACACAGTACAGAAGAGATTATCTCAACAGGCCTCAGCTATGGTCTCTGCAAAACCAAGAACAACTGACGCGTCCCTCCTCAGCCCTACCATGCCTTGATTCGCCCTTCTCCTTTCATACTGGCTCTCTCTCAGTGGTCTTCAGCTGCTTCTGCTTCTGCACCAACGCCTCAGCCTTCAACACTGCTTTCCGGGAGTCCAGACTCCTGCAGCCTTCCCTTGTGTGGTGGCTTCAATGAAAACGGTCCCACAGGCTCATAGGGAGTGTCACTACTCAGAGGTGCGGCCTTGTGGTCTTCTTGGAGGAAGCGTGTCCCTGCGGGTGGGCTTTGAGGCTTCAAATGCTCAAGCCAAGCCCAGTGTCTCTTCCTGTTGTCTGCTGGTCAAGACGTAGAACTCTCAGCTACCTCTCTGCAGCACCATGTCTGCCTGCATGCAACCATGCTTCCTACCGTGATGATAATGGAGTAACCCTCTGAACTGTAAGCCAGCCCCAGTTACATGGTATCCTTTTAAGAGTTGCTGTGGTCATGATGCCTCTTCACAGCATTAGAAACTCTAACTAAGATGCCATGGCCACATCCTTAGACCTCTATTGCTACCTCAACCCCCCCCCCCAGGTGCCTGATGACTAAATTCTGCTTTTTCTCTAAACACACCCCGGATGCTCTTACCGACTGAGCAGAGGGGCTATGGACCTCACCTCCAGCCCATCACCTCGAAGCCTTGCCCACACTCCCAGCTTGTAACTTGCTAAACCTTCTCAGCCTGACTCCCAAGCCATCAACCATTATAACACATCTGTCCTTCCTTTGGTCTCTCTTGCTGGGTAAATTTTAGTACAGTGGAGGAAATGCCACAAGGAGGCCACTGAGGTCACACACACACACACACACACACACACACACGCCCCAACCCCTCAAAAGTGTTCTCGGCCTCTTTGAGAGTGTTCCCAATCTTCTGCCAGTATCCACGACCCTTTCAGACTTGTTCTCTCCCCATCAAGAGTGTCCTCAGCCCTTCTGAAGTGTTCTTAGCCTCTTGAGAGTGATCTCAGCTCCTCCTAAATGTCCTCATCCCTCCCAGGAGTGTTCTCAGCCTTTCAAGGATGTTCTCAGCCTCCTTAGTAGTTTTGTCAGCCTGTCCCTCTCCCTGGCCTGTTTTCAGCCCCCAGGGGAGGGAGACGTATTCTCAGCCTTTGAGGCAGTTTCAGCTCCTTAGGCTATCTGCCCAGTACTATCTACCTCTAGAAGATGACAGCTGATTATTTCTTGGGTGGGAGGGGTGCCCTCCTTTGTGAGAGTTGGGAGAGTTAGAAGATGGGTATCTGGAGTCGAGACCCTGTCCTCTACCCCCTTGGTCCTCCTTTCTGCAGGTATTAGAGAATTCTTTGGCTGATCTCTCTGTTTAGTCAGGACTCAGTGGCTCACCCAGGTAGCCGCACCGCAGCCTTAGCTCTGACTGTCCCCATCTAGCACCTGGCACAGTTTCCCTCATCTCTGTAGACTCCCAGAGAAACCTCTGACCCTCAACTCAAGCATCTCCATGACACATGTAAAACTTTGTGCTTAATCCATACCACGTGGACATGAAAGGGGGTCTGAAGCCCAGGGCTCCACCCAACTACTCTTAGCTCTGGACATCGTATGATGAATCGAGGGTCTGAAAGGACTCCTCCTCTCCAATTTCAGACACAAAGCAGAAACTCCAGGTGTGATGTATGGATCAACCTTCCAGAGAAACAGCCTGGTCAGCCTTCATCTTTGCCCTTCCTTGCCCCTGCACAGGTAGTCTAAGAAGGCCACTATTAACCCCACTCTCTGCTTTTGGATATATCAGTCTTCCCACCCAGAAGTAGAAGATACTTTCTATCTTAACCAGGCTGGCCTTAAGAAGTGCTTTGAGCAACAGAATGATTTTAAAATGGAGCTTAGAGGAAACAATGCTCCGGTACTTCTGGGGCCACACAGTCAGTGCACCGGCAACACCTTTGTCTCTCACCTGGAAGCCTGCATGTGGAAAGAAGTCCAACTCTATGGAGATCTCCATGCCGAGCAGAAGTCCAAGCTAAAGGGCGGGGGTGGGGGAGTGGGGGGGGCAGGCGCGTGAATGGACCAGATAGCCAAGTAAAGACATCTTTATTTTGTTTTGGTTTGTTTGTGAGTGCTGAGACCCCAGCTGACACTCTATAAACAGAACCACCCAGCTGCACCCAACTCAAACTGTAGAACTGTGGGAACTGATCATCTGTAGTCAAGCCACTCGGTTTTGAGGGTGGCTAATTCCGCGGCGATGGCCCAATGAGCCGAGTGAGCCGTCTCTGCAGCTGCCTTCCACATGACTGCCCGCCTTCTGCTTTATGCGCCAGCCATGCAGACGGCTGTAGGCCCTGGCTCCTCGGTGCGACCATTCTCCACTCATCTCGTCCAGCTAGAAGCTCCTTCCTCAGCTTCCGTTTTTGTCTACCCAGCTTCATCTCCACTTCTGCTTTGCCTCTTGCTGCTCCCACAGTTTCCCAGGACGCCGTGAACATTTCTTCATGCAGCCGTCTCTCCAACAGCAAACTGGGATGTGCTCTTCGGGTGGCTTCTGCATCTCATGTAACACTGAGACTCACTTCTGGTGGAAGTGTGAGCAAGCTCCCCCCCCCACCTCCTACCCTCCCCCTCCCCCCCCCCACTTCCAGCCCAGGCTCTCAGAACCACTTAGGGGTTACATCTGGTTGTCTAACAAAGCCCTGCCCCACTGAATTGATTAGCCACTCCCTTGTTTCTGGGTTTTTTTTTTTTCTTGCCCCACTATCTTTCAAATGTGTCTCTCTTCTTTGTAGTTACCTCAAGGCCACAACACGGGGTCTTTGTTGCTAACCTCACGAGCATGTCCCAGATAAGAAGAGGCCACAAGTGCCAGAATCCTTATCTAGGAAGCACCACTTTCCAGGAATCCTCAGAAGATTTCCACTCCTTACAGTAGCCAGAGTCATATGACAAGGACATCCTCAGCTAAGCAGAGTCCAGAGCAAACTCCTAGGAGAGCCTTGGCTTTGACCTGGAAGCACTCTCTACCTGCATCCATCTGCTTGTGGGGACCAAGGAGAAAACAGATGAGTACTGACTAGCACTGTCTGCCTCAATCTCCACCTCTAAAACAGGGTTAGAAACTCCCTTGACGAGCTGTGTGAACTTCAGAGAGATGGTGGGCAAACCTTCTTAGTCGTAGACGCATGCGTAGCAGCACTCAGGGGAAGCGGTGATATTCTTACAGTTTCTGAAGCAGCCTTTAGCCAGGATTTTTCCTGGAGGAGCAGAAGATGCATTATAGAGATGCGCTTCTGCCTCTGTGTAATTCTTTTCCAATGAATTTACTTCTTGGTTAATGGATCTTTTCTTGATAGTCTATTGAACCAAGTGTTAATAAATCCAGCTGGACTGTCATGCGACACACGAAGAGCAAGACTTGGAAAGGCCCAGAGGCCAGATTGGCAGTTTGGATACTCTGTGGCTACAGGGCTGCATATTTCTTCTCTGATTCATGGAAAAGTACACAGCACATAGACGTCAGCCACGGTTTTCAAAAAATCTCAAGACTGGAGAGTTTAAGAATCAAGTCCCGAGGTCTTAGTTGTCACGGGCTAAAAACTCGCCTGGAAGTCGCTAGTGGGAAAGCTTTTAGATCTCGCTTTATAGCTGCAGCTTCCCGTAGCACAACTGCTTCTTCTTGAAGGAAATGAGTGAGGACTTTTGTAAGACTCTTCTTTCCTTGCTAGGGAAGAGTGTGAGACAACTTTAAAAGTGAACGCATTGTCTCATATTCCTAAAATGCTTGAGAATAGAGTAGTTTCACTTCCGATGGCTCCAACTGCTCAAATGAAGGATTGAAGGATATCTCTACTGCCAGACATGTCACTCTGTGAACAAGTCCCCTGAAGCTTCTGAATGAGAGCCCATCAGTTTGGAGCCCTGCAGAAAGAAGAGGCCCTGTCCCATATAGTTCATTTTCTAAAAGTAAATTAATTAATAAAAAACAAAACAAAACTCCCAAACCAGTCCAATCTGAAACACAAGCTTACCCCAGAATCAATTACCAATCACTGTGCTAAGAAAATACGTTTCTCTTATCGGTCAGACTGGGCCTGTCTACCTTAGAGCCCAGGTAAGGCCAAGCTCTCTTCAGCCACATAAGCTGCAAGTAGGTGAAAGCTGACCTGCTGAAGTACAGACAGGATGTTCCTGTGAGCATGAGAGCCAGCTAAGACCAGCCGGGACATGGTTAGATACAGATGCAACTGGGATTACAAATACCACCATAACACAGGGGCTGGGGAGATGGTTCTGTTGTTAAAGCACTTGCTATACAAACAGAAGCATCTGCTTTCCAATCTCCAACACCCAGGCAAAAACTGCTCAATTCAATGTCACCCCAGCCTGGAAAGGGCGGAGATGGATACTTCCTGGGAGGCTGAGAGCCAGCCAGTGTTCCAAAACTACCGTAGAGAGTGACTGAGGAAGAGCCTGAGTTCTCCACAGGGGTGTGCACACATGTACACACACACACACACCATACCATAAAAATACTAGTGACATCCTTTTTTAAAAATAACTTATTTGTTTTTATTTTATATGCATCAGTGTGTGAGGTGTCAGATTCCCTGGAACTGGAGTTGCAGACATTTGTGAGCTGCTGTGTGGGTGCTGGGAAGTGAACTCAGGACCTGTGGAAGAGCAGCCTGTGCTCTTAACCACTAAAGCATCTCTCCAGCCTGACACCCTTTTTAAAATGTCAATATTCAACTCATGTTTCACATCCATTTCAAATGTCAGCACAGATAAATCTCCCTAATAAGATCAATTTTTCCATCAGTGATTTGTTTGGTTTTCTCTCTCAGTCCATCTCACAGTCTCCTATGCGTTATGGAGAGTCACACAGCCATTTATTGATCTGTGACTTGCCGCAGTCAGAGTTGGGCAACCTCATGTTCACACCAGCTTCCTGAGGATGCGGACTGCTGGCTGCTGGCTCTGCCCTAAAGCCACCAGACCTGGGAATGTAAGGAATGCAAGACTGAGAGAAGGGAAGAACTCACATGGCTTCCTCCAGAAGCATCTTTTGGGGCTATGCCCAGGAGTGGTACAGCTGGGTCTTGAGACAGAATGATTCCCAATCTTCTGTGAAACCACCAAATTGATTTCCAGAGTGGTTGTACCAGTTTTCAATCCCACAGCAATGGAGGAGTGTTCCCATGCTCCACAGCCTCACTATCATGTGCTGTCCTTTGAATTTTTGACCTTAGCCATTCTGATGGATATAAGGTGGAATCTCAGGGTTGTTTTGATTTTCATTTCCCTGATAACTAAAGGCATTAAACATTTCTTTAGGTGTTTCTTGGCCATTCGAGTCTTCTGTCGAGAATTCTGTTTAGCTCTGTACCCCACTTTTAATTGGGTTATTTGGATTGTTCGTGTCTAGCTTCTTGAGTTCTTGAAATATTTTGGATGTTAGCCCTCTGTCAGATGTAGGGTTAATTAAGATCTTTTCCCAATCTGTAGGCTGTCATTTTGTCCCGATGACAGTGTCCTTTGACTGAAGCTTTTCAGTTTCATGAGATACCATTTATTAATTCTTGACCTTAGTGTCTTGAACCATTCAAGTTCTACTCAGGAAGTTGTGCCCTGTATTGATGAGTTCAAGGCTATTCTCCGCTTTCTGTTCTATGAGATCAAGTGTGTCTGTTTTCACAAACTGAAGAGAAGGAGAAGAAAGAATTGGGGGAGGACTTGTGTGAGGACTGGGAGGAGAGGAAGGACAGGTATTGGGTTGTAAAGGGGACAAATAAATGTAATTAAAAAAGAAAAGAAAAAGAAAACCATTTGCAGAGAGAACCTAGATTTGAGAAAGCAGGCTGGCTCCTCCTCTCCATCTTCTTTTTCCTCTTCCTCCTCTTCTTCCTCTTCCTCCTCCTCCTTCAGTCAGAGTGAACTCTTTCTTAAGTTTGTGAAACCTGAAATGGAGTTGATAATATACTCAAACCCTAAGGTGGAGGAAGCTTACAAATTTCCTATTCTGAAAGGGATAGGGCTGGGGTGTGAGATGCCCACACCCCTCCTACAATAGACAAAACTGAAAACCCAGGAGACCCTTTACACACACAGACACACATAGACACACAACACATACACACAGACACACAGACACACAACACACATACACACAGACACACAGACACACAGACACACACACACACACACACACGTGCTGGAGGAGCCCCATTAACAAATCCCGAGCCTTCCTGTGATGTTCATAGTCTCTACAGGTTGTCTATTTCCTCTTCCTTCCACAGTGGCTCCATTCAAGGACACTCCCCTTGGGGAAAGGGAGGGAATCTGCTTCCCCAGAACCTCTTCTCAGCCTAGCGTGCAAGCACCTGCAGACTTCCCTCCAGGGTTTCCTGTTCAACTCAACAGGTTCTGATTATGTGAACTAATATTTGCTCACTATTAAACCGTGTTTATTCTAGTAAAAGGCAAACTTTCAAAGACAGGGGTTAGGCAAACCCCAGAAAAAAAAATCTCAATGTTTATGCCAAGGCACGTCTGTTTCCCGCCACTCAGAGTCCCTCATTGCCCAGTCATTATGAATATTTGCCTTTCAGACAGTTTGCCCCAACTCTTCTCCTTTTGAAGGACAAACGTTCTCTCTTTCACTTCCTGCCTCGCCTGGTGGAGCAGAGCTAGACTGGTTTTCCCTCAGATGCCATATCTTGCTGTGTGGAAATGGCGGCTGCTGGCCCCTTAATAAAGACTGGAGGAGAGAGGGCCCTCTCGGAGGTGCAGGGGTGGCTTCCCCTTGTGTGGCTTCTGAGTCATGGTTCTGAACCAGGAGCCGAGAACTGTCTGAGCTTCTGAGGTGTATTGTTTCCCAATTCTTGTCAAGCAGATCACACAGTCCGTCTCACTGCCAAGTTTCTCCCTCACAATTCTGACATGTTTGTCCCCAAACATGTTCATTTCCCATAACGAAAAAAGCCTGAGGGAGGAAACAGAATATCATAACTCAAGCACAGTAAAGATGGAAAGACATCCTTAAATGTGATAGAGACTCTTAATCCCGTGTTGTTGATGCTTGCTACAGTCAAACTTTCTCATTGTGAGTTTAATAATTTAGCCCCCAAACACACACGCACACGCACACGCACACGCACACGCACGCACACGCATGCACACGCACACGCACACGCACACACCTGCTCACACTGTAGATCATCTTAGGAAAGTTGGCCAAAAAAAAAAAAAAACAAAACCAAAAAAACAAAGAAAAACCAACCTCAGTCTGAGTCAATCAACTAACCGGAAGTGAGTCAGGCTATCCACAAAGCAGGCGGAAGGAGGAACATATGTGGTCACCCTGCTAACTCCGCAGAGCCCCCTTACACATTACCCCAAATTTAAACTACACTAGATATTCGTAGTGCAGTAGATCTTCAAAAAGGCAAGACACGCCCTTCCTCTTGTATGAACTGGTTCCGTGATGACAGAAAGAAAACTTTCGATATACATCACAGATATAAATAGCGGTCTCTGCTGACCTCACCCTTGACTTCCTCAAAACTCCAAGACTTCATTTCCCTCCCAAAATGTGTGGGAAAATACACCTGTTCCTTTGAAAACTGGCACATTGGCTGCTCCGTCGTCAGTTTCCCTCTGATACTGCAGAAGCAGCCCTGAAGAAAGACCACACGATGGCCGTTAGGGAGAGGTCGCACTTCACTACAGCATTCTGCTTCTTCTTTCTGCACAAAAGCACAAAATCTGGGTATGCGACTCTTAAAATCAAAGGAAAATCTAATCTCAGCCTTTCTGCTGCTGTAAACAATCCAGCCATAAAACATGCCCATGAAGAAAGAAAACCTTGTAATCACATATGTACAACACACACACACACACACACACACACACATTGCTTCCAGAGCAAGAGCCAGCAAATCCTTAAAATGTGAAACCATAAAGGCAAACAGCGAGACTTGCGCTTCAGGCCCCTCGGATGACACTGCTGGAGCTCAGCCCACAAAGCAATCTTCCAGAAAAGCAGCCCAGCCGGTTGTAGATAGTCAGATCTGCAGCCTCAACCAAGCTCTCTGTCGAGAGAAGGGGGACGTTGCCGCGCCCCACCCTACCAGACTCCAGTCCCACAACCTGTTAACCAAGGTAGCAAGGCATCAGGCTTCATTCACCACAAGCATGCAGGGAAGAGGAGGGTGCGAGCACCGGGCGGGCGGGCGCTGGTGGAAGGGCGAGCAGGGTGCGAGCACCAAGCCCTGAGCTGCGGCCGGAGAATCTGCACAGAGCCACGCGACTATGCACTGAGCACAGGCTTGCCGTGCGAGACCCATCTCGGATTAGGGGGGAAATGGGGCAGCTTCGGCCATCCTTTGTCCTCTTGTGATCCCTCAGCCAGACAAGAAAATGGTTTTCTCTGGTCAGCTTTGCCTTAGGAGGTCATTACAGGAAGCCAGTCTAGGGGTTGTAAATTCAAGCTAGTTTTCTCTCCTGGGGATCGAAACAGTACAAACAAAATGTGAGGTTTCGGCTTGGATTAGGGGGCACTGGAGCCTGAGGAAGGAGTGGCCTTCCTATCCCACCCCCGTGGCCTCGGAGGTTCCAGGATGGAGCCTTTCTTCTGCTAGACACACAAATTCGTGGGGCCACATTCTGTTCTCTAAGAGCGAGCAAGCAAGCGAGGCGGCATTAGCCTCAATGAGACCGTAACAAGCTCACTCAAGAGAGACTTCAGAGTGGAAAAAAATGAGCTTTAAATGTTTTTATAGTTTCTTATCTCTTTGATGTTATCTTCTGTTTTGAGATGTTAAAAATAGATATTAAGAGCTCTAAGCAGTAAATGGTTTAATTTTATTCATCCCCCGAGTGCTAGATAATTAATTGGTCTCTGCTCCTCACCCTCGAAAATAAAATCTGGACTGATTAGAAAGCCTACCATGAAAAACAAAACACAATGAGTCTTTGAAGGAAACAAAAGTGAAGTCTTACAATTTGAGAGAGAAAGGAGCTTTCTTAACCAACTATAAAATGCAGAAAACATAAAGAAAAGCAATTACAGATGTGATTATATGAAGGTGTTAAACTTGGCGAAATAGAAGGCACACTATAAACAAAGACTAGGAGAAATTACAACAGAAATAGCACAGAATTAAAGAGCAGAACAAACAAAGCGTACTCGAATCAATACTAAGGCACAAGCCACCCGACAGCAAACGAACAAATAATCATGGGGAATTCACGGATGAATCGGTCAAGTTGATTAGAGCCTCAGCCCTCACCCTGGAGTTTCACCCTCTACATACATACAAAACCAGACGCGCACGCGCACACGCACACGCACATACTACATAAAAGACACAAGCATGCTCATGGCCAAAAGCTAGAAACAGCCCGATTGCCCGTCTGTAAACAAGCATGGTGGTATAGCTCACATAATGGGATATAATAAGCAACGTAAATAAATATCTCACAGCTATACACAAGGCTAGCTCAAATGTGCTGTTGAACAAGGAGCATGCTTCCGATTATATAAAGGGGAAGTGGGCGTGATCAGTCTCTAGCGGTTAGCTGTCGAGAGGCCGGTCATCTTCAGTGGAACCTCTGGTAATATTCCAGTCCTTAACCTGCTTTATGAGCAAGAATTCATCTTGTGCTAATTGAGCAGTACACTGTATTTTGTATACTTTTTTGTGTATTTTTATAACTCAAGAAAAATACAAATTGTCAATACTAAGATAATAGGCTGAAAAGCCCAACTGGCACATAGGGCAATGGTGTTTAAAGTACACTGTTCATTCCTGCACATGATGTTGGAAATATATAATTTTAAAAACCAGAGCATCAGCAGTTAAGAGCAGTGGCTGCTCTCCCCGAGGACCTGGGCTTGGCTCCCAGCTCCCACATGGTGGATCACAGTCATTTATAAGTTCAGTTTTAGGAAATCTGGTGCCCTCTTCTGGCCTCCATGTGTACCAGGCACACACATGATACACACACACACACACACACACACACACACACATGCACGTGCACAGACAAACACCTATACATACAATAAAAATAAATTATCTTAGGGCTAAAGAGATGGCTTAGTGGTTAAGAGCAACAACTGCTCTTCTGAAAGTCCTGAGTTCAAATCCCAGCAACCACATGGTGGCTCACAACCATTCCTAATGAAATGTGACTCCCTCTTCTGGAGTATCTGAAGACAGCTATACTGTACTTAAATATAATAAATAAATCTTTAAAAAAATAAATAAATGATCTTTATAAAGAATGATAGTACTTAGGGTTGAACAGATTTTTCAGGAAGAAACGTGGCATTACTGATCAAAAACTTAAATGTGCATGCCTTAGGAGCCAAAGTACACTCCTAAGAAATGGCCTGGTGTAGTGGCAAGTGCCCAAATTTAATCCCAATACTCAGAAGGCAGATGTAAGGTGGATCTCTGTGATTTTGAAGCCTCTCTGGTCTACAGAGTGAGTTCCAGGACAGCCAGAACTACACAGAGAAACCCTGTCTTGAAAAACAAAATAAACAAACAAAAAACTATAACCATCCTTAAATGTACATGCCCTGAACCAAAAAGTCCCACTCTTTAGAATACAGCCCTCGGAAGCACTAACCCTTGTACACATAAGTTTGTGACAAAAGTGTCCATTGCAGCACTATTTGCAGTGGTGGGAAACGAAAAACCGCATGTGCCGCTTGCCAGAGTAGGGAGTAGTAAATCTGTACTACAGCCATTGAACCTAGAAGAAACGTGTCTGTTGCAGGAAGTAAACATTAAAAATAATTAAAAATTAGCACGAGAAAATTAAAAATGAAATTTGCTGTAGCTTATTTCTCAAAGACCTTACAATTCATTTATCTAAGACCTCCCCTTAGATACATACAAGTTGTAAGCATACAAGTTGTCATGTGTTTGCCTAAGATGTAACTCTGGGTTTGATCCCTAAAACCACAGATATTGGTGCACAGTGGGTTGACCAGATGGCTCAGCAGTTCAAAGAACTTTTCTCCAAGTCTAAACAACAGTATTTGATTCCAAAACGTATGTGGTGAAGAAGAGAATCAGTGCCCACAAGTTGTTCTCTGACCTTCACAAGAGCACTGTAGCACCTACGCACATATACATAAATAAATGTAATAGACCATAGTGTGTGCCTGGAATCCTAGCATTTTGAAACACAGAAGAAGGAAGAGCAGGAGTTCAAGGTCATCCTTTACTACACAACTACTTTGGAGCCAACCTGGGCTACAAGAGACTTTGTCTCGAATTTTTAAGGTTATTAAAAATAAATAAACAGACCATGCAGACTGGACCCCGAAATATATTTAACTTCTCTCTCCAGATTCACAATGCAGAAACACTGTGAGAGTCTGGATCAATCCAGCAAGCCTGACCCAGTAGAAGGCAATTTGTCCCACAGCTTCTGTGAGGAGCTGTGTCCTCCCTCTCAGAAATGCCAGCTCCTATGCCAGTCAATAAGCTCCTGGGTGTGTTTCTGAAGCATTTTTCAATAATTAACTAATCTGCCCGAGGGTGGGGCAGGCCAGCGCTCCCACAGCTGGGGCACTCCCTGCAGATGCCCACTTTTGGAATGTGAAGACTTCCCCAGGACAGGGTTACCCTCCCTTGGGGCCAAACTCCCCGGAGAGAGAGAAAACAGGGTCCTCTCCCTTAACATGCTTTTGCATGTTTCCTCCCTCACCTTCCTCCCTCAGGCCCTACCTCACACTCTGTGTCAGCCTGGGCTCCTACCTCGCACGCCGTGTCAGCCTGGCAGCTATTCCTAAGACAGGGCCCTGGACTGTGCATTTTAAAAACATATTTCCTGTGGTAAAACATACAGGATGAAATTTACCATTGTGACTTTTCCTCAGTCTCAACTATAATAATTTTAAGTATACATCTCAGTGGCATTGAGTATATTTGTTATGTTGTATAGTTTTTCCTGCTATCCATGTTTTTGATCACCTCGAACCAAAACCTCATACCACAAGCTAGTAACTCCTGAGTTCCCATCCCCCAGTCCTTGTGACATCTCTTGGACTTTCTATCTCATCCCGGGCACTTGTTCTAGCTTACTTTCTATTCCTGAAATAAATACCAGGACGAAAAGCACCCTGAGGAGGGAGGAGTGGACATATTTGGTTTATTCATGGTTCATGGTCCATCGTGAAGGGAATCAAGGCAGGAACCTGGAGGCAGAGACTGAAGTTGCTTACTGACTGGCTCTCCATGATTTACTCGGCTTGCTTTTATATATTTATATCTATATATCTATATTTATATCCATATCTACATATAGATTTATAGATATAGCCCAGAGCTATGTGCCAGGTTGGCACTGCCCACAGTGGTCTGGGCCCTCCTAAATCAATCACTAATCAAGGAAATGCCCCACAAACTTGCCTAGAGGCCAATCTGATGGAGGCAGTTTCTCAGTTGAGATTCTATCATCCCAGAATCTCAGCTTTTATCAAGTAATAAAAAACTAGCCAGGACAGGACCCTATAGACCCAGCATCTTACCACATTCATCCTTTTGGTATCTTGGTCTCACTCAGAACAGTGTTGTCAACTTTGCCAAACATGCACATAACAGAATTTCCCTCACTTTCCTGTGTATTATTTATATGCTATTCTTTTAAATCAACCTACCCATTAATGGGCAGGCTGCTTTAGCTTCTGGCTATTTTTCATAATGCTGCTGTGGGCAGCGTCACACTGTATCACTTGAGTTCCTACTTGCATTTTTTATAATATATATATATTATATTAATATATGTGCATAATACATATTATATGTAATTTTAATATATACACACACCTAGGAGAAAACTCATTGGATTATGTGGTGTTTTATTTTGCCTTTTGGAGAAACTGCCGAACTGCTTTCTACTTGTAAGACCCCGACTGATCTCAAAAACAGCTGTACCCTTTTGCATTCCTATTGACTATCTGCAAACATTCCACTCCGTCCACACCAGCGCTTGCTTTCTGGCTTTGGTTCTGATACTGTTCTCATGGGGACATAGTAAGTTCTTGGATTTGTTGTTTTTCATGATTATTTTAGATATTTGGGATTTTTTGATTCTATATGAGTTCTAAAGTAAGTTTTTCTATCTCTGTGTGAAATAATATCACTGAGCCTTTAATAGGGATTGTATAAAATAAGCATATGAATTTGGGTACCATTTTCATCTTAACAGTATTGAATTTTCCAATCCACAAACAGAGAGTATCTTTCTCTGCCCTTCCCTCGGCTGTAACATCTTGCAGCAATGTTCTACTGTATAGGAGCTTTAGATCACACTGGTTAGAATCACTAGGGTATGTTCCACTTATGACATTATTGTAAGTGGAATTGCTTTCTTAATTTTCTTGCAAGTATGTTGAATTCCTGTTTCAGCTTCACTGCATTTTGGTGGTGGTGGCATGGTACATTGGACATGGTGCACTTGTGTACATGTGCGTGTGTGTGTGCACATGTGTATGTGTGCATGTTTGTATGTGTGTATGAGAGAGAGAGAAAATGTGTGTGTGTTTGTGTGTTTGAATTGGTCTTAAGTAGCCCAAAATGGACTCAAGCTTACTATGTAATCAAGAACGGCTTTGAACTCCTGATCCTCTAGCCTCTACCTCCCATTTGCTAGAATTACAGATGTATACCAGCATCACCAAGTTTTCTGTGCTACTGAGAATAAAACCAGGGCTTAATGCATACTAGGCAAGTGCCCCGAGTAATACCCCAAGATTCCTGCTTTGATTTATTTTTTTAATGTGTAGAATATTTTTTGGGGGGGGGTTGTTGGGTTTTTGGTTGGGTTGGGGGGGCATGGATTTTGTTTTTGTTATTTGTTTTTTCTTGAGACAGGGTTTCCCTGTCTAAACCTGACTGTCCCAGCACCAGTTTGGCCTAGAACACTGCCTCCCAACTGCTGGGATTAAAGGTGTGTACCACCACTGCCTTGCTAAAGTTTTCTACAAGTTAGAACATGCCGTCTGCAAACAGATAATTTTATTTATTTTTCCAATTTCTATGTGTCTTATGTCTTTTCACTACCCACTTGAGCTACTTCAGATCTTATGTTGAATTGTTGTTGTGTGACATATTCAGTATGCACTATGAGACTGCAGCTCTTATTCCTGATTTAAGAAGAAGCACTTTCAGCTTCTCACCTTTAGGTAATGTTGCTAGAGTTTTCCATACTGTCTTTATCACACTGAAGAAGTTCCCTCCCGTTGCTAGTTCACTGAGTATCTTATAACATAAAAGGATATGAATTAGGTCAAATGTGTTTTCTGAATCAATTAAGATGGCCATCTGATCATTTTCTCCATTTTATTAATGGTAGTTTACAATGATTAATTTGCATATGCACAGCCAACCTTGTCTTTTGGGAATAAACCCCACTTGGTTATTGTGTATAACCCTTCTAATATGTTGTTTAATTTTATTCACTAAAATTGTGCTGAGGACTTTTACAGTCTGCATTCCCAACAGAGATTGGCTGATACCTTGATTTTCTTGTGGTATCTTTTTCTTACTTCTAACTCAGGTTAAAGCCAGGCTCATAGAATAAATTAGGAAATATCCCCTTTTCAAGTTTTTGAAAAACCTGAAGAAGCATTGGTGTTAAATCTTTTGTAATGTTGGTTGGGATGCACCTGTGAAACCATCTGGTTCTGCAAAGTATTTTTTAGATAATTCCCTGGCTAGGCCTGTATGTTGAGTTTGGCTTGGAGCCAAGAACAAAAAATGTCTGATTTAAGCACCTTCAGGCATAACTCCTGATAGACTCATAACATAGATAGGAGGAAATAGGGAGCAAGCAGGGAGGGAGGAAGGGGAATTTAAGTAAGAAATATAACCCACTACCATCATCTAGAAATAGATGTCTGAGGGAGAATGGGTGTGGTGGTTCCCACCTGTAATCCTAGCACTTTGTAATCCAAGCAGTGAGAGGCTGAGGCAGGAGGACAGCCAAGAGACCAGCCTGTGCCACACAGTGAAGTCCTATTACGCAGTGAATTCCTGCCCAGGGCATTAGAATTCAGTTACTGAGCCTAAGAACCAAAAGAAGCCTCAGACAAAGCAGGAATTCACCAGTGGGTGGCTTATACCTCTCACTCTTCCGTTATACAGACGGACAGACAGGCATGTGTGCATGCGCGCGCGCGCGCGCGCGCACACACACACACACACACATCAACTCCCTACCCCCACTTGCACCCTATCTCCAATTTAGTGCCCAGTCTGCAGCCAGTAGCGTTCTGGGTAAGTCCTTGGTCTGAAGGAGGGTGAGTAGAGGTGGTAACAGGAGCTCACGCTAGGTAATTCTCTGAGTTAAATGACCCTTCTGAGCAGTAATAGGTCAGACAGGTCACAGAGTCAGGGAAGACGAGGCTTAGTGGCACAAATAGTTTAATTTGTGGTAATTTTTCATTCAGACTTTTTTGCTCTATTTGTGCACAAGGCACCAAGATCAGGGACAAAGGAAACATTGAAAACACAGAAAAGTCTTCAGTTTCCTCTGCCCTTTCTGCTCAGCCTCTCTTGTCCCTGACTCTCTCTTTCTCCTGTTTAAGTTTCTAGCAAAAACTTGCTGGGCCACTTAGAGAGGAATTAATTTAATATTTGAATAGTTATCTAGCTGGTTCTCCTTAGGGGCAAGCAGCCCTGCCCGGATCCAAGCCAGAACAAAGGATGAACAAAATCGACCTAGCTGAGCTGAACTGAGAAGGCCCCAGCCATCCTGCAATACCAGGAGACATCACTCCCTGTGAGTCACGGCCTCCCACGCCCAGCAGGGTGTAGAAACTCAACAGAAACCTGAATAGAGTAGTAGGAACCAGTCAGGCAGGAAAACACTCCCCTGCTGTTAATGTGATTTAAAAAAAAAAAAAAAAAGGTTCAATCCTGCTTCAAGATGGAACACAGGAAGAACCTTCTCAGTCCTTTAGACAGAAACAATGTATCCCTAGGAAACAAGGATTGTCAAAAGATCAGACCCCACTCTTGAAGGACGCGTAACCACAAACCCTGGAAGCTCTTCTCACCTTTGTTTTGTATTAAGATGAGTGTTCTTCAGAGCCGAGATTGACCAGGTGGCCATCAGAGATAAATAGGCATTCACACCGGTCCTAGCAGCTGCTCGGCGTCCCGCCCACTCTTTCCGGTACAGTGGAGAAGAAGCTATAGCACTGCTCCAATAAATCACACCAGGCTCAGAGATGAAAGACCTAAGTAAGACGGTAGCATCATCAAGCTGGGCATGGTGTGAGTTCCAGGCTAGCCTGGTCTACAGAGTGAGTTCCAGGACAGCCAGGGATACACAGAGAAACCCTAAACAACAAACAACAAAAGACTGTAGTAGCAGCAGCAAGATAAACCTATGAATGAAAAAAAAATCCCCAAATTTGAAACAACTATACATAGACAGAATACGGCTCCAATATCCTGAGCCACCGTTATATCACAAGACTGAAGGGCAAGTGGAAAGCCCTCTGGGCCTCCAAAGGTACAGCAGCTCCAGCACCACAGAAATACCAAGGTCTCTGCCTCTTCAAACAAAGTCTCAAATAAATGGGCACAGTCATGATCATTGCTAGCAAGCAATACCGCGCACTCGGTTGTTCTGCACACTCGCTTGTTCTGCGCTGACTGCTGATTTGACCAGAAGCTACCTTTAGCTTCCCTAACACACACACACTTTCCACTCACCAGTTAAGCGCATCTGAGAACACCGCTCTGCCACTCTATAGAAAGTCACCCTTTTAAATTGTTCTGTAGGTACCTGCTTCCCTTGACACAGGCTTCCTTTGTAAACAGGCACTAAAATAGAGGTTTGTAATTAGTATTCTGGGGAGGCAAGTGTGGGGTAGAGCCAGGCTCAGCTGGAGAAAAGGAGAGGCAGGTAGGATAGGTCTTTGCTATTTAAGGCCACCACTATCCAGCCTTGGAAATCTGTAGCAATTTGAATGTAAGACACAGACAGCTTTCCTGAAGCAGTACCTTTTCTTGTCTCTGTCTACAACCAGTAGCCTCATGGTAGACTCTCAATTTGTTATTTAAATTGTATCTTTTCCAGGTCTTCCTAATTGTCACTATTTTAACCCTTTTCCCCCTTTCCTTTTTTTGAGGGAGTGGGGTGGGGTAGGGGGGTGGGGTAGTGACCTTGAGAAGGGATCTCTTGTGGCCCTCACCAACTCCAATTTGCTATGTAGCCGATGACCTTGAATTCTGCCTGACCTTCCCACTTCTATCCCCAAAGTGTGAAATTACACATGCACCGAACCTTTGATGTCTAAACCTAAGCCTAGAAGTCACATTTAAACTCTCAGCCTTCCAAACCCCTTCTGCAGAGCGCAGCAGCACTGGCCAGGCTGTGACAAATCCTCAGGTCTCCATCTTCTAAACCCATCACTGCTGTATGAAGCGCTGGTGCAAATCCAAGTGCTGATCATGGTTTGCAGTTTTGTCCCCATCTGAGGGGACACACTCCCATGGCATTCTATAGCATCACTGATTTCTCAGGACTTAGACGTTCTGCCTCTCCTACCCTGAAACATCTCCCCCTCTTTCCACCAATTCCTCTCCATATTTGGAGAGTAAATACCTGATCACTTCCCTCTAACCCCAGCAAGTGTGTCAGCTTCGTAGAACAGAGGACCTGGTTAATATTTGAGTTTTTAACTCCCTTGCTTTTACCTCTGGCCTTAGTCCACAGTGGCCTCTACTGAATGAATTTGTGTCTGGAACAACTAATTGACTAAACTAGAAAAAGTATGTCCTCTGATTCCATTTCTTTTTTTTCTTTTTCTTTCTTTTTTAAAATAGATTTTATTTTTACACGTGTGTGTGCATGAACATGTGTGTGTGGGGAACCAGCAAAAGCCAGAAGAGGTGTTAGTGGGTGCCAAGGAATATGGATATGTGGGTGCTGAGAACTGAACTCAGGTCCTCTGGAAGAACGGTGAGTGTTCTTAACCACGGATCCATCTCTCCAGCCCATGTTCTGTTTATTTGGAGCACTTAAAGATCAAACCATGGGTCTTGGGCATACTAGAAAACACTGAACCACTGAGCCACATCCCCAGCCTTGAAAGAAGTGCTTCTTCTACCCCATTGTGTATGAGCTTGTGTTTTTGCCAAGACTAGCACAGGGTTTTAAAGGTAACAGAAAGGTGGCATTCAGCAAAGCTATCTTCAGAGTAAACTAACAGCTCCAGCCAGTTCTCTTTACACCCCATTTCTTCAAATGAGACAAACCTTAGGCACACTCCCTAACGCCTGCAGGTGTTCGGTGATCACACCCAGCTTTGTATTGTACTTTGTAAGGATGTGATTTCTGAATAGACTGTAAGCAGTGTTGTACTCCCTGCATAAGCCAGAAGCTTGTGTAGTAATCCAAATTCCATGCAGACTAAAGGAGAATTCCCTTTCGTAAAATAAGTAAGTAAATGACTAAGTACAGCCCACTCAGAACTGAGATCCAAGAGAGGCTAAGCCTGGCCCAGAAAATCTTGACATACAGTGCAACAAATCAAAGTAACATCCAGTTTTCAGTCTACTTCTGAGCGGATGGGTGTGCGGAGAGTGCTGGCGGGCACCTCTAATCCCAGCATTTCCTGCGCGAGGCAGGAAGATACCAAGTTTCAGGCTAGCCTGAGCTACGCAGAGAGAACAGCCTAGAAAAAATAGGAAGAAGATAAGAAAGAGGAAGTAGGGAGGAGGAGATTGAAGAGGGAAGGAAGAAGAGGAAGAAGAAAAAAGGGAGGAGAAGCGGGGTGGGGGGTGGGTGGGGTGGGGGTGGCTGCATGCCTTTAATCCCAAACAGGCAGAGTTCAAAGCCAGCCTGGACGACAGAGCAAGTGCCACGGCAGCAGGGCTACACAGAGAAACCCTATCTTGAAAAATAAAACAAGAAGAGAAAGAGGAGGAGGAGAGGAAGAGGAGGAGGAGGAGAGGAAGAGGAGGAGGAAGAGGAGGAAGAAGAGGAGGAAGAGGAGGAGGAGAAGAAGAGGAGGAGAGAAAGAGGAGGAGGAAGGGGGGAGGAGGAGAAAGAGGAGGAGGAAGAGGGGGAGGAGGAGAAAGAGAAAGCTGACAGGAAAGCACCAGGACTGAATGTCTCCTGGTGCAACGTTTTCTTTATTTTGTCTTCGAAATACCCACCCTGAGGAGAGCTCTCAAAGAGTTTATATAATATGCCCTGAAGAAATTGCCACATTCAGCACTAATCCCTCTCTCTTTAAAAAATATGTTTCTAGTAGCTCATTGTCAGCAGAGAAAATACTCAGCCTCCTCCGCTGCCACTTCCAGAGGGAGTGCTAGAGAAAACACAGCCAGCCGGTGTTGTAGTCACTGCAAGGAGTGGGTGGGAAGTCACCGCGGAGTGGGTACACCCGCAGGTAGAGGACTCTGCCGCGGCGGGGACAAGGTAGTGAGCAAAGCTCTGGTGTGCAGCCGGGCTTCAGGAGTGCCGACTATGCCCAGGAGCTGCGGGGGAGCCAAAGAGCATTCTAACCCTCTCTAATACTGATGACTTACAAAACTCTGGGTTGGGACTGGAGAGATGACTCCATCTTTAAGAGCCCTTGCTGTTCTCCCAGAGGACCTGGGTTTGATTCCCAGAACCTGTAACAGGGACCAAGACCTTAGCAGTCCCCAGAGTTTAACTCACCTGACTCTGTGATACAAGTGCCATTCGAGCTATAAAGCTCAGTGTATAGACAGCACCACCTGCCAAACGAAAACAAAGGCCTATTCCATCAAAGTCCATAGTTCTTGGAAAATCTCTAAATGCACTAACCTTACTTTTGGGCTTCTTCAGTTCTGTTTCTGGCTAATTTTTCTTGTTAACTGAAGTATGTCAACCCAGGACATGGATTTTGTGCTTAAAAGCAAGGCTCAGGGCTACGCTGGGACCCCGAATACCCAGTGTAGTCAGCCCTGACTAGTAAAGGTTTTCTATTGGCTTGAACCCTGTCTGAGCAGTCTTCTCTGGTGACTGCTCCACAACATTACCCACACGGCTGCTCCGAGCTGTGACTCGAGTTCCAGGAGGTCCAATGCCATTGTCTGCCTCTTCAGTCACACATGTGGTGCACAGATACACATGAAGGCAAATCACCCATGTGTTGATAAGTTATTTCTCCACCAGTGAAACGAGCCAGTTCAAGCCACGTTAGATATAAACACAGGTTTATTGGGAAGATGCTCGGGAGAGGTCACTGGCCCCAAGGACCAAGGCCAAGGACATCACGATGGAGGAGTGGGGTAGCAGAAAGAGAGAAAGGGCACTCCTGCAGAGAGAGAGAGAGAGAGAGAGAGAGAGAGAGAGAGAGAGAGAGAGAGAGAGAGAGAGAGAGAGAGAAAGGGAGGAAGGGAGGAAGGGAGGAAGGGAGGAAGGGAGGAAGGGAGGAAGAGAGAGAGAAAAGGAGAGACCAAAACTTCTAGATTATATAGAAAAGAGCCTCTAGGGGGGAAGGGCAACCCAGCCCTGGGGCTGGAAAATTCAGGGTTGAGGGTAGGGTTTGATAGGGGATATTGGGAGAACTTGGAGGCCAGGTCTGCTTTGATATATAAAATATGCACTTCAGTCCCTTATCCTAGGGTCCAAAACCAACCTATGTAAAATAAAAATAAATCTTCAAAACAAACAAACAAAAAACCAACGTTTGCATTTTTTCCTCTTAAAAAGCCATAGTCTCCTGGGGGGGGGGGGGGAGTCAAAATCATCACTAAAAGGAAAATACTGGGTTAAAAAACAAAAAAGTGTTTTACTTGCAGAGTGCCTTCATCAATCACATTCACGGTTCCCTTTAAATGACGCAGGTTGTTCGGCTAACCGTTTACGTGAAACTTGAATGTATGAGGGAACTTGCCATAAACTCTAAACCGCGGTAAAGGTAGCTGGGAGAGGCGGTGAAGTTCGGTGAGCTAGCAAAAGGCTGTGTGATTCCAACCTTTATGAAACACCCTTTGTGTGCCAACCAGGCACGATGATTCTGGAAACTCAGGAGGCCCAGGATGAACGGTGTCTGCCATCAGAGAAGGCAGTGCTGAGGAAGACACGGACATAAATATCCAGCTCTGGAGGGGCATAGGCGGTGCAACCGGCAGGAAAGAGTGTAAGCTGGACGTGGGTGCAGGCCTGCCTCGTGGGTGCAGGCCTGCCTCGTGGGTGCAGGCCTGCCTCGTGGGTGCAGGCCTGGCTCAGAACGTTACTCCCATCAAGGCAAGGACAGGAAGAGGTACTTGCCTCAGGCACGGAATTTAAGAAGGTTTCAAAAAGCTCATGATCCAAGAAAAATAATGCTCTAACACCATATTTTTAATAACCAAGATCAATACACTAAATCTATGGTGTACAAAATTAGCAGTGATTTAAGTCAAAGATAGCTGTGCCAAGCCACGTGTGAGCCAGAGGCAAGGGGGGAAAAAGTACACTACTTTATACTGTGCTAGTGTGTTTTTCATCGTTAATATTTCTCCAGAACGTTGATATTGCTGAAAAGTAGGTGTACGAGTGCTTCTGGGTCTGGTGTTTTTGTTGTTGTTGTTGTTTGTTTTTTGTTTTTGTTTTTTTGTTTTTTGTTTTGGTTTTTTCAAGACAGGGTTTCTCTGTGTAGCCCTGGCTGTCCTGGAACTCACTCTGTAGACCAGGCTGTCCTCAAACTCAGAAATCCACCTGCCTCTGCCTCCCAAGTGCTGGGATTACAGGCGTGCACCACCACCACCCAGCTCTGGTTCTGTTTAAAGTTAAATATTTTGATGCCACACAGAATTAGAAACAAAATTATATTCCTTGTTTTAACGGAAGTAAATGTATTATGAACTTTGAAGCCCTGGGTGAGTTTTGTTGATGTTGTTTGTTTTTTAAAAACCATCTGTGCCTCAATTTTCTCTTGCATAAAAAGAGGAGAGGGCATAGCTTAGGGAGTAGAGTGCTCACCTAGCATGCACAAGACCCTGGGTTAAATCTCTGACACCATGTAAACTGGGGATGGAGGAACACTCTCAAGACTGGTCTGTGTCAAAAAGAAGAACGTGATCAGGAAGTAGAAGCGGGGGAGGGGAGAAGGAGAAGGAGGATAAAAGGGGAAGAAGAAGAGGGGGAGGAGGAGTTTGAGGTAAATGAGTTTGAGGCCAACCTAGGCTATAAATGAGATCTTGTCTCAAAAGTGGGGAGAGGGGAGAGAGATCCAGCAAGGAGCTTGAGAACACAGACTCTCTCCCACACTGGACGTCAAGATGAAGATGGTTTGTCGTAAGCCCCTTGGACAGTGGCTACACCCAGCAAATTCTCTTCAAGGCAAGCTCTTGTCATTCTGTCATTATCAGACAATTAGGATTCTGGATATCAGAGGTTGGAGAGGATATCAGTTTCTATCTGCATGAGTGCCTTTCTAGCACACCCTCAGCTCCTGAATGGATGCTTGGTGGGCAGAGGACTTCGCGATGTGCTCTCCTCTGTGCAGTATGACCAAGGCTCAGTCCTATAACAAACACTCAGGAACTATTTAATTTTTTTTATCTGAAAAGTAATCAGAAAGTGCTTTGCTGAGATGAGACTCATATTGGACTTGAATAAATAATAATAATAAAAGTAAGAGAGGAGTGGGGTGGTGAGGGAAGAGATGAAAAAGTTAAGTGTTTCTAACAATAACGCCCAGCTGGAAATAGCCACTAGTAGTATAGAAACTTGAGCTCAACACTTGGAAGAGAGACGGACAAACTTGCAAATACAGGCATCACTTACATGGTTGTGATAGGGACATCGTGTGACCAGGGGCCTCCCTGAGGGACAGGAGCTGTTCTATAAACAATAAGACAGTGTCTCAGTTAGGGTTTTACTGTGGTGAACAAACACCAAGACCAAGGCAATTCTGAAAAAGGACAACATTTAACTGGGACTGGCTTACAGGTTCAGTCCAGTATCAACAAGGCAGGAACGTGGCAGCAGCCAGGCAGGAATGGTACAGGAGGAGCTGAGAATTCAACTTCTTGTTCCGAAGGCAAACAGGGGAAGACTGGCATCCTCAGTCAGCTAGAAGGAGGCTTTCAATGCCCACCCTCACAGTGACACACTTCCTCCAACAAGGCCTCACCTACTCCAACAAGGTCACACCTCCAAAACAGTGCCACTCCCTGGGCCAAGCTGTGTGGTATTCAAACCACCACAAGGCAAGGTCCATATGAGTCAGCAGTGAGTGGATGGATTCTTGGGGTAGAAGGAAAGACACCTGAGACTCTGGGTTGAATCTCAACAACCAAGAACCTCCGATTCATACAATAGCTTTCATGCATCCCACAGCAACTCCCTGATTCCTACATCAGCCCTGAAACAGGTAAAAGTGATATCTGCAGAACCATCCTGGTGGTTTATATCTGCAATCCCAGTGTTCAGGAGGCAGAATGGCCCCAAGTCAGGCCAGTATGGGCTCCATAGCAAGATCCTGAGTGGGAAAAAAATCCTGAGTGGGAAAACAAAAGAGAAAAAAATAAGAAAGCTCATGAAAGATTCCAAGAAAGTAGAATATTTAGCATCATGACTTAACATCTGTTGTTGTAATTAACTCCCCCAAAGAGATGCTTCTTACAAATTAGTTAAGTGATACTATCAAGAAATGCTTTCAAAATCTGGAGAGCACAAATTCCACTCAGTGCTTTCTTTTTATTCGGGGAATGCTTCATATTGACCCTTGAATATAAATTGATTATTATTATTCAAAAGAAAATAATTGTTTTCTTTTTAAGACCGGGTTTCTCTGTTGTGGCTCTGGCTGTTCTGATACTTTGCCTTCTGAGTCTTGAGATTTAAAGCATGTGTCACCATGCCTGGCACAAAATTTATTTTTTAAGTCAGTAATTTGAAAGCATCAGAAATGTGGCTTGGTCTCCAGTCTACTTGTCCATGCAGTATCCCCACAGTGCCCTGAACTGAATCAAGATTTCTCCCTTTCTCCCTGCTTGGTAGTAGAAACCGCAGCCCTAGGGTAGCCCAGTCTGCCTGTTCCTGAATAAACTCATTGAAGGCAGAAGCTGTGCTTTAATTTCTTCGTATCCTCAGCACCATTCCAGGTTGATGTACTGTAGATATAGTATATCTAATATTAGTATATATTGATCTGGGCATGGTGACAAGGGCCTATCATCCCAGCACTTGAGATGTAAAGGCAGGAAAATGGGGGTTTTAGAGATAGTGCTGACTAATAGAGAGTTCAATCCCAGCTTAGGCTACATGAAATTCTATTAGTGGACCGGGACGGGGGCACTGGAGAGATGGCTTAGCAGTTGAGAGCACCCACAGCTCTTGCATAGGCTACAGGTTCCATTATCAGCATCCACATCACGGCTCATAACCAATTGTAATTCCAGTTCCCTGGGATCCTACCCATCTTCTGGCCTCCAAGGGTTTCTGCATACACATAGTGCTTATAAAGCCAAGTGTACACACATAAATAAAAAACAAATACGTATTTTATTTTTAACCCTCCTCCAAATAAAATTTAAGAATAACGACAAAAGAATTAATGAATGGATGGTGTTCTGATCTCCCAGTCTTGTCCCCAAAGAAGGGATTCTTTCAAGTTTTAAATAGAAGGCTACTGGACACATGAAATGGGGCACCTGGTGAATATGGGTTGGAGAACACACCCATGGCTGGCAAGTGATCTCTCAAGCTCAAGGCTTATGGTATAGCTTAAGAATTGGAGTAAGCTGATGTAACACAGAGCACTTAATAGTGCCAACGCTCTTCCTGGTTAAGAAATTGTCTCTGAGCCCCAGTGGCTGGAAAGGTCATCATCAGGTCAGGCCTTAGGAGAAAATCTCCATTCGTTTTGAGCCAGTGAATGGGGTGTGACATTGGGGGTGGCGGGGGTGGGGGGGAGGACATTCTCAAGCTGTTCAGTAGGGACAGTCATGAAGAAAACATTCCTTTTTTTTTTTTTTCTGATGCAGAAAATCTGATTGTCACAGCCATGGGAAGTCACACAGAGAATGGCAGAGAGGTAAAAATGGACAGGATCTGGCTCTTCCAACCCCTGAACAACCCACTACTGTCCCTATTAAATGGAACAATGAACCCTGTCTGCTGTGGGCATATTTGAGTCAGGGTTCTTGTGACTCATCTACACTGGACCCCTAAAGACCTGCCTGCCTCCTTCTCTTTCACGTGGTTGCATAGTGATGGATCGATTGTACCAGGAGCTGTACATATTATTGCATATTATTGCATAGCAGTTTCCTCTCAGATCAAAACCTTCCATCCAGGAAGGAACACATTCAGACCAGGACTTTGGAAAGAAGGTGAGACAACAAGAGATTCTAAGGGGAGGAGAGGCTTTCCATCCTGTGGGGAAGCTTCTTCGGCTCAGGAAGTAAACAACTCAAAGTCTTCAGGAAGTCCCAGAAAGTGACCAGACACACTAGGCCCCTCCTTCCCCAATGGTGTGTAAGCTGTAAGGATTGCTAAGAGATGCTCTTAGACAAGACAAGCTGCCAAGAAGAAACGGAGATCAGCCAAGCCATCTGAAAGACTGTCAGTCCACAGAACTGCCTAAAAGAGATACTCTCCAACCCGCTGAACCACTTGCAGGCTGGGCCACGTGCCTCTGGTGCCCAGCTTTTGCGAGCTATCACCCATGCTGGGGTGGGCTTTGGTGATGAGCCGACTTTAGGTCATTTCTGCTCCTGTAAGCAACCCCTAGCTAATTCCCATAAGTAACCTAAATAAAACTCATTGGGTCATCAAGTTAGACTTTAGTGGTATCTGCACTTTGGTCTCTCATCAGTTCTCTATCTGCTGTGAATAGACATTTGCTCATGTCTCCTCAGAGGTAGTGACAGAGAATAGATATGTACAACTTGGGGGTGTAAATTCCAAAAATGTGGATTCTCTGCTTCTCAGAATCAACATTTATAATGATTGTTTAAGAACTAGCATAAGCTTGTTTTTAGTGTCTCAATGAACTATTGGGCTCACCCGCCAATAGATATTCCTCACCAAGTGGCTTTGCTGCTCATGTCTACAGCAGATAGGTTCCATTCAGAGAAGCAGCTGCACTGTGAGACCCGGAAGGAGCTAGCCTATGAATTATATAATGTTCTAGTTCATTTGTAACTCAAGCATCTGTTTCTGTTGAAGTTGGGACTCCATACTAATTAGAGATAAAGTTGATGGCTTGATTTACCGAGTGTGAATAAGGAGCTCTCCTCATCCCTAATTCTAAAGGGCGATGGTGATTGAGGAGGGAGCAGTATCCATGGGTTGTAGCTTAGCCTTTCTCAGAAAATCCCAAAGACTCCCAGGAGATGGTAACATCAAATAAAAATCCAATTAACCCTTCTAGTCAGCATTTAGAATTTCTATTATTCCTCTCATTAATTTTAGATAGTGTTGACAAACTTTTTTTAAAAATCTATTAATTTTTTAATTGTCCCCCCTGCTCTCTGTAGGGACTATCCCCTCCTTCTCTGTGAGTGAAGAACAGAAAAAGCTCTGTGCATCTGTCCCTGATGGAGGTTTCTGGTAAAGCAGAAAGAACAAGTTCTCATACAGATTTCCCCACCCTCACTTGGACAGGTCTTGCTGTGTAACCCAGGCTACAAACTCACAGGGATCCTCCTGCCCCAGCCTCTCTAGTGCTGGGACTATAGATGTATATCAACAAGCCTGGCTGACACTCTCCTTTAAAATGTTTAATTTAAACGCTTAAATGGCTCTATTAGGTAGTGTAGAGGTCCTATAAAGAAAATGTAAATATATAAAGAAAATGGAATGTTCATCAGATTAAAAGGGTCCTGGAAACGGAAGGAAGGTCAAGATTCCTCCATCATCAGCAGCTAGAGCCATTTCCTTGGGAGGTTATCAGGTATTCAAATCTTATATTTGTGGGAGACCCAGGGACACATAAATCTAGGCAGCAGCCTTGTCAAAAATCTTCATGATTCAAAGACTACCACAAAAAATGAAGAGGAAAAAGCCATCTTGTTTGGCATGTCCTATACTGGACAGGACAGTGGTGGTCTCGGTCATCATTGATACAGTTTGGGGACTAGAAACTCTCTGGATGTCGATGCTGCTACACTCTAAGCTTCCAAATGACCCTTGAGAATTAAAACTCTGTTAACAATAAACAAAAACACCCAAGTGACCCTCAAGGTTCCGGGAACCTGGGTACAGTCCAGCATGTGTGAGAAGACAGTTCCTTCCTCTTAAGTAGGAAAAAGTAAAATTAAAATCAAGGTGAAGAATGTGGCAATGTACACTTTTAATCCCAGCACTTAGGAGGCAAATAGATTTTCTGCAGAGGCAAGTAGATCTCTGGGAGTTCAAAGCCAGCCTGGGCTACACGGGAAGACCCAGTCTAAAGACAAAGTTCTCTTAAGTTGATTTAAGCAAGGCCTGGTGGTACAGTCCCCTGACCCAATTATCTGGAAGACAGAGGCAAGATGCTCACAAATCCAAAGCCAGTTTGGGCAACTTAGTGAGACCTTGTCACCAAAGTAAAAAGAAGGCTTCACATCTAGCTCAGTAGCAGAGTACCTGCCTAGCGTACACTAGCTCAGTTCCTGGTACTGGAAAGAAAAGAAGTTGACTTAAATATATGAGAAAAATCAGTTTCTCTTGTTCCTGAGATGGGGGGTGGGCGGTCTGAGATTAGCTTTGTAGAGACTGCACTCTGGGATTTCTCTTTGCATCCAGATCATTGTGTCCACTTTAAAACATACCACAAGACCTCGCCTAGGATGATTTTAACTTCTGTAAGTACAGCTCTCTCACGGAGGAACAACCATGCCTGCTGCCAGGGAGCAGCACCAGAGCCATCTTGTTAGGGTTAAGGGCGGGAGCAGCAAATGATCCAGTCTAACTCTGACGCAGAAGTGGAGACATCAGCACTGGCTAATTTTCCCTCTGCTGGAGTGAACTGGAAGAACTGAATAGTCCACAAGGTGAGCAGGAAGGCTTGGGAGCAGGGATTGGGGAATGGACTGGAAACCAAGAGACAATGAGCAACCATGATGGCTGTCACTGTCATGTCACAGGACCCCAGGCACAGCATGACACCACCAGCTCTGGGGGCTTTTCTCATCCTTAAACTTCTAGCTTCCTCTCTTGGTGTTCAGAGAGGAAGGTCTGGCTAACTGAGCATGCCTTAGGCCCCAGACCCTCCGTGGTTTTGGTAGGGAGATGAGGATCACATCAGAATACACTATAGAGCACTGCTTACTCAAAACTCTGTGACGGGGAATTCATTCTGGATGGGACACAGAATGCTAAGGTAATAATAACTCCAAGACTGAGAGTGTAGCTGAGTGATGAGTGCTTTTTCAGCACACCCGAGGTCCTGGGTTCAATCTACACACACATACACACACACACACACACACACACACACACACGTATTCACACATCATAGACACACAGACACACATATGCACATGTATATGCACACACAAACATACAGACATATACACACATACACACATACATACTCAACATAGACACATATGCACATGTATATGCACATACATACAGACATATACACACATACACACATACATACTCAACATAGACACATATATACACATATACACACATATGCAAGTATGCACACACACACACACACATACATGTACATACCACCCATACAGACAGACAGGCCACATTCACGAATCTCTAG
The DNA here is from genome assembly GCF_947179515.1 of Apodemus sylvaticus. NCBI lineage: Eukaryota > Metazoa > Chordata > Mammalia > Rodentia > Muridae > Apodemus > Apodemus sylvaticus. Next base: position 53,062,541 of record NC_067477.1, read on the forward strand.
AAAGAACAAACGGTATTAAAGCTTTAGTAGCTTTAGCTTTCCTTTAATTCCCTTGAAGGTATGTATGGCCCTTTGTTTCTTGGAATGTTGTTTTCTGCAAAAGCTATACTCAGGCTCAGAACTTTGCTCGCAGACAGACTTCTGACCCCTGACCCTGACTCCTGCCATGCACTTGGCCCTCTCTGCTCCCTGGCTCCGGAATCACTTCCTGTTCAGTGTACACTACTGTAGCGATTCCCCAGCTCAGGGACTGAGCAACTAGTCAGGTGCCTAAGTTCAGAATGACCTTCCGCACATCCCCAGCTTCTACTCCTGCCGCGTCCTGGCCTAAGTTAGGAAAGAAGGACTCAAGGACCTCGGATGGGAGAGCCGTTTTCATTTCCCTGCTTATACACAGAATATCTCAGAAAAATAGAAATAGGCCCACGGTTAATCTCTCCAAGAAGCAAGAAAATACTGTGATCGATACAGCAGTTAAGTAAAGAACAAGCTGTGTTAGAAGAGTTAAGCAGACTTCGGGACAAAAGAGGTGTTCGCAGACATCTCCGAATCCAAGTGCGTAGAGGAAAGGTGTTATTCACGGAATGGTGACAGTGGCCAGCAGGGCCCCTCCCCCATGGCTGTCACCCATCACTGCTTGCTCAGTATCGGGATTGAGAGAACAGGTGGAGAATGCAGTCTAAATCCAGGTGGGCAAAGTGTCCCATCATGGACCTGGAAGTATCAGTAACAGCCTCAGAACGTGTCTTAGAAAGAGAATCATCTTAGAGAGGTTGGTTGGAATCCAGGACTCAAGACAGGGGATAAAGGTTGACGTGGGGCTGAGAGAGGTGGAACCTAAGAGCCCTTTCCAACCCAGACTGAGACAGTGAGCACGTTTAATTTCTAAAGAGTACCCAGAAGGCATATGCAGCCAATAAACCCATTATAAATGTTTACTGCCTAATTTTATTTTTAAAGGAAAAAAAAAATGGCTAGTCAGATAGTTCAGTGAATAAAGGCACCTTGCTACTAAGCTTAGACACTCGGGTCTGGTACCTAGGACCTACTTAGTGGAAGGAGAGAATCGGTTCCTTCAGGAACCAATTTGTCCTTTGATCTCTGTATGTGTGCTGTGACCAGTATGGGCGCCTTCTAAATGTATCAAAATAATTAAAAGAGAAAAAGTTGAGCCAGGCATGGCGGCACTTGTCTGTAATCCCAGCACTCAGAGGCAGGAGGATTGTAAATTCAAATCCAGCCTGAACTACAGATCAAGATAAAGTAAAGAGGGTGGAATTAGGTTGGGAAATTTTAAACAGAAGCAAGATATTTTTAAAGTTTATTTTCCTTAATTTTCTGCTGTATACTTACAGGCCTTGTTAGTTTAGGTAAAGGAAGAACACTGTCCCTCTGAGCTGTGTCCCCCCCCCCCCCCCCCCGTGTTCTCCAGCTCTGTGTCTCTAAACATGACAATTAACAGGATTTTGAGAGCCACAGCTCTAGGGGCCTCTAAGTTGTCTACTAGCCAAGAGTAAGCAGGTTCTGGCTGGTTGTCCATCAGGTTTGGATAGCTACTAGGAGCCCGGCCCTGAGGTGTGGTAAACAGCCTGAGCAGGCACAGGCAGGCTTCTGCTAAACTCTGTGGCAGAGTAAGTGAGCTTGCCCACAGGAGCACCCCAAATTCTGAGGCAGAAATCTGGGGCTAAGATTCAAAGCCCCAAAGGAAAGCAGAGTAAGGTTTTACATTTAGAGAGAGGCCTGACAGCCCGTGTATTTATCTTTGTCCTCATGGCCGACCTCTCTTCCGGTGAGGTAGTTTCCATCACATTTCGCAGCAAGTGTTAAACAGGGCAGGAAGTATGACTGCACGTCTGAGTCTCCACCAGACCGGAAGCTGCAGTCCACGGCGGTAAGAGACACTACACCAAACACACCAGTCCTTTCCTGAATATGATTGACAGTGGCCTAAGGATACGGAAGGAGGATTCTGATTGACTCATGTTTCTTTCTTTCCGTTTCTCAGCTGCCACACCTAGCCCATAATAAAAGGCTTTCTAGTCTATTATTACTTCAGGAACAGTACAGCTTCTCAGGGGGACCTCCCTGCCCTGAGGAGTTTTCCACTTTTCCTAAGGAAGAGCTCAACATTCTCAGTGTTCATTGATTGATTCATCGTGTTTGCTAAAGCCGATTGCTCAGCCATCAATCTTTAAGTCAATAAGACGTGCACAGAGCTGGACAGATTTACCGCAGTAAACCGGGTGGCACGCTAGAACCAGGCCTTCAGCTGGTCCGAAGTTCTCACAATGGGCTCCACGGCCTGACTTTAGCATTTGGAACCTTTGCCATCAGCTTTTATCTCTAAAGCAAGGTGGGTGAGGTTCAAAAGAAAGTGAGTCATAATAGTCCAAAGTGGAAATGTAACATATGAGGCCTAGAAAAGCTAAGGGGACCGTATTTTGTCTTTGTTTGTTTGTGGGGTGGGTAGAGTGATCAGTGTATAAGTGGACATCTTGGGACAGTCCTGGGCATTCTTTCCTTTCACCAAGTGGGTCACAGGAATTGAATTTAGCTTTTTCAGCCTTGGTGGCAAGAGTGTTTTTACCCACTGAGCCTTATCACCCACCACCACCTCTTTTTTATTTCAGACCACCAAGCTTGGGATCCTCACCCTGACATCCCAGCACTCAAAAGGCTGAAACAGGAGGATGGCTGCCATGTCAAAGCCTAAATCAGGGGCTAACAGTGTGAGATACCGTCTCAACCGCAAAATAAAGGCAAACATTTCCAAGCTGGGCGTGGTGACTGAGTCCAGAGAATACAAGTTTGAGATTAGCCTGGGCCACAGAACAAGACCACACATAAAATAAAAGTTTGGGTAGCTGGACCAGCGGATAAAGGGCTTGCTGTACATGCAAGCCTGAGTTCAGATTCTCAGCATCCATATAAAAGCCAAACATGCAAGACACATGCATAACCACTGCTGAAGGGGCGGAGACAGGCAGGTCGCTGGAGCTCACCAGCCAGCTGGTCTCACCCGAGATGCTCCAGTGAGAGAACTGGTCTTTATGAATAAGATGGAAACCCGAGTGTGTGCAGGGAATAAGACACAGCCGGGCGCTCAGCCCTCAGTGAGATATCCCTATCACACCCCTCCCCTTAGACTCAAGGGCCTACGCAGAGAGAGCAGATGCAAAGGCTGTAAGAGCCCGAGGGGCCAAGGACTTCAACCCCATGACAGGGCAGATGCTTGTAGGAATTCACAGCAATTGTGACAGCACATGACCGATAAAAATCACGGCATGTAGAGGCGGGGGTGGACTCGCGGCTCCAGCTCCAATGAGGAGCTATTGGATGGCTACTGGAAAAAGGAAAGTTAGGTTCCCTTAGTGGGATGACAACTGGTAAACAGACCAAGCTCTGTGGGCAAAGCTCCTTGATTAGGAATAGCTGTCCTGCACAAACTGGGGCTCCGTTTGTTTGTTTATCTTTTTAATTTTTAAGAGAAAGTGGGTGGGTAGGGAGGCAGAGAAGGATCATACAGAAGCTGTGGAGGGGTGGCAAAATGGTCAAAATACATTCGTGTAAGTCACAAAGAATTAATAAAGCCATTATTTTTTTCTATTCCAAGATTTATTTATTTCTATTTTATGTGCACTGGGGTGTTTTGCCTGCAAGTATGACTGTAAGGGTGTCAGATCCCCTGGAACTGGAACTATAGACATTTGTGAGCTGCCATGTGCTTGCTGGGAATTGAACCCAGATCCTCTGGAAGAACAGTCAGTGCTCTTAACCACTGGGCCATCTCTCCAGTCCCTGTCTTTTCAATTTAAGAATGAGGTGGAGAGTGATAGAGGATGATTCCCAATGTCCACCTCTGTCAACCACACATGCATGCATGAACAAGTGCAGCTGAACACACATGTGCACACACTCTTACAACACACACACACACACACACGCTCAAATTTTTTCTTGTTCAGCACATGACCCAGCTTCCTGCTGCATTGAGAAGGGACAGGGCAGAAAGGCTGGTGGCCCCTCTTCTGTTTTCTCACTTCCCATTGGCCCTTTCTTCCAGCTGAAGGACCTTCCCTGGACCACCACGACCTCTGACAACCTCTTTTCTGTCTCCCTTGCTATTTCCCACTGTACAGTTCTCCCCCAGAGACATGATCTGAAAAGAACCTCCATTTTACTCAGCTTCCGTGACCAGATTGGCCTCAAACTCACAGTCCTCCTGCTCAGCCTCCTGACTACTAGAATTACAGGCATGTACCTCCTCGCCCAGTAGCAGCCTGGACTTTTGGAGGACAGGATTCCCTCCCAAATCTCCTGCTTCTCTGACTGCTGGGCCTTCTTCCTCTGCCCATCCCATAATGCCAGCCCTTTTGAAATGTTTGCCCTCTCTGGGTGTTTACTATTCTTGTGGCTTTAACCTATTGCTTACAAGCTGATAAATCCAAAGATCTATGTCTACCTTTGAACTCTCTTCTGGGGCCATTTTCCAGAGCATTTGTAGGGGGGAGGGTCGAGACAGGGTTTCTCTGTCTAGCCCTGGCTGTCCTGGAACTCACTCTGTAGACCAGGCTGGCCTCAAACTCAGAAATCTGCCTGCCTCTGCCTCCCAAGTGCTGGGATTAAAGGCATGTGCCACCACTGCCTGGCTCTTCCAGACCATTTCTAAGTATATTTTGGCTGTCCCCACTGTCATAGACCAGAGGCCAGTGAATAAACAAGTCTACATCCACACCCAGCCACGGTCTCATTTCTTATCTACCCTTGACCCCATGAAAATGCCTAGAGTTTTAACAACCTAAGTGGTATCTTCAAATGCCTGGAATTGTATGAAATTTTATTACCAAGGAAAAGCTATAAGCTATAAGTTACAGTCAATGATTCCAAAGATACAGGGTAGTACAGGGACATCTGTACAACACTGATGAAAACAAACCAGTAAACGCCCTGGGAAATGACCAAAGACATTACTGAATAAAGAGGTTCCAGACGGATAAAGATGTTGAAATGGGAGTTTAAGTGGTGTGTTAGAGGCAGCTGGGAAAGACCAGACATGCCTAAGAGTTAAGAAGTAATTAACAAGTGTTTCTTGCTTAAATTCAAGTTACTTGGGCTTATTTTTCTAACCAGAAAGATCAAAGAACACCACTGCCTGAACTGTAGCATTACTGCTGGCTCTGTGGGTTTGCCCGATGGATCTGCCCAGGAGGGCAGGAAAGCATTCTTCCTGGAGGGGGGTGTGGGGGGAAGCTGTGTGACTCACAGCTTTCCTTCCTTGACAGAAGGGTCTGCCTAGGGTAGACACTGCAGCAAGCTAGTGCTGGAGGACCAAGGGCACGTGCAGAAAGGGAAGAGCAAAGTTGGAAAGCTTTGTCTAGCATTAATGAGGCCATGGGTTCAATTCCCAGTCCCCACTTACCATGCCTCACAACCAAAAAAATAAAAAGGTACCAGTTAAAAACTTCACTCCGCCAGGCCTGGCGACATGCCTGTAAAAAAGGTACTTGGGAGGCTAAGGCAGGAGGATTACAAGTTTGAGGTTGGTCTGAGCTCGGAGCTACTAGCAAGATGGCTGTTTCTAAACAAATGAACAAAGAAATAAACCATGCAACAATAGCAGACCCAAACTCAAACTCAACCCAAGTATTGGAAACGTCTAGTCTTACCAGCTGACTTACAGGCTGCTCAAACCTAACTTTCCACTTGCAAAAGATGGAATAACATTAGCTAGCATTTCTAGGAAATGTCAGATGAAGCAATTTGAAAAAGCCACAGGCTGTCCAGAAGCCCCACATTTAAAAAAACAAACAAACCATTTTCCCCTGGAACTTGAGTTCTACTGAATCAATCTTTTTACTCGATGAGAGCCGGAGAGTGAATATGATGAGTCACTCCTCATCCACGCTCGCCTGAGCAGCTCGGGACTCGGCCTTCCTTGTCAGCATGACTGTAGAAAGTAAACAGCTGAGCATCCGCATCCGCATCCGCATCCGCATCCGCATCCGCATCCGCATCCGCATCCGCATCCGCATCCGCATCCGCATCCGCATCCGCATCCGCATCCGCATCCGCATCCGCATCCGCATCCGCATCCGCATCCGCATCCGCATCCGCATCCGCATCCGCATCCGCATCCGCATCCGCATCCGCAGCAATGTGAGCCCCAGATGCTCAGCTCCATTGCTGGCACTCTCCCAGGAACCGCCCCCAAATTTAATTATACACTTACCTGAAGCCTACTGTCCAGGGTCTCTGAAGCGTTCTACTGATCCTCGATAGTTCTCTGCACTGGATAACACCCCCCTACACACACCCTCTTCACGCAGAAGTTTTCAAGGGATATGTTGAGGCAAAGAATGTGTGTGGTTTACTGCAGACAAGCCATTCTCTAGAATCTGCCGGAAGAGCTGAGAATTTAGCTTGGTCAATAGAGTGCTTAGCACGCATGAAGCCCTGGGTCAGATCCTTAGCACCGCATAAAAGTGGAGCTGGTGGTACACAGTGTGATCCAGTTCTTGGGAGGTGGAGGCAGGAGGACCAAAGGTTTCTGGGTTACCCTTGACTACGAGCTAGTTTGAAGGCAGCCCTGGGTACATGGGATTCTGTCTCAAAAAACAAAAAGCTAAAATTGTCCTGAGAATCGTCTGAACTGAGGCCTACACATGTCGCGGGAAAAGAGTGGAAATAGGTGACACACACAGATTTGTGTTAGCAAGCTAGCTCTTTAGCTAGGTTAACTCCTAACTCATCTTTCCTCACCTACTGGTCCCTAGTCAGCCGGACAGAGGCCGTACCAGCCGCTGTACTGTGTTACTGTTTTCTGTACCTAGCCTACTCCATCCTGCTGATCCTGTGTAAGTTAAATTCCACCTCATCGCCAAACACAAGAATGTAAATGCTCTGAACACCCGTCTGCTAGAAGATGGACTTTCTAGGAACTGATATAAGCCCGTGACATTCCAATCACTTCAGGGACCCTGTTGGCTCAGAGGCTGGTTGAGGCTGGAGCAGAAGGCCCGTTGCCTGTGAGGTGTTGGCAGATGGTGTGGGGATATTGGGCAAATCTGTTCCCCTGTCTGGCAGAATCCCCAACTTTGTGAGCAGAACTCTTTCTTGGTGGGGATGAGCCAAGCAAGTCCTTGTACCCAGCTCAACCCAGTCCAGCCATGGCCACAGTGACTGGGAGAAAGAGAGACCTGTGACTCAGGCCACAACAGAGGGCACTCTGAAATCGTCCAGGAGTCCAGAAAGGGCTTTTCCTGGTCACTGAGGTAAAGATGAGTGTCTTGCTTAGAACTTGAAGACAGCTCACCTGTGAGATTGGATAGGAACCTTCCCTGGCCCTGCCATCTGGACAAGCCCAACCCTGAGCCAAGTTCAGGATAGATTCTGCTTCTGTCTCAGTTTTGCTTAAGCTATTTGCCACCACGTGGCTATTTCCTGAAAGCTCCCTTGTTAATTAACATCTAACCTCGTGCCCTCCCCAGGGACTGCCTAAGTCATTCAAGCTGTGACCTCTGTACCTCTCGCTGTCTTTGCTGTACAGCCTCCAATCATTCTTGACCCTTTCTACACTTTAAACTCAGGCTGACATCTAACTCCTGGAGAGGGATTGCTGGTTAACTCCTACCTCGAAAACTCTCAGAGCACTCAAAAATTGTGCATGTAACTACATTCCATCCCATAGTCCTGTCTCCAGCTCTAATTCCATAACGCTCACTCTGGCCTGTTCTTTAAACAAGATATCTTAAATTTCTTACTGAAAAGGGAAAGAGGGAGAGATGGGGGGGGCAGGAGGGAGGGACAGAGAGGAAGAGAGAGATTGATTTTTATTTAAAATGTCTTACTGATTTAAAAAAATAAAAGAGGATGTGAGACATTGTGTGGTGGGGGGGGTGTTTGTATATGTGTTTGTGTGTATGTGTGTGTGTTTAGACAAATGTTTGAGTGCTTACTGTGAACTACACCACATACTGAGCACCTGGCAAACATTTTGTTTTCCCAGAAATCTTTGCGGGGATCTTATGAGCTAGGCACTTTCATCTCCTGTTTAAAGACGGATCAGACTCTGAGGTCACACCGTCAGTGAGTACATGCCCAAGCTGTGCTTTCTGAGTCCAAAGGCCACTCTTAGCATTCCCTGCTCCCACCCACACACTGGGAACCTGGCGAATGGCTTCCTGGAAAGCCCACGTTGCTTCCTTTGGATTCAGAACAGGCAGGTCACAGTGTTAACCAGGCTGGCTCACAGCTCCCTACCCTCATCGATCCAGGCAGAGGCAGCCTCCAATCTGAAACCAGACCATGAACAGCCCAACCAACTGTGTTCATTGGATGTTGCTACGGAAGTATTAAATTAGGCATTTGTCAATAGTATTGATGCCTGTTTTAGACCTTCAAGATTAACTATGCTTGGTGTTTTTGAATCCTAGTCCATGACTTTCTTACACAAATGAAAACTAAGAAATGAAGGCTGGGGCTGTAGCTCAGTGGTGTTTGGCTTCTGTCTCAGTTAAGGTTTCTATTGCTGTGAAGAGACACCATGATCATAATGACTCTTATAAAGGACATTTAACTGGGCCTGGCTTAGAATTCAGAGCGTTAGTCCATGGTCATCATGGCAGGAAGCAAATCTGCTTGCTTCAATAAATCCTCATGGTGAATAGGGACAGGAAGTGCTCCTTTAGAGAAGCATAGTGACAGCACAGGAGCTGAGAGAATCGAGAAAGACCAATCAGCATGCCCCAAACAAGCAGCTGAAAGCTGAAACAGTTCTGTAAGCTCCAAATACTCTGTCTTCAGTCCTCCAGTATACTTGGTGTTTGGTATCAAACTTGTAGAAATAGAATAGCCACTCAGGATGGTCCCTAAGATGACTGTGTGTGTGTGTGTGTGTGTGTGTGTGTGAGAGAGAGAGAGAGAGAGAGAGAGAGAGAGAGAGAGAGAGAGAGAGAGAGAGCCTGGACCTTCACACACACTAGGTCATCACTCTATCCTGAGCTATTTCTCCAGGCTTAAAGTAATTGTATTTCCTTATGTATGTATGTATGTATGTATGTATGTATGTATGTATGTATGTCTTTTTCTTCACTCGTTGAGACAGTGTCTCACGTAGTCCAGGCTGGCCCCTAACACTGGAGCTGGCATAACCTTGAGCTCCTGACCCGACTGCCTGCACCTCCCAAGTGCTAAGGCTCCATTTCCCAGCTGAAATGACTCTGGTCCAGTGTCACTCACAGTCTTGGGTGGAGACCTGACCTATGTGACTGGCCTGCCACTGGAGAAATTCCAGAGTGTGACTTTTGAGGCTGCAGCCATTGTGGGTTGCCCTGGTGTTGCTTATAATTTGTTGTGAGTTCTGTTTCCTCAAGAGGGGTTGCCCCTGATGAGGAGTAGATCACATACTCAGGTGATCTCACTGAGTCTTTACTCCATTTTGACTGGTCGAATAAAGGCAAGAGCCAGCGATTGGGCAGGGGAAGGAGAAGATGGGTCAGGAGGGTTTAGAGGAGGAAGAAAGAAAAGACAGAAGAGGAGGTGGGAGAAGATGGGGCAGAACCACGTGGCCTGGAGAAGCTGCAAGTAACAAGGGGTCTCATAGCTGGGGAATACATGAGTGTAATGGTCAATCTGCCTATTATATATATATAAAACCTAGGCATACAACTTATAAATATAATAACTGTGTTGTGTATTTTTATATGGACTTAATGGGGTTGGAGACTTACTACAACATGCAGCTTCTGAAGAAAACCACTGCCCTGTGTCAGACACGCCCTGACCCCGTGGCCAGGCTGAGCCTCCTGCTCACATGCAACACCAGCTTACTGACCATGAGAATGGCCCAGACCCAGCAGACTCAGGCCTTCAAGAGTCCACAGCTCTGATCACTGGCTTGACTATAACATCGGAAAGCACCTAGAGACCCTTTGAACAACCCAATAAACTCATCCCAAATTCTTGACCCACAGACTATTAAAAAAATTTATTTGTTGTTTGTTTGTTTTTATTTTTTATTTATTGGACCAGTTTTTCCATGGCCCTGATTGGTGGGAATTCAATATGTTGCCTCAACTGCTCTCAAAATCGCCATCTTCCTGCCTTAGCCTCCCAAGAGGTACGATTACAGACAAGCATCACCACTCCCTGTTTATCACAATTTTTAAAACTGGATGCTAGCTACTGGGTAGCATGAGCCTTTGATCCCAGCACTCAAGAGCCAGAGGCAGGCATAGCTCTATGAGTTTGGGGCCAGCCCATTCTCTACAGAGAGTTCTAGGCTAGCTAGGGAAATATAGTAAGATTGTTTTTTAAAAGTCCTGAATGTTGGTGTGATTTATTAACTCTCTACTATTATATATATATATGTGTGTGTGTGTGAACTTTGATTTGAAAAAAAAAATCACCCATGGAGCTGGTCATGGAGGTGCTGGCCGAACAAGCATGAAGACTTGAATTTAGATTCCCAACACACACACAGAAAGATGGGTGTGTTTGCACACATGTGTGACTCTAGCCCTGTGGGAATGGGGCAGTGACAGAAGATTCTTGGGGCTTGCTGGTTATCAGCCTGCTATAGGGTCAGTGAAAGGACTGTCCCAAGGAAGTATGAAAGAAAGTGACAGAGCAGGACACCAGGTGCCCTTCTCTGGCCTCCACAGAGGTAAGTCTAGGCTCACAGAAGCACGCACGCACGCACACATGCACACGCACACGCACACACACACACATGAGCACACTGTTAAGTTTCAAACGTGTGGAGGGGGCTGAGGAGCCTAGTTACCATATCAAGGCAGACCTGGCCTTCTGGCCTCCAGGTTCTCCCAGCATTCCTCAGTCCCTACCCGTTACTGGCCTCAAGGCTGATCTACCCTGTTCTCTACTCTGAACTCTCCAGCCCAGGGGGCTGCAGCAACTCCTCCCTAAGTAATCCAACCATTTGTTTACCTGCCCCTTACTTACCTTTGACCTCCTGGCTGCTGCAGCAGGTTTCCCTCGGTCTCCCTACCCTACCCCACCCTGGCCTAACTCAGTCTGGACTCTCCCAGATGTTCCTGCCTCTGGCTCTGCTCCCCTTTTATCTCCAATAAACCTTCTCTTCCACTAAACCTAGGAGCAGTCATGTCCTTCCTTTCCTTTTTATTTTTTCTTACACACACACACACACACACACTCAGAGAGAGAGAGAGAGAGAGGGGTATATAATAAGAAGGCTGGGTGAGATGCCTCAGCAGCTAAAGATACTGATAACCTTGATAATCTAAACCCAATCCCTGGGAGCAGCATTGTTGAAGGACAGAGCTGATTCTAATCAGCTGTTCACTGACCTCAGCACACGGGGCGTGGCACTCCAGTGCACTCCTACCCACTCCCACACTAACTAAATGCAATTTTTAAAAAATGGCAAAGATTCAAATATGTTCAAAGTTTTTATTTTCACGTAGTTTCTAGAGGCATTAACCAATATCAAAATGCTGAGCCTATGGAGATAGAAGGGGTTGCTATGGAGACAGAGGGGTTGTATAGCCATGAAGAAGCCAGTTGTTGTGGCACAGGCCTGAATCCCAGCACGAAGGAGGCAGAGGCAGGTGGATCTCTGGGAGTTCTAGGCATCCTGGTCTATAGAGAGAGTTCCCGGCCACATACTGAGATTTTGTCTCAACAAGCAAACAAACAGAAACCACTAGTGGGAGGACACACCAGTAGATGCATCAGATCTAAGCAACAAACCTCTTCAGACCTTGTTCCGGCATATAACTGCCCAAGATTATTGAAGGAAGACCTTCTCATTCAGTCTGTTGGTCTTACATCTAATGCTTAAGCTCTGCCCAGCCTGTGTCTGTGTACATGAGTGTGTTTGCATGTATATGCATGTGTGTGGCACACATATGTGCTGTGTGTATATATGCCTTACAGACACTTATAAAGTTAGTTTTTTTTTTTAAAAAATTGTGTGTGTGTGTGCGCGCGTGTGTGTATGTGCGCGTGTGTGTATGTGCCCACCCGCACACATAACTGTGAACATATGAGCGCAGGTGCCTTTAAAAGTCAGAGTTACTGGACTGCCCGCTGGAGCTGCAGTTATGGGCAACTGTGAATTCCCCTGCGTGGGTGTTTGAAATCAAACTTGGGTTCTTAGCAAGAGTAGTATGCAGTCTTAACCCCTGAGCCGTTTCTTCACCTCTTCCCCACAAGATTAGGATTTAAAAGTAATAAAAGCAGCCAGTGGTGGTGATGCGCACCTTTAATCTCAGCACTCAGGAGGCAGAGGCAAGTGAATCTCTGAGTTTGGGGCCAGCATGGTTTTCAGACCAAGTTCTAGGATAGCCAGGGCTACTCAGAGAAACCCAGCCTCCACCCTCCAAAGCAGCATGCTTGATAAGGAACATTAAAACATAAGTAAAAAATAAACACCTGCAAAGAAAAGCATAAGTTTAAAAAAAAAAAGACTAATAGACCCGCAACTCCCATTGTTAATGCCATCTCCATGCCTACCCAGGCACGTTAGCACCGGTCCTTGGCAATGACCAGAGTTCAAACCCAGCCCTGACCACCCAAGTACAAGCTTTGCTTGACTCCTCATTTTTTTTCTTTTAAGATACAGAAATTGCAGTTATAGAAATGTATATGTAAATATATAAATAAGCATGTTTGCATAAATATACATTGAGTGAGCTTTGGTAAATTTTTAAACAAGCGATTCTTCAGCACTTCCTGTACATGCCACATTAAAGCAGCTGTTTCCGGGAATTCTAGAGAAGACAGTTCCACCCTTACAGTCGAAATCACATCTTATGCCACTGCTCAGCTAATATCAAAACACATTTGTCTTGTCATTTCTTTTCATTGCTTTATAAAACTGATGGCTTTCTAACCACTGACATCCTGCCTTCTCCTAGGACCCATGAAAGCCCTGAATATGATGTATGTATGCACATACATACACATGATACGACGTCATGTTTCTAATTACATTTCTCCACTGAAGAAAGGAAACACCACAGAGAAGTGAGAGCCCAGCCCAAAACAAAACAAGCAAAAGAATCAAGTCAGATACCTCTGTCACCAAGCCGTTACTGGTTATGTACTAGTACTCTATGGAGAGCATATCTGGTCCTCACAGCAGCAGCAGCAGAAAGTAATATTTATGGGTCAGGACAAGATCCAAAGAAGCCAAGTCTCTCGCTAAGATCACCCAGTTCCTCTCCTCTGCTCTAACTCACACTGTCCCACCCATGACACATGGATCTTACGTTGCACCTGACCGCCCAGGTCTTCATGAAGCTATCTTTACAGCTTTTGCTACTCCAGAAGAAAACTGCCCTGTCTCAGGGGTGTCATGGTGGGGTGTGTGCCAATGAGTAGAAATGCAGAGGGAATGGCCCAGCTTGGCCACCGTACTTCCCCAGAGTTTGTGGGAGTCAAACACCTTGCCCCAGGCTTTTGTTAGAGATTTGTTAGTTTCATCTAGGTGTGACTACAGTCATGTAAGGCCAACACTTGGGATGTGGGAACAGAAAGAACACAGGTTCAAAGCCAGGCTAGGCTACACAGAAAGACCTGTCTACCCTGTCTCAAAATAAAATAAACCCTCCTGAGGTTCATGTTTTACTCCAAGTTAGACTATTCACAAAGTCACTTCCTTCTGTTTACCTCATCTTGTCTCCGAAGTCAGAGTTCCTGGTCCATCTTATTTGTTTATTTGTTTGTTTGTTTGTTTATTTACAGGAGACACAATTTTTTTCTAGTTGGAAACCATCCTGAGGCCCTGGCTCCTCTTTCTTAGTTGGAATTCATGGCTGAACATTTTCACTCTGACACAATCATTATTCTTCAGACCCAGCCAACACCACAGAGGGCCCATGTCCCGGACATGCTGCTTGGAGATTTCAGGTGGTTTTTTCTCTTGAATGGAATTTCCTGTCTGGTAGATACTGAAGCTCAAGTTTGGAGTCCCTCCTCCACACGGAAGCTCCCCAGTCAGTGACCTTTTCTAACAGTGGTTTCTCAAATCAGCTAAGGTCAGTGATTCTAGTTGATGGAGAGCTACTGTGGTAGTTTTGTTCTGAATCCAGGCCGTAAGGAAGTGAGTAAGTAGTGCTTGACACCACAGCTCACAGACACCACTGGGCAGGTCCAAGTGTCTTACACACAGTAACGTATTTTATAGTCAGGTGTGGTGGTGCACCTGTAAGCCCAGCATTCTGGAGGCAGAAACACTCAGATCTCTGTAAGTTCAAGGCTAGCCTAGTCTACATAGCAAGTTCAGATCAATCAGGACTATAAAGTGAGACCCTGTCACAAACAAACAAACAACAAACAAATAACTCACACTGGACAGATGAAGAAACTGAGGCACCAGGGAATTTACAGAACTTTTCCTAGGAGGCAGCAAGATGGCTCAAAGGGTAAAAGCCCACACCAATCGAATCTGATTGATTTGATCCCAGAACCAACACAATAGAAGAAGAGAACTGACTATTGCAACTTGTCTTTTGACCTCAAACACACACACACACACACACACACACACACACACACACACACGTGATTTAAATTTTTATTTTATTACATTTATTTTAAATTATTTCATTATTTGTTCTTATTATATGCATGTTTTGCGTTCATGTATGTCTGTGTGTCTGGTCCCTGTGAAGTCAGAAAACGTCATCAGATTCTATAGAACAGGAGTTCTATGAGCTACTATGTATGCATGGATGCCACCATGTATGGGTGTGGGATCACACCCAAATCCTTGGCAAGAGCAGCCAGTGCTCTTAACCACTGAGCCATTTCTTCAGTCCCCCAATTTATTGTTTTCTTTTTAGTATAGGGTCTTACTATGTAGACATGGCTACTCTGAAACTTGCTATGTAGACCAGACTGGCCTGGAATTCAGAGAACTGCCTGCTTCTGCCTCCGAAGCACTGTAATTAACCACAACCAGCTAACATTTAGATTTCAAAGAAAAATCTTGCCAGAGCTAACATGGGTATTAGAAGCAGAATCTGATGTAAACCCTGGCAGTCAGGCACAAAAGCGTCCAGAAACAAACGTCGTTCCATTAAGTTTCACACGCTTACCTTACTGAAGCCCAAGGATGCTCAAAGACAAAACATCCCAAATACCAACCCTGACCAAAATCATTTCTCTAGTTTCCCTTAGTTCTCACAGTCCTGAGCAGAGAAATGGTTAAAGGAGATGCTTGAAGCGTTGTGAGTGGTTTTGCCTTCCTCGAGCGATCATATCACTCACTGAATGTAAGTGCTGAGTCAGCACTACAGAATCACGCTGAGGCCAGAGGGGCAGGAATTCAAAACGGACACACTCAGAGACACTGGAACAGTCAGACCTGCTATTAGCCCTTAATGGAATAAAGTATTTAATAGAATGTAGTGGAAAGTATTACAAGAATAAATTTCAACGGATCAGCAGATTCCAGGAACATTTTAGAGCTAAGAATTTTTGAAGCATTACTAAAGAAAGTAATGGCTATTCTTGGAAATGAGTCCCTTAAGTTGACAGAATAGATTTAGGTTATTTTTTTTTAATGTCTATTTTTAGAAATGTCCTACTTGAGTGGGATGAACAAGTGATCTGAGCAAAAATTGTTAGTGTTATTAACAATCCTTCGATACTCTATAGTGATAAGAAATATGGTACACACCTATTATAGAAAAGTAAAAGACAAACTGTAAGAAATTCAAACAATGTGTTGGTCTAGGAGTATTTGATCCCCAATACCACAAGAAAAATTATTATTAAAATTATGTGATAATTATTAGATTAAGGTGAATAACACAGATGGTTATAGTGGCTGTAATCCTGATCCCAACATCCAGGAGGATTACCACAAGTCAAGGGTAGCTTTGGTTACACAGTGAGTTAGAGGTCAGTCTTGGGCTACAATGTAAGGCCCCATCTCCAAAAATAAATAAATAAACAGTAGACTCCATGCCCATTAGGATGACTATTACTAAATAGAATGATTCATCTGATATTAAAAAAAATATATAAGTTCCTCCCAAAAGTAAAACAAAATTACCACATGATTCAGGAATTCCAATTCTGTGTGCACATCCAAAAGCAAGATTCCAAAGAGGCATGGTGTCTGGAGCACACCTTCAATTCCAGCACTCAGGAGAGAGAAGCAAGTGGGTATCTGTGAGGCTGAGCCAAGTCTGGACTATGGAGTGAGTTCCAGGCTAGGCAGGGCTACGTGGTCAGACTCTGTTAAAAAGAAAAAAAAAAAAAATCCCCAAGGCGTTATTTGTACATGTCACCATGGTTACTAAAACTCACTATGTAACCTAGGTTGGCCTGGAACTCACAGCAATTCCCCTGCCTCAACCTCATGGACTGTAGGAGTATAGGCAGAAACCATTATGTTATACCCAGCTTGTTTCTGGAGTATTTGTGCGTTTTTGTTTTTGTTTTTGTTTCTAGAAGAAATTGGCATTTAGGTTTCTCTTCTTCACTTTGTATTGGAGATGAAACCTAGAGCCTTAGCGTAAGTTAGACAAGTGCTGACCTCAAGCCCAGCCCCTGAGGTTAGTATCTGCATCTGCAACCTGAACAAAACAGGTCACCTTCAGTGTGCAGCGGGCATCATCCATGTGCTGAGGGCCTGGCTAGGACAAAAACGTACAAAAATGTTGAGTTTGCTCCTGGTTTGAGTTAGACACTGCTGCGTCCTCAGACAATACAGCTCCTGGTTCTCACTGGAGGACCCACAAGAGGATTTACGCTGAGGCGCTTCTAGTTCCCAGGCCTTTGGGTTTAGCTGTTAAGCCAACAGCATTCCTGGCCTTCTAGCATGCAGATGATGGGCTATGTGACTGCTTAGCTTTCTGACTGCAGGAGCCCAGACCTCTTAGGAGATCTGTTTCTATATACATTAAGCTAGTGGCTCCATTTCTATAAACATGATGTTAGTGGCTCCATTTCTACAAACATGATGCTAGTGGCTCCATTTCTATAAACATGATGCTATTGGCTCCATTTCTACAAACATGATGCTAGTGGCTCCATTTCTATGAAGAGCAAAGACCCCTCTGCTCATGAAGCAATGAGCACAATCGCCCATGACATAGGAGCAACTCACACGATCAGCACACGTGTGGATTAACAGCATGTGCCCTGTACACATGGTGGAATGTTAGTTAACCTTTAAAGAGGAGGGGAAGTAAGCCTGGCCTGTGTGCATGCTTATCATCTCTAGCCTTGGGAAACTGAGGGAGAAGGATCCTGAGTTCCAGACAAGCCTGGGCTACGTGTGACTCTGACTCAAAACCAAAAACAGTCAGGTGTGGTGGGGCATGACTTTGGGCAAAGGCAGGCAGAGAGAGAGACAGAGACAGAGACAGAGAGACAGAGAAAGACAGAGACAAAGAGACAGAGAGACAGAGAGAGACAGAGAGACAGAGATAGAGAAATGTTCCCTCTCTTTTATTTAACAAGGGTATGTGACTTATAGGACTCTGAATTCTGCTGGGCTGTGAGGAGGCAATTCCACGGCAGTGACAAGCCCCCATGTGTGCTTTTCCACATTTTATGCATCAAAAAACCCTACATGACTCCCTCCCCCTCAAAAGGAAAGATACGTTTAGAAAAGGGAAGAATAAAAGAAATAGAAAAGCAAATGTCAAATAATTGTCAGGCTGAAAACACCACCTCACCTCATGAGAAAGCAGACATTCTTCTGGAAACAATTTAACTACATTTTATTCACTTTGGTTTGTGTGTGTGTGTGTGTGTGTCTGTGTGTGTCTGTCTGTGTGTGTGTGCGTGCATGTGCGAGAGCGCTCACACTTGTGCTGTGGCACGCAAGTGAAGGTCAGAGGACAATTGGCAGAAGTTACTTCTCTCCTCCCTGGGATGGAACCCAGGCCACCAGGGTTGGATGCAGGGGACCTGATGAGTCATCTCCTCTGGAAAATAAGTAAGTAGTTAAGTGAACGGAGGGTGAGGGGTCGAGGTGACAAGGCAAGCCTGCGGGATCGCTGAGAGGAGAGGGGAAAACAGAGCACTGCACAGTGACGCCCACGCCGGACCTCACGTTAGAGCACACACAGCTCTGGTAATTAAATATCTTAGACACAGATCTGTGGTAAAACACTTCCTCAGCATGCAGGATTCTCTCCATTCAATTCCCAGCACAGCACACACACAATTTACAAGGAAGAGAAGGCAGTGGGAAGGCAGCTCATTGGCAAAGAGCACTAGTGGCTCTTGGAGAGGATTCAGGTTGGGTTCCCAGCACCCATGCAACAGCTCACAAACATCTGTACCTCCAGTTTCGGGGCTTACACCACCTTCTTCAGACCTCTGCAGGCATCAGGCACATGCGTGGTACACAGACACACATGCGGGCCAAACAGTCATATACATAAAAATAAATTAACTTAAAATATTTTAAAGGGAAAAAAAAGCAGTGATAGAAATAAATGCAAATAGCCGGGCGGCAGTGGCGCACGCCTGTAATCCCAGTACTTGGGAGGCAGAGGCAGGCAGATTTCTGAGTTCGAGGCCAGCCTGGTCTACAGAGTGAGTTCAGGGACAGTCAGAGCTATACAGAGAAACCCTGTCTCAAAACAAAACAAAACAAACAAAACAAAAAACAGAAAAAAAAAAATCTCAGGAACCTATTGTTTCTCAGAGCCATAAAAGCGGCACCTCTGGGGTTCTCCACAATCTTTAACCCCTCCCAATGATTCTAATATAGAGCCAAGTTTGATTTTTGGGTTTTTTCTTTTTGGTTTTTTCGAGACAGGGTTTCTCTGTGTAGCCCTGGCTGTCCTGGAACTCACTTTGTAAACCAGGCTGGCCTCTAACTCAGAAATCCGTCTGCCTCTGCCTCCTAAGTGCTGGGATTAAAGGCTTGCACCACCACCGTCTGGCTAGAGCCAAGTTTGAAAACCACGATTCCTGTTTGTTGAAGACATTTACAACACCGTGGAGTGCTTGCCTTCATGAAAACCATCACAATTAATTATTTTCAAAGAAAGTTCTTAAAAGTGAGAAGCTATGGTCTGAATGTCTCTGAGCACCCCAAATTTCTATGTTGAAAACTAATCTCTAGTGCAGTGGATAATTAAATTATGAGGCGATCTAATAAGTCGGATCAGGGTCAGTATAAGACCACAGAAAGCTAATTTCTTTCTCTGTACTGGGCCCCTTATATACATAAGGGTATATAAAACACTGGGACTAGTCCAGTCTGCCCACACTTGTGCTGGACTTCCTAGATTTCAGTACTGTGAACAGCTGCTCATAGATAATAAGAACACGTTGCATGCTATTTTGTAGTGTTGCTGCAAAATAATATAAGGGAACTATAACACTGGCCAAAAACACTGCAAAGACAGCACATACATAAAACAGGAAAGCTGTAGTCCAGTGTCTCTAATGACCATCAAGACAAGCAAGATGGGTTTTGATCTAAGAATGCAGGTTTGGGTACAATTTTAGAAAACCTGTTCACAGGTGTTAGGGGTAGCATAATACTTGCCTATGGTGGCACTGGTGAGGGCAGTCTCCTCTCTCATCTGAATGGTGTTTAGACCCCCTACAGCCTCAAAGTATAGCTCCCCATTCCTCCTCAGCCCACGGGGAGCAAGAGGGTGAGATCCTGAGCCAGTGGCTACACACCAGGGACCTCTGGTTTTGTTCTTTTTCTGTTTAACTCTGCTCAAATTCAACCTGTCTTTTGACTGGATAAAAAGAGGTTAAAGTCAACCTTGGGTATGCCTGTTGTCCAGAAATTGTGGAACACATAAGTCACTGGGCAGCCAACATTTTCCAAAACGGGTCCCGTGTGGTGTGTGCTGAGACATCCAAGCAGAATGTATATAAAAAGGAGTTACAGTTCATCATGTCACTAACTCAGCAGGGTGTGAGCCAGTAGTTCTAAGCAAGTCCTACATACTCCCAGATGCACTATGTCTCCCTCCTAGTCAGGGCAGATGACTGGGAAGGGGTTCCACACAATGCCCTTAGAAAGGCCATATATCCCAGTAGTAGCCATGGTTTTTGGTCCTCTCCATATCATGCCATATCAGCTTCCAGTTGGAATCTCAATGGTGTCCTACACCAGTGTCTCCAAAGTGCCTATTTTGCCAATACTTCACAGTGCCTTCCACCATACTTGCATTAAGACATAAAATATTACTGGCACCATGCCTATCCTCTACTGTAAAACCAGGCTATGCTTCCCTCTCTGCATCAAATGTTGCACCCCAGAAATTACCATGACCTTGAGATGCCCCAGGCTGGGCCTCTGCCATTGTTACCTTTAGAATCCTAAAGCTCAGATTGCCAGGAAGGCCCTTTCATATGTGAGCAG
This sequence comes from Apodemus sylvaticus, assembly GCF_947179515.1. Taxonomy (NCBI): domain Eukaryota; kingdom Metazoa; phylum Chordata; class Mammalia; order Rodentia; family Muridae; genus Apodemus; species Apodemus sylvaticus. Next base: position 53,082,885 of record NC_067477.1, read on the forward strand.
CCCAGAGCTGCTATGCAGTATACGAAGAGTTCCAGGGCTCCAAGAAAGGCACGGAGGAGAGGATGCCCAATTTTCAGGCCTTCTGCCCATACAACAACTATGGAAAAGCTTATGCCAAGGGCTCCTCCCTCCAGTCACCAACACAGACACTCAAGTTGAGAAGAGAAGCCCCACAAGTACAACATGGAAGGCTGGGCAGTGTCTTTCTTGTGTTCCAACAAGCTTGGGTGACATAGGAGGACTGAGGTCAAGTATCAACTGCACTGATGGAATGTGGCCACTAATCTGTGAGATCCATTTCAGACAGCACCAAAGGACTTGATCAGCATATGTCAGGGTCCCCACACCTTCAGGCCAGCAGTGAAAAGACAAGCGGTCCTCTTGCTCTTGGCAACTCGCATTTCAGGGCTTCTTCCATCCACACTGGATTCTCCAACCCGAGATCCTGCTCCCTGGGACCAGGGCATCAACAGGGTAAGTAAAGGTTAAATAGGGACAGGATAATAGGAAGTGATAATAAAGCCACAAAGCTCTGAACCCCCTCATAAGATTCCTTGAGACCCTAAAAAACAGTTCTAGTCTCCTCTCTCCGGGATCACCAATGTCTGCTAATTCGCCACATTGGAAAGTAGACAATGGAGCTAGAGGACTTTGAGAACTCTCTGGTCCCATTGAGGGACCCTGGGGGCTTTTTCCAGTCCCACACCCTCCTATCAGCTTCCCCCTCCTGCCTGGGGTCAAGACTAGGCCAAGTTCCATTCTCCACCCACAGGAACATTCTTGAGTAAAAAATTCTCAGAATGTACTGACTGATAGTTACCTGACCCTCTGGAAAGTCCCAGGTAGAGTTCAAATGCACGTCATGCTTGCTAGCCAATAGATTTAAAGGTCAATATGCCAATAAGTTTGAGCTGTAACCTTGCCAATGTAACCTGTGCCCCTAAAAAGTATAAAAACTGCTTGTAATAGCCATTCGGAGTCGCCTTCCCATCACTGGTCTTGAGGGTGGGGGGTAGGGGTTGGTGCATCTCAAAGTAAGTACCACTGACTGAGGGTTGGGAGTCTTAACCATGTCACTACCTGGCTAGAAACCCTTCAGTGACTCTGGTTTCAGTGACTCTGCACTATAGAACCCGTGTTCTCTACTTGTGTCTTCCAGTTTCCAGGGCTAGACTGTCTTCAAATCCTGAAATCACCATCCCCCCACATTCCACCCCCATCCGAGTGAGACATGGAGATGCAGATTGATGCAAAAGCAAGAAGTTTATTTTCAGTCTCATTGCGGTTGACCCCCAATCAGTCCCTCAAAACCAGTGATGGGAAGGCGACTCCGAATGGCTATTACAAGCAGTTTTTATACTTTTTAGGGGCACAGGTTACATTGTCAAGGTTACAGCTCAAACTTATTGGTATATTGACCTTAGCAAATGACATTGGTCTTTGAACTGTAAATTTCACCTTCTGGAAAATAAGAAAACAATTTCAGTTAGTACCGGCTGTGTCGCTTGAACCTCACCAGATTCTCTCCAGCACTGAGCTGGACCACATGACCAAGGTTTCCAGCTTCGTGGAATGTCAGATGCCATGTCTGTGGTGTGACATTCCATCCACGCTTGAGGGAGCTAATAGTCATGGAGTAAACACTGACTACAGGGCACTAGGAGACAGCAGACATTCTGCTTTCTCTCCCTTCCATTAATTGTGTCATGGCACTGTTTCTTCCCCACAGAATGTTCTGAGAGGAGACCTCCCAAGCAGCCTGTGAGGATGCCTGCCTCTTCCACACTGGTTATGAAGCAGTGCCCATGTGGAAATGTGTGGCCTGGCACTGATTCTCATTCTTCCAAGCTCAGCTTACAATTTTTTTCATTCCTATACCCTGGCTTTAAATGTCCCAAATAAAATATTGGTATTTTAAAAAAGAAGAAAAAAGAAATGAAAGAAAATTTATTCACACAATTCACAATATGACTAGATCTATAGAGGAAAGTCTTCTACAGGACCAAGCATCTGATATTCAGTATTGCTTGTCAATTACATTTATTTATGTGTGTGTGTCTGTGCGTGCGAGCACCGCAGCACACATGTGGCAGTCAGAGGACAGCTTTCAGGAATCAGCTTTCGACTTCTACCACGGAGGCTCCTGAGAAGGAACTTAGCCAATGTTGACCGTAAAAGTCTCTTCCTGCTGAGACATCTCACTGGCCCCAGGATCACTTCTTGAATAAAATCTCTCACTAAAACATTAACAGATTGATACTTCCTTAATATTATGAAAATGATCTCTTTCCCCACCCTGCATGTAGAATCCCGAGGAAAGAGGACATGCTAACTCTGCTTTGTCTCACTGTCTTGTGGTGGCTACAAGCCTCAGGACCTTGTAAAGCCCTTCCTGTGAGCCGTCTCCAAGCCTAACTGCCCCATATTCTGAGCTCAGTGTGTGTGTCCCCTCCTCTGACAGACAATGGAAACAGACAGCTCACTCTCCCCAAATCATTGACTTGTTCTTATCATTCACTTAGACTCTAAACTCTGGCAACCACTACTGTCCCAATTCCTGGATCAGTGCCCAGCTTATAAAATAAGGATAATAGGACAAAGAGAGGGAGGGAGAGAGAGAGGGAGGAGATGGGAGGGAGGCAAACGAAGGAGGGAGACACAGACAGAGAGGACTAAACACAGCATAGACTAGGATGAGCAATGCAAATGTTTATTTATAAATAAATAAACACACACATTAATTGGTTTTATTTATTTCAAATCAAACAGAGCATCAGCATGTCTCAGTCAGGATCTTTGTTGCTTGCTTCATTTTACCTAATCTGCCTTACTTGGAAGTATGTGATTTTGCAGCTCCTTTTCTTCTTGGGAGTAGCCATAAGGTAGCTTCAGCTTGAGGAGGGGTCTGCTTTACCACAGGAGTGATCGGCTCCCCTCGCCCGCCCTCCACCTCCTCCACCTCAGCAGCCTCACTGTCGGAGGCTTCTGCCTGCCAGTCTTTGTGTGAGCAGGTTTTGTGTGTCGCATCAACCCCAAGCCTTGGCCACAGAAATAACTAGCATGGGCCAGGTGTAGCAAGACATTTCTGGGAGTGTGAAGATATTTCTCCATACTCTTGCTCTAGTAGGCTGTTGACTTCCAAGCTAGTTAAATAAAAAGTGGGTAGATCCGATGGTCAGATGAACAGTGTTACTGATGTACCGATTCTGGTGTTCTGTGGCGTCTCTATAACTGACCTCCATCTTTCTGGGAGATTGCTAAGTCATGGTCTCGCCCATAATGGACATGCCACCAAGGCAAAATATATCAAAACACACCAATGTTAAACCACCCTGCCCTAAAACGCTTCAGTGCTAGGAATCGTCCAGGATCTAGTCTCAACTTTTGTGACGGTTTGAATGAGGTGTCCCCTACATCTTTAGAATATTTTGAATTTGAATATTTAGTGTATAGTTGGTGGCTGTTTGGAGAAGGGAGGAGGAGGCCCTGCTAGGGGAAGTGTGTCACTGGGGTGTAGTTTTTGTGAGTATTTGTTCAGCTTGTGTGAGACTCCAGATTTTATCCCTGGGGGCTGGGGCGCATGTTTACAATGGATACCTCGTGGCTCCTGCCTGCATCCAACCATTATCTTTTCCTTCCAGTTGTCCTATTACACTAACCATTCCTTGTCCCTCATGACTCTCCCTGAGACATCTGTGGACTTGTCTCTAATCACGTCAGTGATGGTCTATGAAATCAGTTATTTTTCTTTTGTAATGCTAGGCAAGCAGTGTATGAACAAGAATTTAATATTTGCTTATAGCCTTCTGTGAATTTCACATACCATGATAAACATAATTTAAGCATGTGTTTGCTGGGTTTCAACAAATGCACCCATGTAAGGCAAGCCCCTATCAAAATATGGAACATTATCACTCCTTCCAAAAGTTCCTCCGTGTGTTCCTAGTTAATCCACACTTTCATGCCTTCAGTACCTGCTGTTACCCCCTGATAATTCACCATAAATTAGTTTTCCCTATTCTGGGATTACATATAAACGTAAACATGATGCATGTACTCTTGTGTAAGACTTCTTTTGTTACACTGTTTTTTAAATGTATTCATGTTGCTTTACATGACAGTGATGTGTTACTGTTTATTAATGATGTGGTCTGCTGTGAAAAACAAAAACAAAAACAAAACAGACCACAAGGTATTTATCCATCCTCCATTGATGGCTATGTAGACCACAAGGTATTTATCCATTTCCTATTGATTGATGCACAGACCACAGGGTATTTATGCATCCTCTAATGATGGGCACATGCATTATTTTTAGATTGAGCCTTCTAAGTAAAGTTCTTTAAGCACTTTCTGGAAGGTTTTTTTTTTCTATTAACATGGTCTCATCTTTCTGCATCACAAGTTGAAATGGGTATGATTGCATCGGTAAATTGTCATGTGCTATAAAAGCTTATTGAAAGCAGACTGTAGAAATGAGGAGGGCCCTCGTGTCCCGAGTTCCAACTTGTTTATTTCAAGTCTTCTATCCAAAACCTTCTCCAAAACTTTTACTTGGGTCATGTCCCCTTAACTGTGACAGGAAGCAAAGAGAACAGCAACACAGCCCAAGAGTGAAAACATTGTGTCCTTGAGAACAGCTAGTAAATAATCCATGTCTCACAGACATTGCTACTGTTTACGCTGTAATATAAAAATATCTGTGGTGGGATGGAGGAGCTCAGAAACCCATCTCCAGATAGGATGAAGAAAAGAAACTCTCTGCCTAGGACTCCCAATCTAGAACTATAGCTGAGGACTGGAGAGATGGTTCACTGGTTAAGAGCATTGGCTGCTCTTCCAGAAGTCCCGGGTTCGATCACCAGCACCCACATGGTGGTTCAAACCATCTGTTATGCCAGTTCTAAAAGATCTGACACCTTCTTCTGGCCATAGCAGACACCAGGCATGCATACAGTGCACACACATACACGTACAGGCAAAACTCCATATACACAAAATAAAAACAGTATTTTAAAATTGTTATTTAAAAAGATCCTTAGGTGGGCAGTGGTGGCACATGCCTTTAATCCCAGCACTTGGGAGGCAGAGGCAGGCAGATTTCTGAGTTCGAGGCCAGCCTGATCTACAGAGTGAGTTCCAGGACAGCCAGGGCTACACAGAGAAACCCTGTCTCGAAAAAAAAACAAAATAAATAAATAAGAAACCCTGTCTTAAAAAAAATCAAAATTAATTAATTAATTAATTAATAGATCTCTAGCAGAGTGCCTCAAGTTTCCCAGTCAGAGCTCATGCTCTGAGCCCTGATTGGCTGATGGTTTGCTATCTATCTGCAGCTTCTCACTGTACTTTTACTATATGATAATATATTCATTAGATCCGAACCAAGAATATGACTACCATTAACTTACAGAAGTGTATTTTTCATTTTATAAGAAACTCTCAGACTTTCCCCTAAAAGTCAGGTATTTTCCATTTCCACCTCTATATCTGTAGGTTCTGTTGACGTGAGAACAATGGGATTACAGACGCATACTGCTGTCCCAGCTTTCTGTGGGTTTGGGGATTTGAACTCGGGTCTTCATCCTTGTCTGACAAGCACTTTGTCCTCTGATCCATGTCCCCAGCCCGAGAGTTGATCTTTATAGTCCTAAGAATTGATGTTAAATTATCAAATTCATATATTATCCTCCACTTTTTTCCAAAATAAAATGTGTGCAACATTTCTTTTGCTTAAGTGTCCCCCTTACACACAGACAGGAGACCTGAAACCTTTTGTGAATGTAATCACTTCCTCCATGATTAGATTATGAATTCCTCAATGACAATGACAATGTCTATATCTCAGTCAGCAGCAAATATGGTCTAGACAGTTGCTGGTAGAGGCTGGGAATGCAGCTCAGGGGCAGAGCAGTTGCTGAGCATGTTCGAGGTCTGGGGCCTCCATTTATATAGAAAGCAGAATTCACAGCAGGGCACGGTGGCACAAACCTAGGGGTCTCACACTAAAGAAACAAGTCAGGAGAAGCATGGTGTCAAGGCCAGCTGAAGCTGCATAACGAGATTCTGGCTCAAAAACTAAGATAGACTTTACAGCTGTTTAAAAAAAAAAAAAAAACTAGAAAACCACTCAAACAAATGTAGAACACCATATGTGTATTATACCAAATGCCTAAATGTAACGTGTTCAGCAGACATCCCTCTGTTGCACATCCAGCTGTGGCATTTGGGTCCTTCAAACTGGGCACTCCATTATTTGTCTTTTAAAAACATCTTAGCCGGGCAGTGGTGGTACACACCTTTAATCCCAGCACTTGGGAGGCAGAGGCAGGCGGATTTCTGAGTTCAAGGCCAACCTGGTCTACAGAGTGACCAAGACAGCCAGGGCTACACAGAAAAACCCTGTCTCGAAAAAAACAACCAACCAGCCAAACAACCAAATAAAAAAACCATCTCAGATGTCCTCAAATGCCTATTAGAATGTATGATATGCAATGGGCATCCATTTAACATCAGATGTTATAAAGTGTCCCATTCAGTAAGATAATGGCAGAAGCTCCCTAGAGCAGAAGAGAACCAACTGGCCAGCCAAGGAGGCCAAGACTCTTCCCCTACCTGCACTCTGCCTGATAAGGTATCAAAGTTAGTGTCTCCATTTTCTGGATGCTCTGACAGCCTCCAGCGGTCATGGCACATACCTTTTCTAGTTGATAGGGCATAGTGGACGTATACTAGTGCCTTTCCCCACATTCCTGCCTTATCTCTAAAGGCAACAGCTGCATGTCCTAGAGCTACACTGCACAAAATGGACAAAGGTTTTCCAAGTGTTTGGTGGTTTGATTGGAATAGTCCCCAAAGGCTGAGTGGCACTCCTTGACAGGAATTAGAAGGGTGTGGCCTTGTTGGAGGAAGTGTGTCATTGGGGGTCCTGCTGCCTGTGGCTCAGGATGTAGAACTCTAAAGCTGCTTCTCCAGCTCCGTGTCTGCCTGCATGCTACAGGCTTCCTGCCCCGATGGCAATGAACTAAACCTCAGAAGGTAAACAAGACCCAACCAAACGGTGTCCTTTAGAGTTTTCCTTGATCATGCTGTCTTTTATCAGCAATAGAACACTGACTAAAACAGCCAGGGATGGTGAAAGCTAAGAGGGGGTCAAGGTCCAGAATGACTTAGATAAGAGTCCCCAACCAGCAGCTGTTTCCTATCATTGTAGCCAGAAAGTAAGAGGGTCCCCAGGGGACCAGAGAGCTGGCTCAGCAGTTAAGAGCACTGACTGCTCTTCCAGAGGTCCTGAATTCAATGCCCAGCAACCACATGGTGGCTCACAACCATCTGTAATGGGCATCCGATGCCATCTCCGGTTGTGTCTGAAGACAATGAGTGTAATATATAAAATAAATATGGCTGGAGTGAGGTCCCCAGGAACCCAAACTGCTGCTATTCACATTTGGGTAGATATCTCCAGCGATGAATCGGGCCTCACCCGTGTGATAATGGAAAGGCACAGAGGTGAAGGTGGGTTCTTCTTTTTCTTTTGTTCTTGTTTTGTTGTTTTTGCTTTGTTTTGTTTTATGAAACAGGTTCTCGTATAACTCACGCTGCCCTTGAATTTACAGCAATCCTCCTGCCTCAGTCTCCCAAGTGGTAGGATTCCAAGCCAGAGCTACCACCCCCTTATGCTACCTTATAGAAAGACTTCGACTGTTGCTTGGCTTGCTCTGCTTGGGGAAAGTGAGCTGCCACCTGGGAGGGCTGCGGGGCAGCCCCTGTGGAGAGAAACTGAGGCTGCCTGCCAAAGGCTAGTGTCTGCTTGCCAAGCATGAGTCTGAGCCGCTACACCAACGAGCCCGCCAGCATCCTGGGACAGAGTCACCTAGCCAAGTTACCTTGAATTCTTGAACTCCAAAGAACATGAGAGATGATACATTACCATTATTCTATTCATTACATTTTGGGGATTATTTATTATGTAACATTATATAATAAATATATTGAAATTCTTATGTAAGTTGAATTACAGTCAGTTGAGTAATTTTTTTCAAGTTTGCAGTTAGATAGACATTCTAACTGATAAACTGTGCATGAAAATTAAAGAGAAAACAAAAGAGAGAAAAGGGGGCAACTATAACATTTTCCAGTCTGGCAATTTATTCTAAAAACCTGCATTTATGCTAAAGGATAGAAAGTGTGCTTATGTGCAATGTTCTGAATCCAGTCTCTGGGACCACAGATATAGCATACACAATTGTATCCCATTTTCAAGACTCATTAAGGAAAAAAAATAGGAAAACAAATCTAAACCCAGGCCCCACCCTGTCACTGTTGTAATGAGGCAAGGACATCTCACAAACCTTGTTTCTCCATTTGAATGAAGAGAGGGCTGGAGCAGATACATTCTATAGTGCTCTTAAGGTCTGACACTACGCAGTAAAAGAGTGCATCAGAGATGTCTTTTTTATTTTTTTATTTTTTTAAATTTTTTAATTTTATTTATTTATTTATTTATTTATTTATTTATTTTGGTTTTTTGGATTTGATTTGTTCGAGACAGGGTTTCTCTGTATAGTAGCCCAGTAGCCCTGGCTGTCCTGGAACTCACTCTGTAGACCAGGCTGGCCTCGAACTCAGAAATCCACCTGCCTCTGCCTCCCAGAGTGCTGGAATTACAGGCGGGCGCCACCACCGCCCAGCCGGGGATGTCTTTCAAGAACTCTGTTACTAAGGAAAGTTGCAGGAGTGTAAAATCAGCCTACATGTAATAAAGTTCAGAGCCAGCCTGGGCTACAGGTAGGCCTTGGCTAGAAGCTTAGGGGGAAAGACACAGTCCTAGAAAAATGCAAGAAAACTGTCACTGCTGCTCTGTCACTCTGGACAAAAATTGATTAAATGGTCTTAGAAAGAAATTTGGTATTGTGTCAACATTGAGAAGGGGTGGGGTGAGTTCGTGACAGAAAATAATAACACTGTAAATTTAAATGTCAAACAAACAGTATCATTTAAAATTATGTCTATAGATTTTATAATGCAATGAAATTTATCTTCATGCCAAGAAAACATTTTCATGATAGAAATATTTTCCTCTTGCATTTGCGCTTAACAATCATAATTCATTTTTACAATTTCCACCTTTTAAGATTAGGAAAAGTAATTCAAAGATGAAAAATCGAGACTCGAAAAATTTTAACAGAAGAAAAAAATAATCAGGAGGATAACCTTAGGTAGGGTAAACTAAGCCCAGGATCCTTTGCGACTCATGGGTTGATCAAAGGAAGATGTCTATGGTAAGGCAGGTTAGTACAAGGAGAGGGAGTTGGAAAGGCTGCTGACTGGAAAATTGGATTGGGAAATAACCAAACAGGTGGCACAGATCCAAGTGGAATGGAGGTTATAGCATCCTGAGAGGCAAGACCAGTGGAAAGGAAAAAAAAAAACCGGAACTATGCAACAAAATGTGAGAAAGTTGCCCGTCCCGCAGGGAGTAGGAGAAATGGCCAGAGCAGCAGAAATCCCCCTGTTAAGTGTTGTATAGTGTTTTCGAGTTAATCTGCGTCGAAGTCATGTACAAAAAGTCAAGAATTTCCTTTTACGATCACACAGAACGGAGTATAAACACCAGAGTATACACAATTGGAAATAAACATTTGGGGCACGTTGGTTGAGAAGTTAGTGCTCTCCTGTTTTCAAGGGCAAGCAAGATTGAGCAGTAGAGGGACTGTTCGCTATAGCAGCGTGCCGGGTGCCTGCTCCTGGTTAGAGTTAGCATCATTTCTTTGGTGAGTATTAAGAAGGGGCTGAGCCCCACATCTGGCACCGGCTTCCACCCTCTCGGAGCTGAAGATGAACAGATGAGTGGTGAACTCACTTAACGACATCCCCAAGAAGTACACCCCATCCCAAAACTGCCAATTTGGTAAAAATCTAGGAACAAAAAGTCCTCAAAGAACTCTAATCAGGCATTTCCCTCTGTCTTCTCACCAAATTAAAATCAATTTGTACTTTACTACAGAAACCTTCCAGTTAAGTATCTTTAAGAAATTTAAAAGGCTGGGCTGGAGAGATGGCTCAGTGGTTCAGAGCTCTGACTGCTCTTCCAGAGGTCCTGAGTTCAATTACCAGCGACCACAAGGCAGCTCACAACCATTTGCAATGGTATCTGATGCCCTCTTCAGGTGTGTCTGAAGATAGCTAGAGTGTACTCCTGTAAAATAAATAAATAAATCCTAAAAACAAAACCCAACCACATAGCAGCTAATAACTGTAATTACAATCCCAAAGGACCCAACACCTTCTTCTGGCCTCCACAGACACATATGTGGGGCACAGGCATGTTGGCAAAGCACCCCATACATTTAAAATATGAATTAGAATTGGGGATATAGCTTGTTTGGTGGTGGAGTATTTGGTTAGCAGTGACAGGGCCTTGCTTTAGCCCTGCCTAGCCTAGAATTCACTAAGTAAACCAGGCTTGAAATATGGGTAATGCACTCAACTCTTAAGTATTTTAATATGACAATATTTATCAATGTGTAACTTTGAAGAGTTTTTTTAAAGTTTCTATTGAACTTGGGGCATTTAGGCAAGTCCTTTACTGTGGAACTGCATCTCCAGTACAGTTTTTAGACGTGGGCTCTAAATTGTCAAGGCTGGCTCTGAACTGCCTCTATGATGCAGACAGCCTTGAACTTGACATCCTCCTGCCTCAGCCTTGTGAGTAGTTGTAATCACAGGCCTGCACTGTCAAACCTGGTTTAGTCTTATGTTTCTCAGGAAACATGGTTGCAGCAAAATTGTTAACTTTAGTTGTAGAGTGTCATAGCTATGTTAATGACCAACTCTTTAGTCTTATGAAGCTAACATGAAGAACCTGATGCTGAATTTTTTTCCTGTTTCAGTAATAAGTAAAATAATTACAGAAACAAACAACAAAAAAAAATCAGATGAGCAGTGATAGAAGCCTAAAAAACAGCGGCACTGAGTGTACCAGACTTTCTCAGATTGATGAACACAGGATTCAGGAGTCAAGAAGCGACCACAGGCAAATCATAGGATCTATCTAATCAGCCAGGATGTTGCTGCCACTAAACAAGATGAGGCTATGAAGTAAAATGGGGTATGTTGGTACAGAAGGCTGAAGCAGGAGGATTGCTGCAAGTTCTAGGGCTATAAAGCAAAATCGTGTCTCCGCACCCCACCCCACCCCCGCCCTAGACTGAGTAGGACAAGACAAAAACAGTCTTAGATATACAGATTAGAAGCTACCACTGAGTCAAGTCGGGAACCCCAGCTCTTGAGAAGTTAAGGCACAAGAATGGGGGCTCAGCAGTTAAGAGCCCTGACCGCTCTTCCAAAGATCCTGAGTTCGATTCCCAGCAACCACATGGTGGCTCACAACCATCTGTAATGAGATCTGACGCCCTCTTCTGGTGTGTCTGAAGACAGCTACAGTGTACTTATGTGTAATAAACAAACTTAAAAAAAAAAAAAGAAAAAGAAAAAGAAAATTCAAGGCCTTTCTAGGCTACAAGCCAGTCTTCCTTCTTAAGAAAAAAAATCTCCACTGAGATAATCAAAAAGTGACGGCTGTCACCAGTGTAGGGCTTAGAAATAAACATGGTAACTAACGTCATCACCAAAGGTAGCTTCAGTCTTGTAAGGAAATTAGATTGCCCAGGGAAGGTAAAATGAAAGGTGTAATTTTGCCTAGAAATTCACATTTTCCTCCAAAATTCAACCCCCAGACACACGGTCTTCTAGCGTCATCTACATATACCAGAATGTTCCACTGGACATCCTACTCCCATCTCAACTATGAATGAAGTTATTCTATCATAGGTCAAACTGGTTGCTGTTGGAATTAGCTATGCCACATTGACTGGCGTTTCATAGCTGCATGGTCACACAGCTGCACGCACGGTCACAGCTGCACGCACGGTCACAGCTGCACACACGGTCACAGTTGCACACACGGTCACAGTTGCCTATGGTTTTCTCGCCTCCGTGTGTGTGTGTGTGTGTGTGTGTGTACTCATTACCCAGATTGCCAGCTAGGTAGCTCTCACAAGCTCATTCGCATCTCATTTCATATCCCAAACCCGTCTGCACTGCCCTGTTATTACAACCAGCCTAAGCCCCACCCCCACCTCCTAACTTTGTTCTCCACCTACAAGAACTGGGCTCCTCCTAGCAGCTGGCCTCTCCTACCTGCTCTATGTAGATCTGCCCAAAGTTACAGCACGCAGCTGCTATTAAACAAAGTTTCTAGGTGGCTGTGGTGCACACACCTGTAATCTCAGTGTTTGGGGGGCCGGCTAATCCAGGAAAATTGCCAAGAGTCCAAGGCCAGCCTAGGCTACATAGTAGCAGGCAAGCCAGATAGTTAGCAAAACAAAAAACAAAACAAACTAAAACAAAGATATAAAAAACATAAAAATATAAAAATCCCCCCAAAAGATTTCAATTCTTCAACTGCAGTATGTTTACATTGTTATAAGCATTTTAGTCTCCTTTGCTAAAACTAGAAAAGGGGCAGTGCTAAGTTCTAGTTTTAATAAATTTATTGTGTACTTCTCTATAAACAGATGAGTAATTTATCAGAGTGGAGCACAGTGCAACCCTCTGTCCTGATTTGGGCAGATAACCATCTCACTCTAAGTAAGCATCCTCCGAGGTCGAGTGACTCCCACCTCCTGATAGCTACAGCGCTGCTAAATCCCACCCCAGCCAGTGGGCGGACTTAATTACCAGATCATAAGGTAACTCTGAGATAGCATTCCAAAGATATGCTAAACTTCTCCCTAAACTAGCTGCAGCGTTTTCCAATCCAGATTGACTGCTTTTTATGTGTGGAATGATCATGCAAATTATTTAACCCGAGTTTCCCACCATTTGTCAAATGAGAGTGTTCTAAAAACAAAGATTAATGTTTATTGAGTACTTGCAAGCACCAACATTGGTCTAGACACTTTGCATGGTTTTGCTGACTTTATTTCCTATAGTAAGTTCTAAGATAACAGGACACTGTTAAATTTCAATTTCAGATTTTTTTTTTAAAGGTAATACAGTAACAACCCATGCAACTGTTGCCCAAAGACTTTTGGAATTGGGTGCTACTGTGTTCTAGGCTGAGCCCAGGCTGGAGAACTCCTGTTCATTTCAAGTACTTCGGGAAGTTCACGCAATAATAAAGGAAAACATACTGGGCTTGATGATGCACGCCTTTTATGCCAGCCCTTGAGAGGCAAAGGCAGGTGAATTCCTGTAAGTTCCAAGCCAGCCTGGTCTACATGGTGAGCTCCAGGCTAGCCAGAGCTACACACTGAGACTAACAGACCCTGTCTCAAAACAAACAAACAAAACACTTAAGAAAATACAGTTCCGGGGCTGGAGAGATGGCTCAGCAGTTAAGAGTGCTGACTGCTCTTCCAGAGGTCCTGAGTTCAATTCCCAGCAACCACATGGCGGCTCACAACCATCTGTAATGGAATCTGATTCCCTCTCCTGGTGTGTCTGAAGACAACAGTGTACCCACATACATAAAATAAATTAATTCTTAAAAAAAATTCATAAACCAGGCAGTGTTGGCGCACGCCTGTAATCCCAGCACCCTGGGAGGCAGAGGCAGGCGGATTTCTGAGTTCGAGGCCAGCCTGGTCTACAGAGTGAGTTCCAGGACAGCCAGGGCTATACAGAGAAACCCTGTCTCGAAAAAAACCAAATCCAAAAACAACAACAAAAAAAAAGGTAAATACTTTTAAAGCTGGGTGTGGTGGTACAAACCTATAATCCCAGTACTGAGAAGAAAGCAGCTCCCTTAAAGACAAGACCCTGTCTCAAAAGCAACAGCAACAACAAACAAACAAAAAGTTCTAGGCCAGCTCACATATAACAAGACTCTGCCTCAAAAATACATAAATAAATAAATAAATAAATAAATAATAGATTTAATGATCAAGAATATTGACTGGTCTCATTTTTATATTCTGATTGTCAATTATTAAATGCAACAATGGTAACCTTTTTTTTTCCAAAAAGTTTCTCAAATACATTAGAATTCACCTCACAAGATCATCAGGGATTTTTAAAAAGCTCTTCCATGATGACACTTGCTGTTTTCTTCGGCATCTAAATGGTGAATATAGCAGCTTTGAGACAGACGACCCAGCAGGTGCTTGCTGGGCAAGCCTGAGTTCAGTCCCCAGAAGTCATGGTGGGAGAGGTTAGACATTGAAAGTAGTCCTGATCTCTACACACACTGTGGAGATTTGAGTGGTTGTGGCATTTGCGTGTACGCACACACACACACACACACACACACACACACACGAGAGGAACTGGAGCAATGGTTCAGAGGTTAGGAGCACTTGCTGCTCTTGCAGAGGGGCCACATTCGATTCCAAGCACCCACTGATGTTGGCAGGAGCCTCACCATAGCAACTGCACACAGGACCGACTCAAGTGACTGAACAAATGCATTTAAACCCCTTCTGGGTTTTCAGGCTCCTCCTTGACCCTCCTTCCATTCAGTCAAAGAACGGGTGTTTATATATCTTGTGTAGTTTGAAGAAAAATAACATTACCACAATTCTTTTGGGGGGAACATCTAAAACAGGAGGATTGCTTTGAGTTCAGGGTTACCCTGGGCTGCATAGTTCTTACCATACCAACTAGAACTACATAGCAAGACATTGTCAAAAAGGAAAATATCCAGTCAGCCTCTGGAGGCTAAACTGTTCTCACACAATTGCACCCATGTAAGCTTGAGGCAGGCACACACACACACACACACACACACACACGCACGCACGCACACACACACACACACACACACACGCCCATCTTTACTCACAGGCTTGATTATCAATTGAGTTTCACGTATTAAAATGTTAGGTTTGTATTCTGTGGTAAGTGACGACCTAGTGAGCAAGAGGCCCTGGGTTCAATTCCCAGGAAACACACACACACACACACACACCTCATGTAACAAGCAGAAATACCATGTGTCAATAGCTACCAGTGTCAAATGAGTCATCAGATGTTAACCTCAAAAAAAAAAAACCTGTTTGAATAGCAGATTAAGAATCACTATGGGTTACCTATAGCTAAATAAATATATACACAGAGACACTGACTGTCACCCACGCTTTTAATTACTCCACTTTTTTTCAACAGGAAGCACATAGGTATTTACTACTTTTAATATCTGTGTTTTTTAGTAAAATGTCTTGGCAGAATATATGAATCCTGGCTTTAGAAGATTTGTAAAACAGAAATGAATTTTTCATCCATTGATAGCAAGCTGGATTCCTCAGATAATTCACCACGCAGCACTCAAGTCACAGCCTCTGGAAGAACGTTGTGGTTACTCACTTACTCACTTCCTGGCTTGCCTTCCCTTCCCCTTTCTTTAGATTTTAGCTCAGAAGTTGTGGGGAGGGAGTGAAGTGGGGGTGGACTCCGATACTTTAGGGTCAGTTTCTCTGTGTTACTGTCTGATTAGCTCTAAAGTAAAATAAGCCTTTCTATAAACCTTTACACACTTTTTGACATTAAAGTCCTGTTATATAGTCCAACTAACAGTAGGTCAAATTCAGAACATGTTACACAGATTTTTTTTTCTAAAATATATTTTAAATTTTTAGGGATTTTTTTTTCATCTCTTAAAAATAGTCATTTTTCCCCCTTGGCGCAAAGATGATTTCCATTAAAAAGTGTGGTTTTCTTCTATCCCACATAAACCTTTGAAAGTTAAATCTGAACTTCATTTTATTTTTCCCCCTGTGTTCTTTAAATATTATGCACAGTAAATGTTCCTTATGCATAACTTGATGAGTATACTTAATGCAAAATATGATGAAAGAAGAAAAATAAATAGACTGGAGCATGACAGGGCATGCCCATGACTTCCGGCCAAATACACAACAGTGAGGGACCGCATCTGGCCCCTCTCCAAGCAAAGACAAGACGAAGCCATTAAACGTTCGGAAATCAGCTTCTCCTCTGCGGCTGTTGAAAAAGAGCAACTGTGAACCCTGAGGGATGACTCAGTGGATAAGAAGCCCAGGTGAGCCAAAGGACTCCAACCCGAGAACCCCTGCAAAAGCTCCGTGCGGTGGCAAGCATCCGCAATGAGAGAGCTCAGGAAAATGGGAGACAGGAGAATCTCGCGGGAGCTAAAGGGCCAGCTACCCTGGAGCACGCAGTACAACTGCCGAAACGAGGAGAACCCTGCCTCAAAAGGTAGAAGGTTTCAAAGTTGCCCTGACCTTCACACAGACAACAGGACACATGCATGCATGCTCTCTTCATACACATTAACACACATAAAGAAATACTCTTTAAAATGGTACTATAAGCCTGACCAAAAGCCTATTGCCTGCCCAGGAAGAGCAAACTACTATGGCGGTTTTGTTAAATGGACACATCAACTGTCTTCTAAATATTTATATTTAGACCCACAGACTAGTGCTGCTCTCAGACTTGGTCAGGGAAGTTTATTTGCTGCGGGCAGCAGTTAATGCAGAGACTTATAAGTGGTCAAAATGCTAGAACTATGGATACTTAGATCACACACTCCCTTCCAAGCTCGGAGAACAGTTAGGTCGGAGCACAAAGAAAGCCAGAGGCAGAGAAATGAGGAGGAATGTGGGGAAATGCTGTCTTCTGGACGTGGCGGGGCCATGGCAATTGTGAACTCACAGCAGCTACGGTGACTTGGACTAGACCCACTGGAGATCTAGATAGGCAACCTCTCAGTGCAGACAGGGTCTCGAGGTCACCCTGACCAGAGGGACTCTTGACAACTGATGGCTGCTGGGGGAGGAGGAGTCATTTTTCTTTGGGGTTTGGCCATCAGCAGATTGCCCTGTGCTCTGATTTATGGCCCTGCGTCCATGAACACGCAGACATCACTAACTGGACTCAGTGTGGTATTTAAAAGAAGCCTGGCATGGTGGTGCATACCTTTTAGCCCCACAGTCAGGTGGAGGCAGAAGCCGGCAGATCTCTGTGAGTTTGAGGCCAGTTTGGTCTACAGAGCGAGTTCTAGGACAGCCAGGGCTGTTACACAGAAAATCCCTGTCTCAAAAAAACAAAATACTACTACTATACTGCTAAACTCCAACTAGTATATGACTAAGAATATAGTGGTAGTAGTAGTAGTAGTAGTAGGAATAAATGAAATGGACATGAAATAAAGAAAATCTTAGAAGAGTCTAGGTAGGATAGGAGAGATTTGGGTTTGATATGCTCAAGATACATTATATACAGGTATGAAATTAATAGAATAAATAGAATTAAAAAAAAAAAAGCAACTTGCCACACAAACACAACAGTCTCTTGATGACATACAGAAGCAAGCCCGTGAGTACAACGCTACTTGCTCTCAGGACGCTGGAGAGGAGAGAGCGACAGTTTGCTTTCCTGCTCCTCAGCAGACCCCACCGTCAACCCTTCCTCTTGAGTCAGGCTCTGGGGTCCACCTGACACGTGAGCAGCAATGTCTGCTCACTTCTGGACATTGCCAACTCCCTGCTGTTGGAGGGAGAGCCTCCCTATATACAGCTACGTCCCCGCCTTTCCAAATGCTGTCTTTAGCCGCTCACACGGGCGCTTACAACGTGGGCGGGCAGATCTGATGCATTACAGCCATGCTGTCTTACTAGATTTAATATTTAAGATCATACGCACACCCACAGTTTGTGAGAAGTCTCTCCTTCTAAAGTCTGCTTCGTAGTCAACAAGACTTAAGTCTGAGGAGACTCTGTCCCTTAAGCTGTGTTATCAGGAACAAATGGCTTAAATTTTTGTACAGTAGTCTCTTATCTCTGGAATGGGGGATAACACCCCCTCCTTTGCTGGTCTGTCCTGAAGGTTATATTTTAAGCCCACAGCATACTGACAAGCACATAGTAATTACTCTACTATTATTTAACTACATGCTCCATTTTCTGATCCTGTCTCTGAAATAGTCTACAGCTCAGAACTGAAGCTAACAAAGGATTAAACCTCAGTTTGCAAATCTTAAGAAGCTTCACAAAGGGGCTGGAGAGATGGCTCAGTGGTTCAATTCTCAGCACCCATGTGGTGGCTCACAGCTACCTGTAACTCCAGTTCTAAATCCTCAGATACTCTCCCCTGACTTCTTTGTGCAGCAGACATACATTTGGTGCTCATATATACATACGGGCAGGACATTCATAGACATAAAATAAATTAACTGCTGAACATTTTGTTCTAAATAAAGAAGCTTCACATAAAACGTAAAAGAGAAAGAAGGGTAAGTGCACATATGTTTAATCCCACTGCTCTATGGCAGGGGTGGGGGCGGCAGGGGGGTGGGGGTTGGGGTGGGGGCGGGGGCAGGGGAGTCTTTGTGAGTTCCAGGCCAACCAGGTCAACATATCTAGTTCCAGAGAAGCCAGGGCTACAGCGTGAGACCCTGTCTACACTACACACATACACAACACACACACACATACACACGGTAGAAAAAATTATTAAATTGGTAATTTTTATATTAGTTAAGAGATTAGTTAATCAGCATGATTAACTTCTACATTCACTGCATGACCATTTGAATGATTCCATTTAGAAAACAGGAATCTGATGTTACCTACTTTCTGCTGTGACTGTGGTGTTAGTCTCAGGTTACCAGGCTGTAATTTATTTTGTACATTTTTGTTAGGTTGGTTGGTTTGGTTTTGGTTTTGAAGACAGGATTTCTCTGTATACAGCCCTGTCTGTCCTGGAACTTGCTTCATAAGGCCAAGCTGGCCTTGAACTCACAGAGATCCTTCTGCCTCTGCCTCTGCCTCCTGAGCCCTGAGTTGAAAGGGATGTGCCAGCCACCACGCCAGACCTATTTTGTTCATTTTTGCTAAAAGATATCATTGTTTGCAAGCATAATTGTTGTGGCACTAGAATCACTTAGATGTAGCAACCATGAACATATCCAGGAAACCTAAAAGACAGAAAAGCAAAAATAAAAAAACAAAGGAAAAGGACAAGGAACGAAGGCAGCGTTTTCCAAATGGCTCCTTCTTCCAATTTCCCCTTCCTTACCTGACAGAAACTTCCGAGGAACCCCAAATGCAATCCCCACAATAGTTATGAGGGGAGACGGTTTGAGAATCAAAGGACTCTGGCACATCAAAGTGTCTCTATGACTTTCACCTGCATGTCCTCTGGCCACCACCTTAATACCTATCCTCCGCAGCTTTGGGGGCATCTCTGTTAGTAACCCATCACCTTCTCTTTCACTGTTTCTGACTATGCCATTAAAGAAATGTTTAGGGGCTGGAGAGATAGCTCAATAGTTAAAAGCAGTGGTTGTTCTTACAGTAGGTCCTGAGTTCAATCCCCAGCAACCACATGGTGGCTCACAACCATTTGTAATGGGATCTGATGCCCTCTTCTGGTGTGTCTAAAGACAGTGACAGTGTACTTACACAAAACAATTAAATCTTAAAAAAAGAAAAGAACAGAAATGTCCAGGGAAAGCCCCAAGGACTCTAGTGTAAATTATAAACAGTTCCTTTGGAACTGGTGAGACGGCTCAGCGGGTAAACTGCTTGTGCCAAGCCTGTTGTGCTACGTTTGATTTCTGGGACCCACTAGGTAGAAGGAGAGAACTTATTTCCAAAAGTTGTTCTTTGACCTTGCATGTGCACTGTACACATGTACACAAAATAAAGTGTAAAGGAGACACATATAATATACCAATGAATTCCTGCAGGTATGCCTTGATAAAGTCTCATTTACAAACTAAGCACTTGGGCCTATTTTGTTTCACAGGCCACAATTCGTCACACCTAAACTTTCTCAACTTGAACACATTTGTCCTTATAAAGGCTTAAGGACTGCTGGGCTCACGCCTGTAATTCCAGCACTCTGGGAGGCAGAGGCAGGAGGATTTCTGAGTTCGAGGCCAGCCTGGGTCTACAGAGTGAGTTCCAGGACAGCCAGGGCTATATAGAGAAATATATATATTTCTTGAAAAATATATTTGAAAAAAACAAATCCAAAAAACCAAAAAACCAAAAAAAAAAAAAAAAAAAAAAAAAAGAAGGTTTAAGGACAGAATAAAAAAAAAAAAAAACAGTCACCTTGGGAAAAAAAGACTATCTTAAAATGTTTTAGTACGTATGTGTGACTCCTCTGTATGTATGTGCGTGTGAGTGCAGGTACCCATGGAGTCCAGATGTGTGGGATCCCTGGAGCTGGAGTTAGTCAGATCACACAAATGGGTGTGTAAGCCACCCAACATGGGTGTGTAAGCCACTCAACATGGGTGTGTAAGCCACCCAACATGGGTGTATAAGCCACCCAATGTGGGTGTGTAAGCCACTCAACATGGGTGTGTAAGCCACTCAATGTGGGTGTGTAAGCCACCCAACATAGGTGCAAGGAACAGAGCCCAGATCCCTGAGAAGTGCATGCTCCTTAACCACTGGGCTATCCGTCTCTCAGGTCCAAAGGATGATCACCTTAAGGAACTCACTGTCCTGTATGCCAGCCTCTAACTACTTAAGGGGGAATGTGGCTAGTTCATATTAAGACTAGCCTTAAATTTAAAATGATACATTTGGATTATGAAGATTTTTGTATAAAATAACTGTTAGTGATATATATATATATACACACACACATTCATTTCATGGTGCTTGGGATAGAGCCCAGGTCCTCCTCATGAATGGTAAGGATTCTTCGGGAGCTGGAGAAATGGCTCAGCAGTAAAGGGCATTGACTGCTCTTCCGAAGGTCCTGGGTTCAATTCCCAGCAACCACATGGTGGCTCACAACCATCCGTAATGAGATCTGATTCCCTCTTCTGGGGTGTCTGAAAACAGCTACAGTGTTCTCACAGATAATAAATAATAAATAAATAAATAAATAAATAAATCTTAAAAAAAAAAAGAATTCTTCTACTGAACTGTCTTGATTCATTGTTTCATTTACACAAAATCTTCAGGACTCAAATCAGACTCCCCTTCCACCATGTGGGTCCTGGGGACTCTAACTTTGCAAACCTTGGCGGCAAGCACATTTAACCACTGAACTACCCTACCAGCACTTTGTGTTTTTTTTTTTTGTTGTTGTTGTTGTTGTTGTTTTTTTTTACAGATAGGTTTGTGTGTGTGTGTAGCACTAGTTGACCTGAAACTTGATCTGTAGACCAGGCTAGCCTGGAACTCAGAGATCCACCTGCCTCTGCCTCCCGAGAGCTGGTCTTAAAGGTGTGCGCCACCACGCTGGTTCCCCATTACTCTTATTTGCTTCATGAAACAGACTTTACTCCAGGTTGCACTGGAATTCCCACAATCCTGCCTTCGGTGGGATTACAGTATATGAGTGTGGTGGGCTATATACACTTGGCCCAGGGAGCGGCCCTATTAGGAGGTATGGCCTTTTTGGAGTAAGTGTGGCCTTGTTGGAGTAGGTGTGTCCCTTTGGGTGTGGGCTTAAGACCCACATCCTAGCTGCCTGCAAGTCAGTCTTCCACTAGCAGCCTTCAGATGAAGATGTGGAACCCTCAGCTCCTCCTGCACCATGCCTGCCTGGATGCTGCCTTGCTTCTGCCTTGATGATAATAGACTGAACCTCTGCACCTGTATGCCAGCTCCAATTAAATGTCATTTATAAGAGTTGCCTTGGTCACGGTGTCTGTTCACAGCAGTAAAACCCTAAGACACTGAGCACAGCAATGGGCTCTACATCTTCACAGAAGCCTCTCTCTCTCTCTCTCTCTCTCTCTCTCTGTATAGCTTTGGCTGTCCTAGAGCTTGCTCTGTAGACCAGGCTGGCCTTGAACTCAGAAATCTGCCTGCCTCTGCCTCCCATAGTGCTGGGATTACAGGCGGGCGCCACCACTGCCCAGTGTCACAGAAGTCTCTTAAGTTGACTTTACTATCAGGGATTCAAAATGACCAATTAGAAAATTAAGAGAAACTATTCAAAGCAAGCAATTTATTAAATACTAAAAAACATTAAGAAAATTAATAATCACTGTTATCTAGTAACATTCATACTAAGTGACAGATTACCTGAATCTAAGTCTCAGCCCTGCTAGTTATTAACATGAACCCTCTATGCCCATTTCTTCTACTCTAGAACTGGAGCCTTGTCTCCTACGGCTGCCGGGAGGGTATTGAGAATGTATATGCACTACCTGCTTAGGACAATGTCACATGTGGCTGGCACTCAGCAATGCAAGAACTGTTTGAACACTTCCTCATCTTGATCCCTTCAGGTCCAGCTACAACAAAGAACTTATTCATAAGCTTTTTCTCAATGCTGGGGGTCAAACCCAGGGGCTGGCCCATGCTAGGAAGAACCCTCTGGGGAGCTGTGGCCCCAGCAGTCTTATCATATAATAAACTTTAAAGATGCAACTTCTATAAAGAGTTGAATTTTTCTCTCAAGTACAGTCTCAGCTGTAATAGAAAACTTACTGAGTTTCACATAATCTCTAAGTCACACATTTTCACTTTTAGTTCACTTGTGGGGGCCAGAAAAATAGCTCAGCTAGAATAAGGTCCATGTCAGCGAACCAAGGACTGGAGGGTTGGGTGTTTTTGTTTTCTTGTGTCTTGTGTTTTGAGACAGGGTTTCTCTGTGTAGTCTTGGCCATTGTCATTCTAGAGGCCACAGTGTCCTAGAACTCAGAGAGCCTGGCCTCTGCCTCCTGAGGGCTAGAAAATCGACCCACACAAGCTGTTCCCTGACACGGAGGCCTGGGCACTCGTGTGCCTATGAGAACACATACATATCATTTTTAAAATGTGATTTAAAACACTAAGTGCTCATTTGCAAATGTCCTCTGTAGACGTTGCTTTCAGCCAGGTGTGGTAGTTTATATCTGAAACTCTAGTACTTTGGTGCAGGAGGATTATTGTGGTCAAGGTCTGCCTAGGCAAAACTATATGAGATCGGCTGAAAAACAAAACTAAACTAAAAACATCTTACTTCCATAATTTCTGTAAGTATAATTCTTTAGTTCCCACATCCTGTTATATTAGTACAGAACAACTTTACAGGCAAGAGAAACCCACATATGCAGTCAACTATTTTTTCTAGTTTGTATGGAACAGAATAAGTAAGACAGGAGAAACCAAATATATTAGTTGCCATGCCAATAAAACTTTTCCTCTTTTTATAATATAAAAAACTGGATTTGGAACTGATTACAATAATACTGAGCAAACAAAGACCACAATTAAATGGTGTTATCTGAACCTATTCCAAACTAATCTAGGCTATCTAGAAGGAAGTACACCCAAGGAAAAAAAATTTCTCCTAACCTACTTATGCTCTACTCATTTTATATATATATTCAAATATTGTAAGCATATAGGGAGATCTAACACTTCAAAGCAGGAACCCACAGGTGCTCTGGCCCAGCCGCACAGCACAGACTGCTTCAGTTGGGCCTGCACTCTCCTAGACAGTCCCACAGCCCAGACTGCAGTGAGACAACCAGGGCTCCCAGGACTTGACCAGCATCCCCGTTTTCTTAGGGTCCCCCAAAAAGATGTCACCCCTAATCATCAGGAAGTATCTAAAGAACACAACACCCTCATTCCTGCCCCACCATCACCACTTCCTAGTTCCTAATTTTTAATTAAACAAACTACCAAGAGGAATGCTACTTTACAGAGGATTCCACTAAGCTCTTCCCAAGAACCTAGCAACAGCTTAGCCACAGCATCTGCCAACCACCAGGTAAGTACACCAGGAACACCAGATGCTCTGCCTATAAAGGCGCCATTACAGCGCTCCCTCTGTTCCCATGTGTTCAAGAATTAAGCACCATAAAAAAAATATCTCATTGGGTTTTTTTGTTTGTTTGTTTGTTTCTCTGTGTAGCCCTGGCTGTCCTGGAACTCACTCTGTAGACCAGGCTGGCCTCAAACTCAGAAATCCGCCTGCCTCTGCCTCCCAAGTGCTGGGATCAAAGGCCTGTGTCACCACTGCCCGAAATAAATATTTTAAATAAAATAATCCATAAATTTCTCAAGAAACAGAACTGAAACCCACTGGTTTCACACATTTACATGTTAAAAAAAAAAAAAAAAAGCAGGCTGTGGTGGTGTACACTTGTGTTCTCAACCCTTGGGAGGCTGAGACCAGAGGGCCACTGTGAATCTGAAGTCAATCTGGCTACACAGTGTATCAACAAACAAAACCATAAAAAAAACTCCGTATTAGCCTGTAATCCCAGAAATCACAAACAACTCTCAAGGTTTATTAAGTACATAAATTCGGTAACTTATATAAGCCACTGTTTCTCAAAATTTTGATTCAACTCAGGCTTCTTTGAGGTGTTGGAATTCCCTACACACTTATATTTGAAAACGCTGGCTTTAGCCATGGAGTCATTTCCCACAAAGGGACAGATGGAAAGTGTCATGGGTTTTCAGGTGGTATACTGTCCCTGTGTCATACTACTTCTTACAAACTTTTTCCTCCACTGATACAGATCAAACCCAGGGCCTTGCAATGTTAGGTGAACGCTCAGCCCCTAAGCTACCCCCAGCACATTTTTCTTATCAGCTTTAAAACTCCTTTGAAAACATAAGAACTATTCTTAGCACAACCTCTTGTAAAAACAGGCCACAACTAGATTTGCCCTTGATTCTAAGTTTCCCAGTCCAGCTTTTACACTGTATCTTTTTACCAATTACACTATTTTCTTCCTTCAAATATCTGTTCCAACATAACCTTGAAGCATTTTGAACGTGTCCTTACCTCTTCCTCTCTATATTACATACTGTGCAACAGTGTATCACCAATGTTTATACTTACCATTTGATCTCTGTTCTCTACCCAACCACCCAGGGAAGTCTATGACAGCAGACATTTGTTGTTTTGCACTACCAGGAAAACAAGTTTCAGGAAAATTAGGCTCTCAATAAATAAATCTACCCTCAAAATTACACAACAGATACCACAAAGGAAGTGTGTACTTTATGGGAAATAATCCAACAGGTTTAAAAAAAAATGTTCAAAGACAAACTTGACAAGTAAAGTTGTTTTGAGTAGCCACAGATATTTCAAATAAAGGGAGTTATTAAAGTTAAAGCACTTGTCCTGAAGTGTGGGCCACACATTTAAATCCTAGCATTTTGGAGGCAGAGGCAGGGGATCTCTGTGAGTTCAAGGCCAGCCTGGTCGCAGAGTGAGTTCCAGGACAGCCAAGGTTACAAAAAAATTCAAAATAACTAAAGGTCTTGAAAAAACCAAAATAGCCAGACAGTGGCGGCGCACACCTTTAATCCCAGCACTTGGGAGGCAGAGGCAGGAAGATTTGAGTTCGAGGCCAGCCTGGTCTACAGAGTGAGTTCCAGCACAGCCAGGGTTATACAGAGAAACCAAAAAAAAAAAACAAAAAAAACAAACAAACAAATAAATACATGTTAAAGCACTTTTGCCAGGCATATACATGTTAAAACACTTTTGCCAGGCATGTCTGGGATAGGATTACAAATCCTAAACTAATCTGGACTACATATTAAGCCTCTATCTCAAATAACAAAAGTTAAAATACTTTTCACTATTCCACAAAGCAAGCTTAGTTTTTTTTATTATATATTTATGTATTTATTTATTATATGTAATTACACTGTAGCTGTCTTCAGACACACCAGAGGAGGATGTCAGATCTCGTTATGGATGGTTGTAAGCCACCATGTGGTTGCTGGGATTTGAACTCAGGACCTTTGGAAGAACAGTCAGTGCTCTTAACCGCTGAGCCATCTCTCCAGCCCACAAGCTTAGTTTTTAGTCTCTCTTGAAGCATACCATTATTTTAGTTAACTAAAATAATAAGCAAATTTCAATTATAATTCCTAGGTCTCTCTACAGACCAGTTCTACTTTCTTTGATCTTATCCACAAGTGTTCCTGGCTAGTTCAACTAGTTTGGCAGCTTTCAAGTTTGGCAAAGCAAGAAGTTACTTTGCTTTTTTTTTTTTTAACAACTCCTCACAATATTTCAATACTACAAACTTTTGAATACTATCATTTCGCCTGCTGTCCACCATTTGATTAAACAAACAAAACTTTAGATTCTATTGACAGCTAGGCTCCAAATATGGTATGCTCAGTCTGATTTGAAAAATACTTTGCTGTTTTATAAAAATTATTAGCTCTAAGAGACAAGACTTGCCTGACTAAAAGTCTTTTGTGTGCGTGTGTGTATACAAGCCTATACACACAGTAAGATAATGAGTAATGCAATGTGAAAAAGCATCACTTCAGATTATAATGGCCCAATTTCTATTTAAAGCATTATATGCCATTGGAAATACTTTCTACTCTTACCACTGAAAAACTGATCTCAGATATCTCAGTAAGTCATATTACTAGATATACTAGGTAAGTATCAATATGCGCCTCATTGGTTAGTTAAAATAGCGTCTCTTATAAACCAGGCTGACCTCAAACTTGTGATCCCTCCATCTCTCAAGTGCTGGAATTATAGGTAGGCACTAATCCAGCCTTAATGTGCAATCTAAATCATACTATATATATCACATCAAGACATTATAGAATCAACCAAAAAACCTTGATGGATTAATATAGAGAATGCTTACAATTTTAAAATTCGTTTTAAGCTATTCATCTACAATTTTACCTTTTACGTAAATATAGTACTGCCCTTATTATCAAACAAGCAACTATGATCTCTAAAGAGGATTTTAAAACCCAACTCGACAATTAAAGATTAAGACAACTAAAAAAGAAAAAGACAACTCTGAAAGCCAACTCCTTCTAAACTCACTTCTGTACTTTCAAAATGTTAAAACTGTAACTTAGGGGAAAAAACTGACAACAAAAATCAGATTCCTGAGGCCTGAGGTGGAGAGGGCAGCACAGGGTTATAGCCCCAACCTCTGCAGGATGAAGCAAGCATCACAACTTAATCAAATCCCTATCTCAAAAAGCTAAGCAAAAAGGGTCAGGGAGCACTTGCCTGTCTTTACAATAGGGAGGAGGGAGACCTCAATATCTTCAACTGCTACTGTACCCTCAGTCGTCAAATGCTTGGTGAAACTACAACAGGGAACACCTTAAACAGCCATTATTTAGGGGGAAAAGATCATCTGTTTTAGCTTTTAAGAGCCAGGTGAGTATCAAATTCACTTTTTACCATATATCCCTGGAAAGTAACATGGCCCAAGATACCAATACATCCCACTTATCTACTCCAAGTAACATAACCAGAAGCTGCACTGTGTAATTCCTTTATTGTCTGCATGATAGTGCTTCAGCAACACTACAACCACAGAGAACAATTTCCAAGGACTGCACTTTTTCAGCCGGGGGAGGGGATCACAGTCTACAGACTCATTTACTCATATTAGACAAGATTAACCTCATTCAAAATTTACTGCATGTTTATAAATTCACACAAATACAGAAAACTGATGCAATTAAACAAAATCTTTAGGATCTTTTTTTTAATCCTCCATTTTAACCTTTTCTGCAGGCTCTGATTTTTGCTTCATAATCACCAATGGTTATGGTTCAACTTAACTACATCAATTATAAACCTCTTATAGTCTTAAAGAAATGTAAGTGAAAATTACAATTTCTTTCAAAAAGGTTTTGAAATTTCAAACTCCAAATGTCTCCCCCCTCCCACCTCTTCAGACATCTCAAATAAACTAAAAATAACCCATCTCACCTGCAACATTCAGTAACAGCAATCACTTGTATAAAATTTTAACTATGCCCCCAGTTATTTTAAGACACAAAAAAATGGCTGTCTACCAATCTGTCTGTCACAAGTTAGAACACTACATTTAAGAATCAACATGAGGGTTTCAAGTTTCCTCCAGTTTAGGCATTTATACCTTTGTGCTTATTTTGTTTCAGGATGTTACTATAGCATTGATATTTGTATAACCATATTTATGTACCTTAAAATGTAATCACTTAAAACGCTAAGAATTACATTTACGGTGGAGCTTTGGGAACTTTAAAAAGCAACTAAAATGTTAAGTGTGAATTAGCCTCATTTTTAGAGATATTTCTATTACTGTGAAACTGAGGACTTTACGCTTTAGTTGCGTCTTGAATCAAAAATCCCTCTGCACCAATAGGAGCCTACAACATAGCACCTTTTCTCATCTGCTTTAAGTTGAATGTTTGATTTACTTACAGCCTTCTGTTTCTCCTACATCTTTGGTAAAAGCTCCATTATACAATATGGCCAAAACGTGAAGGACCAATACTGTCCAACTTTACCATGATATCCGGCTTGATTTTAATTTTCAGACACCCTCATAAACAAAACCATTCCACCTTTTCCAGGATACTGCCTGTGCAGTCTACATTTCCCAAATTCCCTAAGTTTAATTCCTTGAGGATCACTAAACTAATCCTTAAGGCTACAGAAGAACCAGATGCTGCTTCACAATTCGGAATCAACATTAACATTTGGTTCAAAAAGTTACTATAGTGGTCTCAATCTAGTTACTGGTCCTAACTAGATCATCTTAAGATCTGGATATGACCAGCACAATGCTTACCCTTAAAAGTTAATTTACATTCATTGTCATCTGTAGGTTCTTTCCCTCCAGCCTACCTCCCCTTTGCCATCCAGGTCTACACCATTCATTCAGCACATTTCCTTCCTTAAAGGAGATATTATACTACCGAACCAACAGGATATCTGCATGAGTAAATCCTACAATCAAGCAAAACTAAATACCTTTTTAAAATAAAACATCTTTTCCAGTGTCTTAATGGAGATGTAGATCACTCATCTCTTTAAAAAAAAAATGGTCATGTATCTTTAGTCTAATCAGTTGCTGTAAAACAGGAATGTGTATTTTCTTTCCAGCATGTAATTTGACTTTTTAAGCGTTTTATTAGTGAGCACAGTAATGTTTAATAATTTTAAAACTACTGGTCTTAAGACATTTGAAACATGGTACATATTCCAGTTTTGCCCAAAAGTCACTTTAAAATATCTACAAATATTTCATCTGTGTGGCATACAGCATTATTGCTCCATTTTCTGGAAAGAGTATTTTTAAAGGTAAGGTAAGAGGCAAACAAGTGCTAACTTTGCAGTGAAAAAGACTTGCACCCTTTACGGGTTATGCTTGTTTTATGCGGCAAAGTTAGCTCTGGTAAAGGGAACTTGAGTTTTACTCCTACTCATGCACATTAATGGCTGACACTTCAAGGGATTCCTTACATTACCTGCCTGACACACTGATGTGCAACTGAACATTACACTGGTATTACTCATTATTTGCCACTGTAGGCTTAGTTCACCATACTGGTCTTGGCTATAAAAGGTCACATTTGAAACTGCTAAAGTTAGAGCTAACAAGGAAGGGGGAAAGGCCTTAAATATAAAAGACAAACGGCAGTTTGATTAAGCAATAATTTTCAGTTTACTAGATGAAACAGACTCGGAACACAGTCTGCATGAATGCAAAATAAGCCATCTACAGCAAGTGATAAGAAACTGGGCAAAAGGAAAAAAGCATACATGGGAGAGATTCTCTCGAAATAAAAAAATCAAACCATTATTATAAAGGACTTTACCAAGAGTTGCTATTACCCCACCCCGTTTGCTGGAAGTCACAAGAGCATCTAGCACTGTATTCGTGTCAAATGTCAGATCAGAGCATCCTAACGCAAAGCCAAAAGAAAAAAAGGAAACAAAGAAACCCCCAACCCCACTAAACTGTAGAACAGTAACTCCAGAGTTCAGATTCAAAAAAAGAGTGGCAATTGAAAGAGGTGATGATGGTGGCGATAATCCTATGAATGGGTTTTTGATTTCTCTCCTTCCGGGGGATGGGTGGAGGATGCTCATTAGGATTTGTAGTTAGAGGTTAACCATGTGAGCCCCTCATAGAGTCCGTCCCCGGAGGTGGCACAGGAGGGCTGCACATACCAGTTCCTGTCCCGAATCCGGGTCAGGCCCAGTTTCTCCTGGATCTCATGGGGTTTCATGGCATCAGGCAGGTCCTGCTTGTTGGCGAAGATGAGGATTATGGCGTCCCTCATCT
This sequence comes from Apodemus sylvaticus, assembly GCF_947179515.1. Lineage (NCBI taxonomy): Eukaryota > Metazoa > Chordata > Mammalia > Rodentia > Muridae > Apodemus > Apodemus sylvaticus. The sequence goes on from NC_067477.1 coordinate 53,112,916, forward strand.
CCCGGTCATTGATAATGCGGTGCAGCTCCTGGCGGGCCTCGTCGATGCGGTCGCGGTCGGCGCAGTCTACCACGAAGATCAGACCCTGGGTCCCGGTGTAGTAATGCCGCCAGAGCGGCCGGATCTTGTCCTGGCCGCCCACATCCCACACGTTGAACTTGACGTTTTTGTAAGTCACCGTCTCCACGTTGAAACCCACCGTGGGAATGGTGGTCACAGACTGGCCCAGCTTCAACTTGTACAGGATCGTTGTCTTGCCGGCTGCGTCCAGGCCCAGCATGAGGATCCGCATTTCCTTGTTCCCGAAGATCTTGGATAGCACCTTCCCCATCGCGTCGGAAGAGCCGGGGCCGGGGGCATTCAGGTGTCCCGGGTCCCCTCAGCTACAACACCGCCGCCGCCGCGAGCCCGAAACGTAGCCGCCCCGCCGCGAGGACGCCCTGCGGCCTGCGCGAAGCTGCCTGCTTAGGGGCAGGGGCCCGGCCTGCGCTCACTCGGGCATCGCCCGCCGCCGGGGCCCTGCGTCTGCGCCGGGAGAGCCGCCGCCCTGCTGAGGCGAGGCGCGGCCGGCCCGGAACTGCCCTTCCCCCCGCAGGCGCCGCTCGAGCGCCGCCGACAGCTCCTCCGCCGCCTCGGCACGCGGCGGGCCAAACTACGGCCCTCCCGCCGGCCTGCGAGCACCGGGCTCGGCACCGACCCTGGTCACCCGACGAAGAGCGCGGCTCCGCGCCCCGTCAGGTCATGGATCCTCGCGGGAACCTCGGTGCTGCCTGCAGGGACACAGAGAGGGAGAAGGGAGTTACCGCCAGGACTCCGAGAGTGCCGAGAACGACGCGACCCGCCTTTCGGGCTCGGCCCTTGAGGTTACCTCCAGCCGCCGCCCCAAGCGCGGGTTCCCTCCGGCCTCCACCTCCTCCTCCCAGCTCTGCTGCCGCCGCTGCCGGAAAAGGCGCCGAGGAAACCGCCTCACTTCCCCTCCCGACTGCGCATGCGCACCTCAGCCCGACCGTTCGGAAGAGCGCGACCTCTGAAAGGAGAGTGGCCCGCGCGCTTAACGTCACGGGCGCCACGCGCCGGAGGCGGGGCTACGGCGGCTCGGGGGGCTCACGCAGGCGCCTCGCGGAACCTGCTGGCGTGGGGCTGGCCGCGCGCCCACCTGTCGCTCTACCAGGGTCTCTGCGGTTTTCCTTCGCCGCCACTCGAAGGCGGGGCGCAGATCCACTGAGGGTGGGCTTCGTCGGCCCTTAGGACCAACGCCCCCACCCACGCTTCCCAGGCTTGCTCCCGGACCCCCTGCGCGAAGTCCCTCCCGCTCGCCCCAGCCTTCCGCACCCGGGTCTCCCTTTTACCCCGTCGCCTCCCGACTTCCTTTAGTTTCCTGGAAGACACGTGGGAGGCCAGTGTTCCATAGAATCCGCCAAAGTAACCCGCACTTTTTTACTCGTGTCGGGTTTGCCCCTACGCCCTGCCTTTGAAAGTTTAAACTCGTTCTCTTTGCAAGTCTGGTCTGAACCACCCGCATTTCTTAAGAAAGACACTATCAGGGCCGACGAGATGTCTATGTGGGTAAAGCCTGCCACCGAGAGGGCGAATCCGCCTTCATTCCCCTGGAAGGAGAGAACCAACTCCCTTAAATTGACTTCTGATCTTCACGCACAATAAGGAAACTATTTGGGTTTTGTTTTTATTTTCAAATACTTTTTTCATTTAGTGTGCGTATGCAGAGAGGTCAGAGGACAACTTGCCAGAGCCAGGTCTCCCCTTTCTTCTTGTGGGTCCCAGGTATCAAGTCATTAAGCTTGGTGCCCAGCACTTTTACCTACTTACCCATCTTGCTGGCCCAGGAAACCTTTTTGTATTAAATGAATAATGTTAAGGTTAAAGGAAGGTGGAATTTTTAATACAGACAAAAATAAACACAAGAAGAAAAAACTAAGTTCAAGGAAGTTGCTACAACAGCATATGATAATATACTGTTTTTATTTTATAATTTAAAAAGATTGAAGTCATCAACTAAACTTGATGGCTCCCACCTATCCCAAAACTGATGAGGCTGAGGTAGAGGGTCCTGTAAATTCTAGGTTAGTCTAGGCTAGAGAGTGTGTCACTCTATTTAACAAGTGCTGGCCTCACATTCACTCAGGATTATCTGAAATTAATTATTCCCAGCCTCCACCTCCCAGGACAAGGGGTGGGCTATTACAGGTGTGACCCAATGGACCAACAGGTACTTTAAACCACAGCAGGCTTTTTGCTTGGGTGCTGACTGAAGATCTGAACTCTGGCACATAAGGCTTACAAAGCAAGTGCTTTTTATCCACTAAGCCATCTCCCTAGCCCCAAACAATAATTGATTAAAAAAATAAATTACAGTACAAAATAAATAGCTATGGTCATAAAATAGTCGCTAATAGTAAGAATTAAACTCTGCATACCATGCTTTTTAAAAATCGGTCAGTTTGGGAGCTGACTGATACAGCTCAGTGATTAAAACACTTGCCTCCCACCCTGACTTGAATTCTTGAGACCCACATGGAGGGAGGAAACCTTACTCCTACAAGTAACTCTGAACTCCACTAGCACACAGTGGCATAGACACACACACACACACACACACACATCAAGCAAATGTAATTTAAAGACATCCAAGGTGGTGTGTGCCTTTAAAGCCAGCACTGGGGAGACAGAGACTGATAAATATCTCTGAGTTTGAGGCCAACCTGGTCTATATATGCAGCTCCAGGCCAAGTCAAGGTTACATAGTGAGATCCTATCTCAAAAAAAAAAAAAAGGTAAATTTTAAGATATTCAAAACACTCCAAGTGGTAATAATTTAGGCAACTATTAAATCATACTACAGATGAAACATTTTATTTTCTTGACTCCTTCTGGAAAATAATTATTTGACTTTTCTATTATGGTAATTGTACATAATCAGTTTCGTTTAGACCTTTTCAAGTGTGTACATAATCTTTTTCAGGTTTTCTCATTCTCTGTTACCTTCTCTCTCTCTCTCTCTCTTTTTTTTTTTTTTTTTTTTTTTTTTGTTTTTTGGATTTTGGTTTTTTCCAGACAGGGTTTCTCTGTGTAGCCCTAGCTGTCCTGGAACTCACCCTGTAGACCAGGCTGGCCTCGAACTCAGAAATCCGCCTGCCTTTGCTCCCAGAGTGCTGGGATTACAGGCGTGCGCCACCACCACCCCATGCCTGTTACCTTCTCTTAATCCTTTCCACCGACTTTCTTTTCAACTAGTCCCCCTTCTACTTTCATGTCTTTTTTTCTTTTGTGACCCAGTGATTTCATTAGTGTTGTTTACAGGAACATGGCGCCTTACCAGTAGTTCCACCACTTACAACATGCCTCTCCTTCCCCTTTCAACTGTCAGCTGCATATAAAATGGGGAGAGGAGAGAAATATGAGCTCCTCCCACTTCCATTGAAAGGATAGAAAATAATACAGCCTAACTCTAATGACCCCAAGAAGTCAGAAGTTTAAAATGCTATCTCGCTTTGTTAGAAACTAGGTAAAAGGTCACATTCCAGAGCCTGCCCTTTGTTTAGAGCTAGCAGGAAAGGCCTTGAATAGGTGATCCTGGCCCCATAAGGTAACTGGAAATGGGCTAAGCTTATCTTGCTTCTGTAAACTGCTTACACCATTACCCCTATGCAGGAGTTCACGCAGCTATAGATATTCAAGAAAACAGGAAACTAATTGGTCCACTGAGCGTGGGCTCCGATAATTTAAACTGATTGGCCTAAAACTATGGAGCGGTACAAATCGATTGGCTCGAATTTCGTGGGCTCTCCATGCTAAGAAATGATTGGTTTGTGATTCGCGGGCTTTGTCGTAAACTTATAAAAGCTGTCGCAATTCAGCACTCATGCTCCACAATCCTCTATCCCTGTGCGGTGTACGGCTGTGGAACCCAGAATTCTGGAATAAAGAAATCCTCATGGTATTGCATCGAGACCGTGGCAGACTGTGATTGAAGCTCATGCTGAGGAGGAATGGATACAGAAAATGTGGTATATATACACAATACTCAGCAATTAAAAGCAATGAATTCATGAAATTTTTAGGCAAATGGTTGGAACTGGAAAATATCATCCTAAGTGAGGTAACCCAGTCACAAAAGAATACACATGGAATGCAATCACTGATAAGTGGATATTAATTAGCCCAGAAGCTCTGAATACCCAGGGCACAAATAGCATATCAAATGACTCCCATGAAGAAGTGAGAAGAGGGCTCTGATTCTGGAAAGGCTTGATCCAGCATTGTAGGGGATATAAGGAGAAAAAGGGCCAGGCGGTGGTGGCGCACGCCTGTAATCCCAGCACTTGGGAGGCAGAGGCAGGCGGATTTCTGAGTTCAAGGCCAGCCTGGTCTACAGAGTGAGTTCCAGGACAGCCAGGGCTATACAGAGAAACCCTGTCTCGAAAAAACCAAAATCAAAAAAAAAAAAAAAAAACCAAGAAAAAGGAGGGCGGTGATTGGAGAATGGGTGGAGAGAAGAAGGCTTTTGGGACATATGGGAAGGGGGGAACTGGGGAAGGGGAAATCATTTGGAATGTAAACAAAGAATATAGAAATTTTTTTTTAAAAAAGGAAAAAACTGACATAATAGTAAACTGAAAAAAAAAAAAAAAGAAGAAGCTCATGCTGATACACAACAACCACTTTGACCTCTCTTCTTCGGACTTATTCCCAAATGAAGAGTTAGGGAAGATAAAGATGAGCAAGTACATCCACTCTCCTGCCTTGGTGTGCCATAGGATTTGCGTGAGTAAACTGTGCTCAGCCAATTAACTAATCGGTGTGGTGTTCTAGGATTTGACATTTGAGAGATTCAGAGTTCCAAAGTTTTAGCTTTGCTCTCAGCACTCCAAAGGTAGTGAGATCCGTGAGTTCAAGGCCAGCTTTACCTACATTGTGAATTCCAGACCAGTCAGAGCGACACAAAGTGAAATCCTGTCTTAATCAGAAATTAGACTTTCGTTTTGTTTTGTTTTTTGAGCCCAGCAATGGTAGTGCTGGCTCATGCCTTTAATCCCAGCACTCAGGAGGCAGAGGTAGGGGTATATCTCTGAGTTCAAGGTCAACCTGATCTACAGAATGAGTTCCAGGTCAGCCAGGGATACACAGAGTAACATTGTCTCAGGGGAAAAAAATAAATTTGACTTTTAATACCAGAAGAATAATTTTAAGCTAAAACTAGTCTATCATTTCAGCAGAAACTGGGACAGACTTTACAATGTTGATAGTCTTGAGTTATTTTTAAATAAACAGAGAGGCTCAGTCATTCGGGCTGTTTTAATTCAGTTAATTACTGACTATTCCAAACTTAATAGTTAAGTACTAAGACAACACTGCACGCAGTATTGGTGACGACACTCATGGGGTCTGTGTTACTGGCTCCTTGGTTGTGGGTCCGATGCAGTAACCCAGTGGCTACATCTTGGTGCTGAGTGTCTGCCTTTCAGGAGACACTCAAGCGAAACCAAGGCTCTGAGGGCTGAGACCCTCGTTCTTCAAAGAGCATTGCTATCTAATATTGTCATTTTCAAGTATGTTGGTTTGCCTTCATAGCTATCTTGGGGGAGAAAGGCAGGTTGGACATGCTCTGGAGATTTCAACTTCAAATTTCCCAACACCCAGGCTTTCTGCTTTCACTCTGGTTTTACTTGTTTTCACCTTTACACAATGACTGATTAATATGTGTGTGTGTGTGTGTACACATATATGCATATATATATATGAATACTAACTTCTAGTTAGTGATGTCACAATGGTACTAAACAGTCAGTAATTTCAAGTATCTCACAAGATTAGTACCCTGTTGCTCTTTTGCCTCTAGCATAGAGTTTTTCACTTTATCTGCCTAAATTGTAGGTTAAAGGTCACTTTTTCAAAGGAATCCTAACTTGGTGGGTAATCCTAAATTAGAAGAGCATTCCATCTATACGATCCAGAAAAAGAAAAAGAACAAAAGCTAACTCTTTAAATCTCAACTAAGAATCGGTAAAATAGCAAATTTATTATTTAAAACTTAGACTAAGCCGGGTAGTAGTGTGTACCTGTAATCCCAGCACTCTGGGAGGCAGAGGCAGGTGGATTTCTGAGTTCAAGGCCAGCTTGGTCTACAGAGTGAGTTCCAGGACAGCCAGGGCTACACAGAGAAACCCTGTCTCGAAAATACAAAAACAAACAAACAAACTTAGACTAAAGTAAAGTGAAAGTCCGTAAGGTGATAGACGTGAGGAGGAGGAAGGCGGAAGAAAGGGAAACAGACCACACAACCACACGGTGTTAAGGGCGAGCTTGGAAAGGCAGGGCGGGCACTGGGCAAACAACTTGGGGACAGAAGGGAAATGCCACCCCAACCAAACGCCCGAGCCTCTCTGCCCCATATCCTTTTGAGGTTTTGCTTTGTAAGCACATATAGTGTGTGTGCCAAGAACAAACCCAGGAGCAGCTCGACACCGCTCAGAGCCTGCGCGCCGTCAGCCCGCGTTTACCTGCTGTAGCTACTTCTCTGAGATCAGGTTTGAACACAGCGGCCAAGATTTGTGAGTGTGGAAATGGTTGTAAAATCCTAGGTAAATGTTACACTACAATTTAACGACAGCTTAGCTAAGCACAATATGGGTCTTTTTCTATTTTGGCCAAAAAAATCTCAGCAAAAATATGGAAGATATGTTCATGAAACCATGAGTTCAACCCCTAATACTGCCTGTGTGGGGCATCCTGGTTCACATTTTTAGTCCCAGCATTTGAGAGGTGAAGGCAGGAAGATAATGATTTCAAGGTCATCATTAGTTACAAAGTGATTTCAAGGCCAGCCCAGCCTGAGCACATAAAACCCTGTCTCAAAAAAAAAAAAAAAGATCTGACTGACTGGGTATACTGGCACAAATCCTACACCTAGCCCAATGTCAATGTTATTATATATCTACTATAGTTGAGGCTGCGTAGTGTTGTAGGGGGATGGACAAACAGACCCATGAAACACAATGGGGGAAAAGCCCTACACAAATACACCCAACACATAATATAAGTGTGGCCATTTTAGTTATATTCTGGTATACAATTCTTGAGTAACAACTACATTCAAGTTGGCGTACACGTACCAAAACTTTGGTTTCTATTATTGCTATCACAGAAGGTCCAGAGTTGTACTTTACTGTGTTTTGGGTTTAAAAAAATCAGAATTGTTTCACTAGAGTTGTTTTGTTTTTTGTTTTTTGCTTTTTGTTTTTTTGGGGTTTTTTTTGTTGTTGTTGTTTTTTCGAGACAGGGTTTCTCTGTGTAGCCCTGGCTGTCCTGGAACTCACTCTGTAGACCAGGCTGGCCTCAAACTCAGAAATCCACCTGCCTCTGCCTCCCAAGTACACTGTAGCTGTCTTCAGACACACCAGAAGAGGGCATCACATCACATTACAGGTGGTTGTGAGTCACCATGTGGTTGCTAGGAATTGAACTCAGGACCCCTGGAAGAATAGTCAGTGCTCTTAACCGCTGAGCCATCTCTCCAGCCCCCATTCTGATTCTTTACAGCAGTGTTGCAGAGACTTTTTGCTACTTATTTTGAAAATGGTTCCAGTGCTTCTAAGTCTTCTTTTGAAGAATCCTTAGGAATGTTCCTAAGCCTGATGTTGCATTCCGTCAAAATGCTTAGCATATCAATGTGCCTTTCCTGAACTTCTAGTCTCTGCCCTGAAAAAAAGCAAATCCAAATAAATAAATCTTAAAAAAAATAATCAGAATGGATATTCTCAATACTTTCTGTTAAATATTGGGGAAATCTGATCAGAATTGTAATAAATAACGATGCTGTAATAGAATTCTGCTACAATCTAATATGTCAAAACATTTATGTATGGTTGTCAGATGCAAGTCAAATATATCTAAAGAAAAGAAAAATAAGCCTACCAAATATGACACTTGTTAAGTAATTTTTAGCCTTTGGATGTAGTCTGAGTTAACCTGACACAAATTTATTTTTGATTCTTTGGTTTTTTGAGATGGTGACTGACCTTGAACTTTTGATCCTGCCTGCTACCTCCAACTGTCAGGAGTTTACAGGTAAACTCACAATGATCAGATTCTGAGGTGTGGGGGATCTAATCCGTGAAGCTAGGGAGGGTCTCATGCAAGTTGGACATACACTATGCTAACCGGGCTGCGTTTCCAGCCTAGTTTTTGTTTTGAGAAAATATTAATCCCACTAAAGGTCCCTCCTTCAATCAAGGTGCTGCCATTAAGAAAACGTAAAATATCAAAGTGTAATTCTAGTTACTTCGTGGCTCAATTATTAAATGTAATAGAAGCAAGGTCAGACTGCAACGTTCAGGTCCCTAAAATGCACATAAAAGCTATTCTAATAAATATCCTATATGCAGTATCAGGTGACCCCATTATGGTGAACCGCAGAAAAGTCTGTTCACAATGGAGACGCGAGGGCTTAGTATGGAGGACAGAGCTCCAGGACAACCTGTTTAAGTGCCCACGGAGCTCACTCTTCATAGCCGGTTTTCTTTTCGCTCAGCAGGGGCCCTATCCCGCCCTCCCCTATTCCGCCCCCCCCTTCCTTTACGAGCCCCGCCCTTCCTCCGGTTGTTGGCCCCGCCCTCCCTCATGGAGCGCTCCGGACTTTCCCTCTGCTGCTGGTCTTCCCGCCCAGCAACCTTCTGCCTTGAATCTCTTGAGCTGGTGTTGGGAACAGTTCCCCCTAACTTCTCTGTGGCAGCCTCGTCTGTAAACTCTGCGCTCCCCTCCATCCGCCTAGCGGCCCTCATCCAGCATCCTTTCCGCTGTCAGCTTCCTCTGGTCCTCTGCTGCTTCCTCTGTAGCTGCTTTTGGCTCAAGACCAAGACCCCGAAGAGCCCTTCTGTCCGATCCCTTTCTCTTCCTGGTTAAATAACTTAATAGGACTAATTAAGAAACTTCATGAGCCCTAAGTTGTGCTTTGTAGAGAGGTTTACATTCCATTTGCAATGAGAGTGTTATCTATAACAATGTTAGGGCCCAGATTTCATATAATACAGGTTACATTTCAAGAGATTACCTGGGGGTTCAAGGCCCACTTAACCTTCATGGGACGTTCCTGGGACACCCCATCTCACACATTCAAAAGGAAAACCCCACTCAGCCAGACACTACCTTGTTTGTTCTGCAATAAGAAGGAAACAAACAAACAAAAAAAAAAAAAAAAAAAAAAAAGAAGGAAACAAACGTTGTCCCTGATGGAATCCTCCTGTTTCAGCTATTGAGGGGCCTGAGGCAGAACTGCTCTAATTTGGGATTCTAGACCAACTTGGGCAACACCTCAAAAACTTTCTTAAACTCAAAACCTATTTGGCGTATGCAAAATCCACTAAACAGCCCTAACTATTGTGTCGACCATTAATTCATAATACAAGCTAAATGTAGACAGTAGCCAGAGTAACCGATAATGATTCAATTTACACAACCGTATGATGAATCAAATATTTACTGATACTAAATGATAGTGACAAATGAGAAAGGCAGAAAATAAGTTTCATTTACAAGAGTAAGGAAGTTGCTATGGATCTAGAGGCTGTGTATATATAGAAATTGTAGGGGAAACTAGAAAGTCGCTTCTTCCTTAAGGGACCCAACACAGGTGCCCTGTATACACCTGAGTTCTTTTGGTTCTACACTTTTCTGAGTTCTAGTAATCTGGGTGTTTTTCTCCTGTGAATATCCCTCTATTATCTGCTGTTTTTCTCCTGTGAATGTCCCTCTATCAGTGCGGTAGTTTGCAACTTGTGGGATCTGCCTATCAGATATTCACAATTCATAACAGTAGCAAACTTACAATTTAATGGTTGGTGGGTCACCATAACTCAAGGAACTGTATTAAAGAGTGGCACCGTTAGGAAGGTTGAGAACCACAGAGCATACAATGCAGAAGCTCTCACATATAGTAATTTAAACGAGGCAGAAGTGTATTACTACTGACTGTCCAGAGGTAGGAAACCCTGAGCTGGCAGAGTGGCTCGACATTAATCACCCTAAGAGTGGTTTCTTTCTTCCTAGGGTTGGATGTCCTGGATCTGATCACCAAGTCTCCTCCGGGTTTGCATGCTAGGCTAGGCTAGGCGGGGAACGGGGGATTGGGGGCGGGGGTGGGGGCTGCAGCTATTCCCCATTGGCGCCCTCTAGTGCCCAAGAAAGGCTTTCTCTCTCTCTCTCTCGCTCTCTCTCTCTCTCTCTCTCTCTCTCTCTCTCTCTCTCTCTCTCTCTCCCTCTCTCCCTCTCTCCCTCGTTTTATACCTCAAATGCCCTGTGTGGCGGATTTCTTGACCGTCTAAGTCGCCTGTTGCGTGCTGGGATTCCAGGCGTGTGCCACCCTGGGCAGAAGTTATTTTATTTTTAAACAAGAAGTGCAAATTACTCCACTTTCATTCAGGTGCCACTGGTGAGAACTCAAAATGGTAAGAAACCATGAACTGTGATCCACTGGGATAAAAATATCAAACAAAAATATATAATAATAGGGGTAAAAGACTTTGGGTACAACTAACCATCGGCCACATCTTCGTGTTTATTCCTTAAGAGAAGCTCTTTAGTTTATAGAGTCTTTTGTTGCTCTAAATCAAAATCACTGCCGACCTCTCAGGTGCCAGCTTTTGATTTATGTTGGAAAGAGTTGACAACTCTTCCATTGTTTTTGACAGAATTAAGAAGCCACAGGTTTCCCTTCTTGGAAGTCTAGCGATTAACCTTAGAGGAGGGGGAAATAGGAAAACTCAAAGGTCTGTTTATGGTCGGAAAAATGTTCTCTCCCCTTACATGCTTTCTTAACCGAAGCTTGTTCTAAAAACATGACAACACAACTGTAAGGAATCCACATCCATCCCTATCTACCCACGGACTACCTTTCCTCCACAACGGGGGTGGGGTAAGGAACAACACCAGGAATAGGTGAGGGCAGATATTCTAGGTTTCGTTCCTTTCAGCTAGTCGCAACACCTTTTCGGACCCCTAACCTCTGCTACTAGGGGTTATACGATACACTGTATGGTAAACAGTATTTAGAACAGATGGTTCGCTCGTAACCAGCATTTTCCAATACAGAGATGTAGCAGGCATGGAAAGCAACGCGATGCAGAGCAACCGTTTGGGGATCTCCCCCTCTCGCGGCGCTACACCTACGAGCTAGGAAGCAAAGGTCAGTTTTTGAGAGAATACACACGATTTGGAACAAAACACAGGGCCCTAGGATCCAGGATCCAGCGGAAGAAGGCGGGCCCGGGTGACGTCACGCGGCCTCAGCCTCCAGACCGCCCGCGCTGGGCGTGTCTGGGCGTGTGTAAGCAGAAGCTTTGCCCTGCCTCCGGTGACGTCAGGACCTGCTGAATCTCTAGTATCTCCCCGCCGCCCTCGGCGATCGCCGGGCGCGGTGGCGCACGCCTGTAGTCCCAGCTACTCGGGAGGCTGAGACAGGAGGATCGCTTGAGTCCAGGAGTTCTGGGCTGTAGTGCGCTATGCCGATCGGGTGTCCGCACTAAGTTCGGCATCAATATGGTGACCTCCCGGGAGCGGGGGACCACCAGGTTGCCTAAGGAGGGGTGAACCGGCCCAGGTCGGAAACGGAGCAGGTCAAAACTCCCGTGCTGATCAGTAGTGGGATCGCGCCTGTGAATAGCCACTGCACTCCAGCCTGGGCAACATAGCGAGACCCCGTCTCTTTTGGCTCTTTAAATTATTGTTATTATTATAATATTATTATTATTCCCCCCCCCCAACATTAAGGAAGGGTAAAGTATGTTTTTACGGTTTAAAAGAATAGTCAACATACCTATTCCCTTCTATTTTTAATTAACTTTCTTTATTTTTATTGAAATCTTTCTCATTACCACTTTTTCCCACCCTCTTCCCCGCTCAAATGTCCGGTTTTATCTTTCCTTCGCGGTTAATTTGCTAAAGATATTCGGAGACTTGTGGCCGCCTCACTACTGACTCCTACCGGAGTATAGTCAAAACATATGCCCAAAAAGATGTTATTGCCCGAGGAACCAGCAGGGACTGCTAGTTCGTTTAAAAATAATCGGAGAAAAACAGCCGCCTGACAAAAAGCGCTTTTTAAACAATTTACAGAGCTAGGTGTACAGCTTAGTGGAGAATTATAAATTTAGCTATGTCTGTGTTTCTGAGTTATGGAAATTTTTCTGTAATGTCTCCCTACCATTTTTTTTTAAAAATCATACCCATTTATGTTAAATATTATTGAAATAAATATACCATTCGAAAGGTTGAGAACCACTGGCTCAGACCATCTGATCCCAGCTTTTTACCTGTATGTCTCTTTTTTAGTTCATGTTCTTACTGCCATAGTCAGGTCCACCCCTGGATGCTGTGCACAGACGTTGTGCTGTATTGTTTATATCTCTACACTTATGGCTGGTATAACAGTAATAGAAACCATTTACAGAAGGATTAAAGGCACCGGAGCTCCACACTTGACTCAGAGAAAATCTGTTAAGAGCTGGAAAGGTTCCCTCACGTCTGTTGCTCTCTTCTGTACCATGGTTGTACTTTGATTTTAAATGTACCCTGTTGGTCACAATTGTCTATCAATTCTCCCATTTCTAAGTCTCTGTATATGTTTTGGCTGTACATTTAGCCTTCTCTTTGTATTTAGGATAGAATAAAAATTGATGCTTACTACAACATGCTGTGATTTAGATCCCTTTCAAGTGCTGGAAGCTTGGTGCCTGCCCAGTGTAGTGGTGAGAGTTTTTAAAAATCAGAAATGCTATTGTTCTTGGGAGAAACCAGTCTCACTCATGAAGAAACTATTATAAGAAGAAGCCTGGCACATGCATCCCTGCTGCTTCTGCCTCACCTTGTAATGGTCCCTTCTTCCAGTTCCGATGTGCTTCCATTATGAAGCTAGAATGTAGCAGGACAGCAGTCCTTGTTAGATTGAAATAGATGCGGCTACTCAGTTTCAGAGTTCCAGTTTCTAAAACGTGAACTTTGTACATTGTTTGACCTTTGGTATTTTGTTACAACAATAGAAACTAGATTAAGACATTTGCCAACGTTAAAGGTTCATGATCTGGGCATGATAGTAGGTACCTATAACTCCAATACCAGTGAAGCTGGAATCAGGGGGATTTTGAGGACAGCCTGGGTGATAGGATGAGTTTAGACTAGCCTTGACTGTATAGCATGCTGTGTCTCAAGAAACAGAGAATGATGCTTACAAAAATCCTTATGTATTTAGATATAATAATTTGACACTTTTGTGCTTTCTTTTGCTTTTTGGTCACCCATTTCAAGAACTTATAGTGATGTGAATGCTTACGACTTTAAACTTTTAAATACACATTTCACTTATTTAAAAATGCTCGAGTTGCTAAGTGTGTTGGTAATTTCAGCACTTAAAAAGGCAGAGGCAAGAGAATTCAGAGTTCTGAGGCATCCTGGGCTACCCTCAAAAATGACCATTACAACTATACACACACACACACACACACACACACACACACACACACACATACCTCCACTGTCCAAAACTAATTGTTCTTAGTTTTAAAATTGTTTATTACTAATACTAGAACTTTTAAAAAGAAAAATTTAGACTTATTATTAATTAGCATATATTTGACCCTGAATAATTTATGAATTGATAGCATGCAGAACTAGAAGAGGTTCAGAGAACGGTGAGATATGTGGGAGGAGTAATTTTTCTCCTTCTCCCATGGGAACTTTCATTTTATTTTTATCTGACGTCTTTACTTAAAGGAATTCTTGAATATTTGAGGTGCCAAGAATTTATGAAACTCGGGCTATATAGCACCCACCACATTCAACTTGAAAGAGAATTCTACAGTATGCCACAGAATCTTATTTCGGAGAGTAGTGCCCATCAAAATAGGAACCCATCTCTACGGGCTTGTCAGAATCAGGAAAAGCCAACTATTGGTTTTTGCCTGGTCTCAAATTTGCATTTAGAAAGCGCCCTTGCTCTTCTATCCTGAGCGCTACTGTCCTCCTGGGGAAATAAAATGGTTAATGACTTACAGGGTCGCTGTGGAGACCAGCTTTAATCCCCAAACACAAGGGGACGGGGAAGGGGACAGGATTAATCTGGTTAGTGTTCAAGGAAAGGACGCAGTTTCGAGGAGGCAGTTAGTCCTAAGTAGAGTTGTTTTAACACAGTGGAAAACTAATTAATCATGATTTGACACCCCCCCCCCGCCCCAAAAAAAGAAATCGGCTAAATAATACACTTTCGCTTTAAGAAATATTGGGTCATCTCTCTTGCCGTAGAGATAAGCCAAGCGCGCACGCGCAGAAGCATAGCGGTCCTGCGTCGGATCAGCCGCCGAGAGGACTGCGGTAGCGACACGCACCCTAGCCATGAAGAGCCGCTTCAGCACGATTGACCTCCGCGCGGTGCTCGCGGAACTGAATGCGAGGTATGGCAGCGGGAGTGACAAGGCTCGTGCTGGGAGCAGAGGGAATGGAGGCCGGGCACCGGGTGGTCGCGAGACAGAGAGCCTCACTGTTGTCCCAGTGCCTCGGGGATTCGCTAGGCCCGGGGGCGGACCTCGGGGCCGGTGCCCTCGGGAGACCCCCGGGGACCGTGCCGGCCTCTGTCCTTCCCTGGCGCTGGTCCCGAGAGATCGTGCCGGTGTGGCCCGAGTCCCGCAGCGAACGCTTGGAAGAACGGGAGCGATGGTCATTGCACCGGACTGGCGGCCTGGTTTCTTCAGAATTCCCATTCTTCTCCCCAAAGAGAGGTCGCAGGGCCTTTCAGCTGAAACGGGCAGATTTGAACCTGTGTTCTGGACTTGTCTCCTATTCAGCTGTGTGAGCTTTGTCGCATTTTCGGGGACTCGGCTACTCCCACTGCTCCTAATATATCAGGTTAAATTTTACTGTATTTATTTCAGACGAAGGCACTTGTCTGGTGTTCCTGAGACTAACAGGCTTCTCTTGTGCTTAAAAGTCTACAGTTAATTTGAGGATAACCTTCGTAGGCGGTGGCGATATAGTAGCTGAAGAGTTCCTCTTCTGTAACCCCAATAAATGACAGAAAGTTTTTCTTCAACCAAGAGCTTGATTTGTTCTATGTTTCTTTGTTGCAGCTTGCTAGGAATGAGAGTAAACAACATTTATGATGTGGATAACAAGACATATCTTATTCGGCTTCAAAAGTAAGAATGTTTTATAGGATTACTTTTGGTAAATAAATGTGGCGTTCTTGTTACTTATAACCTGCATTTTAACTTTTGTTTTTTAAATTCAGAGAATAAGTTTTGGCAAATTCCCTAAAGAACAATTTGGTTTTCTCTCAAACAGACCTGATTTTAAAGCTACCCTGTTACTTGAATCTGGTATACGTATTCACACAACAGAATTTGAGTGGCCTAAGAACATGATGCCATCTAGTTTTGCCATGAAGGTAAATTTTAAGTTTGGAGCTAAGTTTTAAAATTCCATTTCATTTATTTACTTATCTATTTTGTGTGTGTGTGTGTGTGTGTAAGTGGAAACAACAGACAGGCACAACTTGGGGCTCTCAAGTGAATGTCAGAAGACAACCTGGGGGGAGGTCTGCTGTGGGATGAGGGGTCAGGGGTAAGATCCAATGTAAATCCCCAGACTTGATCTTTGTGCCTTAATTTGCTGGCCTGGAACTGGACTTGTTTGAAACAGAGTTTGCCTGTGTAGCCTTGTCTGAACCAGAACTCCCTCTGTAGACCATGTTGGCCTCAAACTCAGAGATGGGCCTACCTCTGCCTCCTAGGGGCTAGAACTAAAGGAGTGTAGCTTGGAACAGATACAGAGCAGACTGGCCTCACATTTAGGATGGCCTTTCTTCTTGTGCTAGGCTTGTAGTACTTTGCCATTGTCTGTCACTCTTAAAGAATGTTGAGCTGGAATTGGTAGTTCACACCTGTAACACTAACATTCAGAGGACTGAGGTAGGACTGTTAGCCTGGGCTATTGATTGGCATTTTGCCTTAAAAAATAGTAAACAATGACAGCTAACTCTTGGTACTTATTAGTTAAGTGTATTTGTCTACTTAAATGGGAAGATTTTATTTTTGCAGTATGATAAATCAATAGATGCTCTAGTTCTCAAATTTGCTATTATCTTAAAAAATAGAATACAGAAATAACGATTTCAGTTAGAAGTTACTAGAATAAAGGCTTAAGGATTTTACCACCCACTGGGACCTGGCAAGATGACTCAGTGGACAAAAGTCACCTGAGTTTGATCCTTGGAGTTCCCATGGTGACTGGAGAGAACCAGTTCATGAAACTATTTACTGATCTCTGCACGCATACTGTAGCATGCATGTATTACCACACCCCACATAAACAAAAATGAAAACAAGTTTTAAAAAATGCTTTCTATCATAAGCTTTTGTTCTGGGACCATATTGTTTTATTTACCATTTAAATATTCATGGTGTTGTGAAGATAACTTCATAAACTCATACCAAGTGCTTAGGAATTTTCTTTTGTTGTGCAAACGCCTTTTCTGTTTCTTGCTAGTGTCGAAAACATTTGAAGAGTCGGAGACTAGTGAGTGCGAAGCAGCTTGGTGTGGACAGAATTGTGGATTTCCAGTTTGGAAGTGAGGAGGCCGCATACCACCTCATCGTTGAGCTGTACGACAGGGTAAGGTAGACTGAGAGACGGGAGGAAGAGAACCGACGCCCTGTTTGTTTTCACCCCTTCCATTCAGCGTTATGTTTAGTTCATCTTGCTCTATGAGACAGTGTCGTTTTAATTGATGATGCTGTGAGTTCTTATAGTCATGCATCTTTGCTAATCCTTGTCTATCTCTGTGTTGCTGCTGTTGTTCTTGTTTGTTTCTGTAGCCCTGGCTGTCCTAGAACCCACTGTGTAGACCAGACTGGCCTCAAACTCAAGAGATTCGCCTGCCTCTGCCTAGAGCTGGGATCAAAGGCATTGCTACCATCCACCTGCTTTTTCTCTCTCTTAATTCGCTGGGCAGTGGTGGTGCACGCCTGTAATCCCAGCACTCTGGGAGGCAGAGGCAGGCGGATTTCAGAGTTTGAGGCCAGCCTGGTCTATAGACTGAGTTCCAGGACAACCAGGGCTATACAGAGAAACCCTGTCTCTGAAAAACCAAATCTCTCTCTTAATTCATCCACAACTCCTCTTGTTCCTTTTTTTTTTTAAATGAAGTTTTTAAAGAGCCTTTTTTTTAAAAAAATAAATTTTACTTTATTATCAAAACTTTTTTGTTTTTGTTTTTGTTTTTTCCGAGACAGGGTTTCTCTGTATAGCCCAGGCTGTCCTGGAATTCACTCTGTAGCGCAGACTTGTCTTGAGCTCACAGTGATCTGATTGCCTCTGCTTACCTAGTGCTTGTGTTAGAGTGTTAAAGGGTAATTAGAAAATGCCTTTCACATGAAATGCTGATCAGCTGGCTGTGGTGGTGCACACCTTGGAAGGCAGAGGCAGTTGGGTTTCTTTAGTTCAAGGCCAGCTGGGGCTATAAAGTGAGACTTTGCTTTTAAAAAAAAATCCAATTGTGTAAAAAAAATATTTCTTGCATAATACAGATTTCTGGAATCTTCATTATTTTTTACATCTAAGTAATTATTTTTCCCAAGGTGTTTTTTTTTTTTTTTTTTTTTTTATCTTTTATAAAGTAACCATTTTTGTTTAGAAGTAAATTTAGACTTGGGGCTGGAGAGAGGCTCAGTGGTTGGGAGTGCTTGCTTCCTTTGCAGAAAACCTAAGTTCCGTCCCCAGTACCCAAGTTAAATGACTCAAAGCCACCTGTAACTCAGTTCCAAAAGTTGGAGATAGTGGAAAGTTCTTGTACACTAGCTTAGTTTTTACTAATGCTATCTTACATAATCATTAAAATAGTCTTCATTCATAGTTTTCCTGTTCCAATTTATCTCATTGACTTTAGGTAGTTTCCATTTGAAGGATCTGTCTAGGTTCCAGAAGTCCAGTTAGTGATGAATCTGGAGTGAATCCTAAGGGTTTATGTCTGAGCGTGGACCCCTGGAAGTTCGTTTAGTGTCTGTGGTCTGCGCGGTAGTTGATGCTGAAGAACATATTTGAAAGACTGCTCTTTGCATTCTGTACACCAGAGTTTGACCTTTTTAGCTTTCATGTCTGGGATTTTGAGGAATGGTGAATCTAGGGTTGATTAGGCTCTGTACAAAGGCTTACTGCAGCTCAATATCTTAAGAAACCGAGTTTGTAAGCTTATAATAAATTTGGCCTGCTGAGATGGCTCAGCAGCTAAAAGGGGCTGCCACACAAGCCTGAACATCCTGAGTTACAAACCTGTCCTCTGACACACACCCTGACACATTCATGTGCCACCTGCACCACCACACACAGCATGTAACACATACACATAACTACAGATTTTAAACATACATACATAGGAACAACTCTGAGAAAAGTAACATGAGATCAGAAAGTAGCCTAGCAGAGGGGGATTGTTGATTTATTTAAATTTTAAATAAATAGCAGTAGTGCTTTAAATTTTTCTTTTAAACATTTTCATTTTATTTTACTTTATACGAATGTTTTAGCTGCTGTATGAATGTTTGAAAGTACCTGGTTGCTGCAGAGGTCAGAAGACGTTGAATTCTTTGGTTATAAGATGGTTTGGTTACAGATGGTTATAAGCCACCATGTTGGTACTGGGAATTGAACCCTAGTGGCCCAGAAGAGTAACAAGTAGTGCTCTACGCTGCTGAGCTGTCTCCAGCATCCTACATTTTTTTAATGGATCTTTAAAAAAAAATTGTTTTAATTTTTAACTGTATGTATGTGCACATTCGAATATGGATGCAAATGCTCACAGAGGTCAGAATGTCCTCAGATTTCCCTGCAGCTGGTGTAAGAGGCAGTTGTGAGTTGCCTTCCATGGGTGCAGAGAACTGAACTCAGGTCCTGTGCAATAACAGTGTGTGTTCTTGCGCTCTTAACCACTGGGCCATTTCCCCAGGCTGCTCTAATTTTTATTTTATTTTATTTTATTTTATTTTATTTTGGTTTGTTTTAAACCAGGGCTCTCTGTGTATCCTTGGCTGGCCTGGAATTTGAAATCTTCCTGATTCAGCCTCCTGAATGTTGGGATTATAGATGCTTACCACCACATCTGGCTACATCTCACAACTGTCCTTTCGTAGACATATTATGCTGTTACATAATTCCATGCATCTGTGTTTCATGTTTCCTTGACCTGAATGTTTTGAAACTTTGAGCTTTTGTTTCTGGTTTATGAGATAGAGACTCAAGTGCTTGAGGCTGGCCTCCTGAATCTCCTACTGCTTCCACCTTCTAATGCTGGGATTATAGGCATGTACTAATGCTTGGCTTTGGCGTACTTATTAAAGGTTCCCAACTGTTAGACTTTCATAGTGAAGTAATACAGGTATTTGTGCAATAAAAGGACAAAGAATGTAAAGTTTTTCTAGTTTCTTTGATTGCTTCCAACTTGGAGTCCTCAGAATTGCAATTTAATTAATTGGATTGAGCCAGGGACTCTTATTTAGATGTGACTGGTGCTATTTGTTTTGTAATTTTTTTAAAGATTTGTTATTATATGTAAATACACTGTAGGTGTCTTCAGACACCCCAGAAGAGGACATCAGATCTCTTTACAGATGGTTATGAGCCACTCTGTGGTTGCTGGGATTTGAACTCAGGACCTTCCGAAGAGCAGTTGGTGCTCTTAACTGCTGAGCCATTTCACCTGCCTAGTTTTGTAATTTTACTATAAGTAGGTCTTTGTTATTGTTTTTTTGTCGTTGTTTTGTTTTGTTTTTTTTTGAGACAGGGTTTCTCTGTATAATTCTGGCTGTCCTGGAACTTACTCTGTAGACTAGGCTGGCCTCGAACTCAGAAATCCGCCTGCCTCTGCCTCCCAAGTGCTGGGATTATAGGCGTACACCACCACGCCCGGCAAGTAGGTCTTTTTTTGTTGTTTTTTCAAGACAGGGTTTCTCTGTGTAGCCCTGGCTTTCTTGAAACTCTATAGACCAGGTTGGCTTCTAACTCAGAAATCCGCTTCTGCCTTCCAAGTGCTGGGATTAGAGGTGTGCGCCACCACTGCCCAGCTATAAGTAGGTCTTATGAGAAATCTTTTTCAGTTTTTAAGATGTTTCAAGACTGATTTGAAAAGGATTAATAATATAAATTAAATTAAAATTATTTACTCTATTGCAGGGGAACATTGTTCTTACAGATTATGAGTACCTAATTTTAAATATCCTAAGGTTTCGAACTGATGAAGCAGATGATGTTAAGTTTGCTGTTCGTGAACGCTATCCCATAGATCATGCCAGAGCTGCTGAACCTCTGCTGACTTTGGAAAGGTACGGTTAATGTCACACTTACTACAAGATAAACTAGGTTATGTTTCACATTAGGAAAATTTCAGTTAAAATGTTTACTTGTATAATAAATGGAAGTATATAAATGTGAATATAGCAATTTTATTTGTGGTCAGAAAATCTTTCCTTTTCCCTTTCCCTCTTCCCTTTCCTTCTCCCCTCTCCCCTTCCCTTGTCCCTCTCCCCTCTCCCTCTCTCTTCCTCCTCTCCCTCTCTCTTCCTCCTCTCACTCTCTCCTCTCTCTAACAAGGTCTCACTGTGCAGCTCTGACTGGCCTAGAATTCTATATGTAGACCAGGCTATCCTTGAACTAAAAAAGATCCACCTGCTTTTGCCTCTAGATTGCTAGGATTAAAGGTATACACTGCCTCACCCAGCCTTCAAGTGTGTGTCTTTTATGCTATGGTTTGGGTTATATAAAATGCTTCGGATTCCTTGGCAAAGTGAGGTCCTGACTTGGCTGTTCTGTGAGAAGATAGATCCGTTAGAGTGTAGTTGGGGGTGCATGGTCTAGGACAAAGGGAGAGGATAAGGTGATAATTAACTATAGCTTCTGACTGGGAGGCTTTGCTACCCACTTGGTAGTCCTCAAAGCTCAGCATGTATCACAATCAGTGAGAGGGTCTGAACTGTAAACTGTTGTATCTTGCTAACTCAGTAGATCAGGGGTAGGTACAGTTTTACAGGTTCCCAGATATTGTTGGTCTATGGTGGCAGTGAGCCACAGGATCCTTTGAGTTCTTAGCGACGTTTAATTATGTAGAACTGCAGGTGTTCAGATACAGCAATGTAGATTTACAAACAACACGTAACTTAGAAATGTACATGGGAGCTGGGTGGTGGTGGCGCACGCCTGTAATCCCAGCATTCTGGGAGGCCGGCAGATTTCTGAGTTTGAGGCCAGCCTGGTCTACAGAGTGAGTTTCAGGACAGCTAGGGCTATATAGTGAAACCCTGTTTAGAAAAAAACCAAATCCACCCCCCCTCCCCCAAAAAAAGACTCAGGTTTCAAGAACCTTTTGATTGTGGATAAATTATGTGTTTGTGCATGTGTGTGTTGAGACAGAATCTTGCTGTGTAGCCCAGGCTGGCCTTGAACTCAGAATCTTCTATGTCCCTCAGCCTCACTAGTATAAACATATATCACCGCACTCAGCTCTGGATAAAATAAAATTTCCTGTATCTGTGTATATGTGTGTGTCCATGCATGTAAGTGCCACAGAGGCTAGAAGAGGGCTTCAGATGCCCTGGAACTGGAGTTACAGATGGCTGTGATGTGCCTGTTGCGGCTGCTGGGAACTGAACTCTGATTCTCTGTTAGAACAAGTGTTCTTAACCTCAGGGCCATCTCTAGCCCCATGGATAAATTACTTTTAAGACTTGTTTTTCATACCTACAAGAATAATTTCTGCTATGTTTCAGACATTTGTAAAGATGAAATAAATGGATGATATAAGATTTATTAAATGTAAGATAAAAAGTATGCCAATTTTGTTCACAGATTGACTGAAGTAATAGCTAGTGCTCCTAAAGGTGAACTGCTGAAGAGAGTTCTTAATCCATTACTTCGTGAGTACTCTTGCATATTGTACTAAGATGTTTGTGGGACAATACTTCCATAAATATATTTAAATCTCATTTTTTTTTCTTTTAAAAAAAATTAAACCAGGGGTTGGATAGCTGCTCAGTTCACAGTGTAATGGCCAGTGGTTTACAGCCACCTATAATTCCAGCTTCAGAGGATCTGGTGCCCTTTTCTGGCCTCATGAGTATCCACACACCTGAGGCATACATTTACACAAACAAATACCCATGCGTAAAAATAAAGCATTAATTTTTTTAGAAAAACAAGTTTAAAGTGATCTTTTGAGTAAATAAGTTTTATTTATTTATTATGTATGCAGCATTCTGCCTGTGTAGAATGTCTGTAGGCCAGAAGAGGACATCAGATCTCATTACAGATGGTTGTGAGCTACCATGTGGTTGCTGGGAATTGAACTCGGGACCTCTGGAAGAGCAGCCAGAGCTCTTAACCTCTGAGCCACCTCTCCAGTCCCCAGGGTTTTAGTCTTAAAGAAAGAGGTTTTATTTGTTTTATGGTGCTGGGGATTGGACCCAGGGCTTTGTAGTGACGAGCACATATCTATCACTGAGCCTCATTGTCCCAAAAGCTGAACATTTTTTATGTTGGTTAGATTTTATTTAAAAACAGTGCAGATGGGGCTGGAGGTGTAGCTCAGTTAGTAGAGTGCTTGCTTAGCATTTACAAAGCCCTTGCTTTAACCCCACCATCATATAAAAGTAGGCCTGGTCTCACACACCTACAATCCCATTTCTCCTGGGAAGCAGGGGGATCAGAAGTTTAAGGTCTTCTCTTGGCTTCGTAGTAAGCTCAAGGCCAGCTTGGGATAGAGAAAACCTTTTCTCACAAAATAAAAGCAGTGGCTGGAGAGATGGCTTAGGGATGAAGAGTGGTGACTGTTGCTCATACAGAGGATCTCGTTCAGTTCCCAGTACCACATGATGGCTCTCAGATATGCTGTAACTCCATTTCTAGAGCATCTGACACTGTTCTGGCCGCCACGGTCTCTTGTATGCATATGATGCAAATAAACTAATGAGCACACATACAGAATACACATAATAGTCTTTTAAAAATAAGAGTGGTATAGAATGTTATTAGTACTTCAGTGTTGTAGACTTCAGAGCAGTAGCTTTTTTTTTCAAATAACTATTTTGTTAATAAGCACTTGGTTTAGTTTGAATGTATGTATGTATATATGTATGTATGTATGTATTTATTTATTTTTACAAAATTTGTCAGCCTCGAGGCTGACAGCATCTGCCAGATAGTAATTTTTCTCTCCTCCTTCCTCTCCCTGAAAGCTTTGCCAAGTCCTTCTGTCTGTTTGATGGTGTTTTGTTTTGTTTTGTTTTTTTGTTGTGCCCTAGGCCTGGCTCAGCTAGCCTTGAACTTGTTATGTAGCCCAGGCAACCTTAAAGCCTTGGTGACCCTCCTGCCCCAGCTTGCCTTGGCAGGTTTCTGTGGCTTTAGAAATCATGTAGTTAAAATACTCTTGGCTCTTTCTTATTGTCTCCCAAAGCCTTTAACTCTTCCTTTGCATTTCATTGTACAGTTTAGGGTTGGGGTATTGCTTTCTATAAAAAAGCCTGCAAGGTCTTGATGAGGATTGCTTTGATTCTGTGGGGAGAATAGCAGCAGTCTTAATTATATTGAGTCTTCTGTGAACAGACAGTCTCACTGTTTATTTAAATCATTTTTATTTTAAGATTTTATGGTTTTTATATATAAATTTTATTCTTAAATGTCCATGTTTTCTTTTTGTGTTGTTTTTAGGACTTAAGCATTACTAGACATGGTAGTTCATGCTTTTAATGCCAGCACTTGGGAGGATAGGCAGGCAGGTTTCAGAGTTTAAGGCTAACCTGGTCTACATAGGTAGTCCTAGGACAACCATGACTACTACATAGTGAAAAACCTGTTTCCAGAAATTACATTTTAATTTGTTTTGTAGGGAGTGGACATACTTTTGCCATGGTATACAAGTAGATATCAGTCAAAAGGCCACATAGTAGGAGTCACTGTGGGCCCTCGGGATTGAACTCAGGTTGTCAGGCTTGGCAGTGACAACCTGTGCCTGTTGAACTATCTCACTAGCCCATAGAATTGCTTTCTGATTTACTTGAAAAAGATTTATGTGTATATGGGAGCACCTGCATGTATATATGTATACCACATGGGTGTTTGGTATCCACAGAGGTCAAAAGAGGGAGTCCGGTTCCCTGGAACTGGTATCACAGTGGTTGTGAGCTGCTGTGTGGTTGCTGAAATCAAACCAATGTCCTCCCTAAGATTAGCAAGTTGTTTTAATTACTGAACCATCGAGCTGGAGAGATGGTTCAGCAGGTTAGAGTACTGACTGCTCTTCTGAAGGTCCTGAGTTCAAATCCCAGCAACCTCATGGTGGCTCACAACCATCCGTAAAGAAATCTGATGCCTCTTCTAGTGTCTGAAGACAGCTACAGTGTACTTAACATATGATAAATAAATCTTAAAAAAATTTACTGAACCATCTCTCTGTTCCCCCCCCTTGATACTTATATATTTTGATATTTATATAAACTTGATTTATATTATCTTTCAGAGCTGATAAAGATCTTTAGTCTAGAAGACTGTTCTTTAGGAATTTTTAGCATACAGGGTCATACCTCTATTGAGAATAAAGCTGCTTTTTCTGTTTCAATCTGAATGCTTTTGAGTAACTTTTTTTTTTACAAATCTTTTTTTATACAATTTTATGTATCTATATTTGTTTGCTAAGATTATTTATATATTTATATGGGTGCTTTGTCTACACAGCAGAAGAGGGAATTGGATCCCATCATAGATGGTTATGCACTACCATGTGGATGCTGGGAATTGAACTCATGACCTCTCCATCTCTAGTTAATCTTATATATATATGCGTCGTTACATGTCTGTAACATGAACCAGTTCTCTGCTCATTGTGATCTCAAACTCCTCTGTTACTTCAGGTCTTAATTCTAATACCATTTGAAAAGAAGTACAATTTCTTTCAGTGGCCACTTGTATTAAGTAGATTGTTCATATTGAGCTATAACTTTATGTTGTATTTTAAATGTGAAGTTTTTTGGAAAATTCAACAATACTGTTTACTTTTCTCTAGCCTATGGGCCAGCTCTTATTGAGCACTGTCTTATAGAAAATGGATTTTCTGGCAACGTTAAAGTGGATGAAAAACTCGAAAGCAAAGGTATGTCTACATGATCTATATTTTGTACATTTGTTTCCCTTTTCCTTAAGTTCTTTTTCTTTTTTCTTTGAAGTTTTATGGTGCTGGAAATTAATTAGACTTAAGGCCCTACAGGTGCTTTAAAAAAATGTTCTACTGGCAAACACTTCATTTATTGTTTAGTTTTGGGTTTTTTTTTTTTTGGAAATAAGGTTTTCCCTACATTGTAGTCTGGTGTCATTGCGCTCTGAATTGTCCTGCCTCAAGCTTCTGGAGGTTATACATGTGTGCTGGCATGCCCAGCTCTTCCTTCTCTTTTTGCTTTTCTAGATGCATGAGTGTTTTGCTTCCTTATTCATCTGTCTGTTCAGTAAATGCTTGCCTGGTGCCCTGAGAGGCCAGACCTCCCCTAGGACTGGAGTTACAGTCCATGTGAGCCACCATGTGGGTGCTGGGATACAA
Organism: Apodemus sylvaticus; assembly: GCF_947179515.1. NCBI lineage: Eukaryota > Metazoa > Chordata > Mammalia > Rodentia > Muridae > Apodemus > Apodemus sylvaticus. Next base: position 53,138,543 of record NC_067477.1, read on the forward strand.
ACCTCTAAAAGAGTAGCCTGTACTGTTGAGCCATCTCGCTAGCCTCTTGTAACTTGTTTTTTTTTCTAGAAATAATTTTAGTTTTTAAAGTTAGAAGTGAATAATGGACTTACAAAACATTGATCTGGAATTGACAAGATGCCATGTATCCTCTTTGTCTCCAGTGACAACAGATGGTTGTGATATTTTTGTTATTATAAAATATTATAAAACTCTGGTTGCTTAATATTAGCTATATAACTATTTCACAGATTAAAATGTATCATGACGGTATAGTAATAAAATAGTAACTTTTTGGAGAAGGAATTGACAAAAAAAAAACAGAAATAAGTATATGTGGAGATTAGAAAATTATGTTTATGAGTAAAGTATCTTTTTGGTAATAGGTTGACCAACACATAATCCTATGTATGTAAACCAACTACACAAATGAAACAACTGTATCTCATTTTCTTAAGCACTTACATGATTTCATACATTACTGAATTTTTTTGTTGTTTGTTTGTTTGTTTTGAGACAGGGTTTCTCTGTATAGCCCTGGCTGTCCTGGAACTCACTCTGTAGACCAGGATGGCCTCCAACTCAGAAATCTGCCTGCCTCTGACTGCCAGAGTGCTGGGATTACAGGCGTGCGCCACCACCACCTGGCTGATTGTTTTAAGTTTTAAAAATTAACGTGTGTGTATGTGTACATGTGTACACGTGCCTGCCTGGTGTGTTTTGGGGAAGCAGGACCCATGCCTAGAATGTGTGTGGAGTCTTCTTTTTTTCCACTTTTATGCTGTGTTCTGGGGATTGAATTCATGTCTCCACGCTTGTGTAGCAAGCACCTTTACATATTGAGCCATCTCACTGGTCTGTTTCTTGTTTTTATTATTATTATTACATTTTATTTAGTGTGTTTGTGTGTGTGTTCAGAGGACAACTTGTAACAAGTTTAGTCATCTTCTACTTCCTGGAGACCTGACAACATTCCCAGTTTTATGTTTGTTTATTTGTTTTTGTTTGGTTCTGTTCTTTTTGTTTGAGATGGAGTCTTACTGTATAGTCCGAGCTGGTCTTGAACTTATGATTGTCCTGACTCAGTCTCCTTAGTGCTAGGATTATAGGCCTATACCATCATATCAGCTACCTTTATATTGTTGATTTTTAATTAATATTTTGAGCCAGGCATGGTGGCACATGCCTTTATTGTGGCCCTTGGGAGGCAGAGGCAAGTTGTTCTCTATGAATTCAAGGCCAGTCTGTTTTACATAGTGAGTTTCAGGCCAGCCAAGGCTGCATAGTGAGACCCTGCCTCAACAATAAGTAAATAAATACTGTATTATATCAATATGTCTAATATTAATGTATTAATATGCAAATATATGAATACTCTATTATGCTGATCATATGTTAATTATGTTGATTATAACATAATTGCATTAATTATTTTTATATTACATAAACATAATGAATTATAATATACTTTTTTCTATCAGAAGATTCCCTTCATGCCACTGTATTTTTTTAATATTCAACACAATATATATTTTTATACCAATCATAGAAATGATAGACATGTTTTTAAATGAACATAAAAAGATAAAGTCTTTTTGTTTCTTTGTTTTGTTTTTAGTAGAGCTTAAAATCTTGGCACTTACTGTGGTATAATTAATTATAATTATGTATTTTGGGAAGCAACCCAGAGCCTCTCAGACTTGGCCATTATGAGACAACTGCTTTGAGAAAGACGTTAGTTACATGGGCCAGAGGGGGAAATGTAATAATTATAATTAACATCATAATTATAATTATAGCATTATAACAATATTAATATGTTAATTACATTAACAATTATAATTAATTAGTGTTATATCAGCATTAATGTTATATAAATATTCATATCTTGATATATTAATATGTTGATATTGTTAATAATATATATTATGATGATGATGCTAAATAGTTGTTTAATGGTGTTATTCAACTTAATTGGTATTCTTTTTCCCCTTGTTTTTATTTCTTCTATTAGATATTGAAAAGATACTGGTTTGTGTGCAGAGGGCAGAAGACTATTTGAAGAAAACATCTAATTTCAATGGAAAGGTAGCAGCACTGTAAATACTGTGTGTTGTTTTGCATGTATCTATTTGGGGGGATAGGGGAGTGTGATAGCATTTGAGAGGCTAGACAAGCTGCAGTACTTAACCATTTCTATTTACTATGTAGGTCCTAGTGATCAAACTCAGGCTTGGGAGACTTAGTGACAAATACTTTCACTCATTGATCCATCTCACAGCTTTCATGTATTATTTTGGATTTTCAGAAATAAAATAATTTAAGGGTTTTGTTTATTGTATTGCGTGAGATTTGAATCTAAGGCCTTCTACATATGCAGTCATACTGTACTTTTGGGCTATACACCTAATTCTGGGATAGTATCTTCGATTTTGTATTGCTTCTTGTAAATATTTTTCTATTCTTTCTTACTTTATTTGTTTTTTTTGTTTTTTGTTTTTTCGAGACAGGGTTTCTCTGTGTAGCCCTGGCTGTCCTGGAACTCACTCTGTAGACCAGGCTGGCCTCAAACTCAGAAATCCGCCTGCCTCTGACTCCCAGAGTGCTGGGATTACAGGAGTGCGCCACCACCACCTGGCTGTTCTTTATTTTTTATAGAAAATACTGCATTGGGGCTCAGTATAAAACTAGCCTTGCCTGGTGTGCACTAGGCCCTGGGTTTGATCCCTAGTTCTGTCTAAATTAGGCATTTGAGTGCATTTCCATAATTTTAGCACTGGAGAGGTGGAGGGAGGCAGAAGAGTCAGAAGCCTTGTCCTGAATAACAAGTTCAAAACCAGCCAGGGATACACAAGGCCCCGCCTTTTACAAAACCAAGAAACACTAGTTGAGGAATTTGTGTAAACAAAAAAAGATTGACTTTTTAATTATGTGTATGTATATGTGTTTATATGAATGTATGCACAATGTGTGGTTACCCTTGGAGGCCAAAAGAGGGTGTTGATCCCTTGCAACTGGAGTTACAGGTGGTTGTAAGCCTCCTTGTGGGTACTGGGAACTGAACTTGGGTCCTCTCGGAGAGCAATAAGCAGTCTTAGCTGAACTGTCTCTCCAGCCAGTTGTTTTCTCTTTGACTCAAGGTCTTGCTGTGGAGCCCAGGATGGCCTCAGGACTCAACATTTTCCACAGCAGCCTCCCTAGTACTGGATTTATAGGCAAGACTGTACCTGAGAGAACATTCTGTCTTGAATTGACTTTAGAGAAGCATTCTTTAATTTGCTATTACTTGAAAACAAAATGGGTGGGTTATAATCACCTCAGAGCTAAATAATCATAGCATTACCTCATATATTAATATTTGTTTTCTGTATTCAAAATGTTTAGCTAGAAAAAATACCATTGGAATAGTTAGTCTTTTGTTAATTGTGAATATAATTGAGTCTAATACTAGTCTTTTGTTTTTTGTTCTGTAGGGCTATATAATTCAGAAAAGAGAAGTAAAACCAAGCCTGGATGCCAATAAACCAGCTGAAGACATACTCACGTAAGCATGTGCCTGCCACGAGTTGGCTTGCTTCATAGGATAATTAATATTCTTCACTGTGATATTCTCAATGTTTTACAGGTATGAGGAGTTTCATCCCTTCTTGTTTGCTCAACATTTACAATGTCCATACATAGAATTTGAATCATTTGACAAGGTGAGTTTTCTAGTTCTGTTTTTTGTTTGTTTGTTGGTTTGTTTGTTTGTTTTTACTAATTAGCTTGACATAACTTGTAAGAATTGTTTATGCTGTCTTGGGGTTGTGGATGTAGCCAAATGTGAGTGCATGCAAAAAGTCCTGGATTTGATCCTTAACACTACAAAAGAAAGAAAAGGAAGGAAGGAAAGAAATTGAGAAAATATTCTTGCCTTGAAGTTGCTGTGAATCTGGGGATTGATTAAAAATTAACACACTCATAGGTGCAATGATTAGAAACAATTGCTGCCATTTTTATTAAAAGATAAGACCAAATAATTGATCTTAGTTGTATTCTTGACATTGCTAGTTGTGGAATAGGTCTCTGGAAAGGTGGTCAGGTAGAGAGAGCACTGTGGTATATAACGGGCTAATGCTGTGTGTGTGCAAGGTGAAGTAGAGACCATGCTTTTTTTTTCCTTAAAATTGTTTGTCTTTTTTTTTTTTTTTAAATAAGGCCGTGGATGAATTTTATTCCAAGATAGAAGGTCAGAAAATTGACTTAAAAGCTTTACAACAGGTATAGTATCATTTAAAACTTTTATATTAAACTAGTTAGTCAGAGTGCTTTCATTTAAGAATCAGATGCCTTTGAGAAGTCTGAGACGTTGTGTGGGAGCTTTCAGATTAGGTCCTCTAGAACTGGAGTTACAGATAGTTATGAACTATCATGTGGATGCATCTCTCCAGCCCAGTTGTTTTTGAGACAAGGAATCACTGCAATTTTGGCTAGCCTGACACTAAACATATAGACCAAATTGGCCTCAAACTTGGAGAACTGGAATTGAAGGCATGTCACTATAACTAGCCCTTAGTTTATGATAAAAGCTCAGGGGTGGGGCTGGAGAGATGGCTCAGCAGTTAAGAGCACTGACTGCTCTGCTGAAGGTCCTGAGTTCAAATCCAGCAACCACATGGTGGCTCACAACTGTCAGCAATGAGATCTGATGCCTTCTTCTGGTGTGTCTGAAGACAGCTACAGTGTGCTTACATATAATAATAAATAAATCTTAAAAAAAAAAAAAAGCTCAGGGGAGTCTCCTGGAGAAGTATGCCCTCATTACTCCACCCTCACCCCTACTATTCTAATTTCAGATCTTTTAAATGAAATCTAGTGGGAACATTAGTCTGTTATATACCCTGATATGACTCAGCATATTAAAGCGTCCTAGAGCTTCTCAAACTTGGCCATTATGAGTTCTGAGAAGCATGTTAGTTACATGAGCCAGAGGAGGAACAATGTGTTTTCTGTACTAGGTTTCTTCATCATAAACTCTGTGCTATTTTTGTTAAGCTGCTTTAAAGTTGTCCTTGTCTGATTTGTTGCATGATACCTCAGTGAGGATTTTATAGTCACTATGTTTGGAGCACATTTGATCATGTTTTTAGATCATGTGCTGTAGATCTGTTTTATAAACTGATCAAAGTCACTTTTGGAAGAGATTGGATTTTTCAGAAATACTAGTAAGGGGGCTTCAGCCCTACGAAGAACAGTTGGCAACTTGAATGCTGAGAATGGGAGAAATGCTTCCTGAGGGAGGCTTCTGAGTTGGTCGTCCAATAATCATATACATTCTTGCCGTATTATGTAGACTGACTGAGCAGGTTCTATTTTTATATTTGGGAGAGAAATAAAGAAACAATGGTTAAAGAAAGGCTGTGAGTTTGGGGAGAGCAAAGGGGATGCAAGTTGGGGGTGGAGGAAAGGGGAAGAAGATGTTATTTCAAAAAAGTCAAAAGTTGTTATAAAAAAGCTAAGCATAACAAAAATATGTGTGCAAAATTTCAAGTTATGTGAGTGCTTCTACATTCTTCCCTTTGGCTTCATAATAGTACAGTTTCTAAGCACATAGTTAAATAAATTGCATGGTGTGATTGTCGCATCATGGCAGCACTTTGACTAGAAAGCAGATGTTCAGAAGTCGTCGTCCTCCTCCTCCTCCTTCTCCTCCTCCCCTCATTATTATTATTAAACATTTTTTGAGACAGGGTTTCTCTACATAGCCTTGGCTGTCTAGAAGTCAGAGATCCTTCCTTGGCCTCTGTCTCTTAAGTGCTGAAGACACACACAGCTATCTTCATTTTTAAATATGCATTAGAGAAATATTCAAAGGGTTTGAGATACTTAGATTAGGACTGTACAGCTGGTTATGTGTATACAGCTATTTTAAAAATCTGAAACAACTTTATAATCTGAAATAGTTCTTATTCTAAACACTAAGGATTAACGATATCAAACTACACTAGTAACTTTTTGTGGTAATCATTGTGAGTTCTTTGAATAGTTACCACTCTTAAAAAGTAAATCTTTTAGCTATTTCACCCAACATTTAAATAATAAATAATTGACATTGCTATAAAACATTAAAAATAGTCCTCAAATTAGTAATTTTGAAATGTAAGTCCCATGTGGTAGTGTGTGCCTGTAATCCCTGCTGATGAGAAGTGGAGGCAGGAGGATCAGAAATTGGGATAATGAGTTTGAGCCCAGCCTGAGCTACTATATATGAGATTTTCTCCCAAACAACAAATCCAACTCTGACAGATAAATTATGTCTGATAAAATGCTATATAGGAGGTCAAACAACCTCACTGAACCCTTGTATTATGTGAGTAAAAGGTGTTCCAAACAATCCTGGACTATAATGCTGAGAGAACATCATAATGTCAGTAAAACAGTAATTGGTGCTTTTAAAAAGTTGTTTTTAGGGGCTGGAGAGATGGCTCAGCAGGTAAGGGCACTGACTGCTCTCCCAGAGGTCCTGAATTCAAATCCCAGCACCCACATGGTGGCTCACAGCCATCCATAAAGAGATCTGATGCCCTCTACTGGTGTCTGAAGACAGTTACAGTGAACTCACATATAATAATAAATCTTAAATTAAAAAAAAAAAACAATGAGGGCTGGAGAGATGGCTCAGTGGTTAAGAGCACTAACTGCTCTTCCAGAGGTCCTGAGTTCAAATCCCAGCAACCACATGGTGGTTTATAACCATCCATAATAAGATCGGATGCCCTCTTCTGGGGTGTCTAAAGACAGCTACAGTGTACTTACATATAATAAATAAATAAATCTTAAAAAAAAAAAAAAACAATGAAAGAACACAGGAGGGAAAGCTTTAAGGAAAGCCCTCGCGACTTTAAAGAAAAAAAAGGTTATTTTTAGATGTATTTTTTTGTGTGTGTGTTTTGCTTGTATGTATACCATATGTGTGCCTGGTGCTCATGGGGGTCAGAAGAGGGTGTTGGATTCCCTGGAACTGAAGTTACAGCTGACTGAGTCACTTGGGTCCTCTATAAGAACAGCAGGTGCTCTTAATCACTTAGTCATTGTTCTAGCCCCTAGTCTGTGCTTCAAAAGAACTTATCGGGAGGCTGGCAAGAGATGGCCCAGTGGGTAAGGATGCATGCCCCTCCAGAGTCCCTGAGTTAGGTTCATGGCACGCACACTTGGAGGCTCATAACTGCCTGTGACTCCAGTTCTAGGGAATTTTAACCTTGCCTGGACTTTGCAGGCACTACACTTATATACAGAAATCCACACACATGCACACATGAATGAGAATAAAATACCAGATTTATTTTATTTTGTGTTAGTGCTTTTGCATGCATATATGTGTGTGTGCCACATGTATATACAGTACCTAAGGAAGTAGCATACCTGCTTATGGGGTGCTGGGAGTTGAACCTGGAGCCTGGTTTGCAAAAACAAGTGCTCTTAAGCACTGAGCCAGCTCTCTAGCCCCAAGAATAAAACCTCCAAATGCATATTTTACAAAAGAATTTATAGAGGTTTGAAGAGAACTAAGGTGTTAAGAGCACATACTGCTCTCGCAGAGAATCGAAGTTTAGTTTTTATTACCAGCATTGAGCTGATCAGAATCACCTCTAACTCCACCTCCAGGAGATCCAGTATCTTCTCTGGCCTCCATGGGCACCTTCAGTCCAGTACATTCACACACATGTAATTAAAATAAAATTTTAATAATAAAATAATAAATAATAATAATAAAATAACATTTTTTATTTGGGGCTACTGATATACTTCAGTGGTAGACTGCAAACCTATGAGGCCCTGGGTTTGATCCCTAATTTAAAAAAGAAAAATATATCTAGTATGTCATAGGAAATCTTGAATTGTGCCTGTTTGAATAATGCCAAGGGAATTGGGGTCATGCTTTATATATAATTTACCTGTAACCAAAGCACACATTCTGTATAGGGAGTGGAAGGGAGATAGGGGTAATATATCAGCATGGCATTTCTAAGAGGGTAAAACTTCAGGAAGGGAACTTTGGGGAAACTTTTTAAGTTGCTTATGTGACAACATTGACAGAGTAGAACCACTAACACAATAAACTTTAGGAATTTAGGGGGTGGAAGTGCTGTGCATTGAAAGAAATCTAACTTTTGAAAAATCTCTTCTGTTATTTTAAGGAAAAACAAGCACTGAAGAAATTAGATAATGTCCGAAAGGATCATGAAAACAGATTAGAAGCTCTTCAGCAGGCTCAGGTATTAATGTTTAGCATTTCCAATGCTGTCCAGAATATGACAATCTCAGCTGGCATTATAGTAAAATTTTTTTGTTTTTGTTTTTTTGTTTGTTTGTTTCTTAAGGAAATTGACAAACTGAAAGGGGAGCTCATAGAGATGAACCTGCAGATAGTTGACAGAGCCATTCAGGTAGTCCGCAGTGCGCTGGCCAACCAGATAGACTGGACAGAGATCGGAGTGATTGTGAAAGAAGCACAAGCTCAGGGAGACCCTGTTGCAAATGCAATCAAAGAACTAAAACTACAAACCAACCACGTTACGATGCTGCTGCAGTAAGTGTGGGTCTTACCAGGTAGTGCTTGTTTTTTATCTTGTGAACCGTTCATTTCATTCTTCTTAATTTCTTCTTTGGGAATGCTCAGAAATAGAAAATACACAATGAAATCATTTCTAATTTTATGAGAAAATTTGAAATGAAAAGTGATATCGACATTTGTGAAATACTATTGAATATTTTTAATAGAAATCCATACTTGTTATCAGAGGAGGAAGATGGTGATGGTGGTGGTGAGGCCAGCATTGAGAACAGCGATGCTGAAGTACCAAAAGGGAAAAAAAAAAAGCAAAAGAACAAGCAGCTGCAGAAGCCTCAGAAGAACAGGCCGCTGCTCGTCGATGTGGATCTCAGCCTGTCAGCCTACGCCAATGCCAAAAAGTAAGCGTTTCACCAGGAAGTCTGTCGATGAATATTTTGCCTGCATGTATTAAGTGTACCAGTATGTGCCTGATGCCCTAGGAAACCAGAAAAGGGCATCAGGTCCCTGGAGCTGGAGTTACAGGTACTTGTGAGCATCAGTGTGGTGACAGGAACAAAGCCTGGTCCTCTGGAGAAGCACCTTGTGCTCTTACGTTTGCATCCTATCTCCAGGCCTATTGGAAACTCATGGTCGTGTATGTGCAGTAAATCAGTAGGATATTAGCAATAGTCATTATTTCGTCTGTTGTTAGAGTTTTTCTGGGGAAATGAAACATACGTGCACGCACGCATGCATGCATACCCCTAAAAAGAAATGCATAACAAACCAAAGTAAGGATTGCACTGAAGTCTAACCTTAGGAACCAGCGAGTCTTTATTGGTGTTACTAACTGGTGTATGAGTGAGGGCTGACTTACTGGAGCAAGGATGATGCAGAAGGACCACATCTCTGAAAGCACACCTCAGCATGGGTGATGCTTCAGGAAAACTGTATATCTGGAGGCCTTTGCTGTTGGAGGCCTGTCAACAAGTCCAATTCAGTTGGCAGTCTCCTTCTCAAGCAGCTGTTTACTGGTTCTCTACCTGGAGGGAGACCCTGAAGCTTGCAAGCTATAGCTTTCTCAGACATGTGAAATATGTTCATTCCCTGGGTCTCTTAGCAATAACCTTCTCGAAGGTGGGGGTCCAGTGTGGAGGAAATTGCTATGGAACTTATGTGTATAGTTTTTTTTTAAAAAAACTTTAATGTATGAGTGTTCTGCATATTCATCCACCTGCCTGAATAGGGCATCATATCCCCCTATAGATGGTTGTGAGCCACCATGTGGTTGCTGGGATTTGAACACAGGACCTTTGGAAGAGCAGCCAGTGCTTTTAACCACTGAGCCATCTCACCAGACCATACTTCTTTTGTTTGTTTGTTTGTTTTTGTTTGTTTGTTTGTTTTGGTTTTGGTTTTTGGTGTTTTTCAAGACAGGATTTCTCTATATAGCCCTGGCTGTCCTGGAACTCACTCCATAGACTAGGCTGGCCTCGAACTCAGAAATCCGCCTGCCTCTGCTTCCCAAGTGCTGGGATTACAGGAGTGAGCCACCACGCCCTGTACTTCTTTTGTTAAAAAGTAATTTTGTGCTCTATGCCACTTGGTTTTATGTGATTTAAGACTGTAAAATTAAAAACTAAAAATAGATTTCACTTAATATTTAAGTTAGATTTATTTTTCTAGATATTATGATCATAAGAGGTATGCTGCTAAAAAAACACAGAGGACTGTTGAAGCCGCTGAGAAGGTAAGGTGGTGATGGAGTTTGCTCATTGTTTTCGGCAGCTTTAATGGCCTTTTCTGTTGAAGTTAGGTTTTTAATTTAGAAATCTCCTACTTTTAATTTTGTTTTAAATGTGCATATTTGTTGTATTTACTTTCTTCTGCTATCTTGCACTTCCTCTTTCCCCAACTCAGCAAATAGCACTTTCATTCTTACCTGCTCAGATGTTAGAAGGATCCATAGCTCTTTCCTCTTAAACCATATCCAGATCTGTCATGTATGTTGTTAGTATGTGTGTACATGCTCATTGTACCACAGGGAGCATGTCTGCCAGAGGGCAGTTTTGTGAAGTTACTTCTCTCTACCTTTATGAGGGCTCCAGAGATTAACCTCATGTCGTCAGGCTTTCAGCAAGTGCTTTTTTACCCCCTGAGCCATCTTGCCAGTCCCATTTACTTTTGGTTCTCAATTTAACGCATAGGCAAAACCTACTGAGTACTGTGTCTCTTGACCATAGTTGCAGGATTTGGAAAGTGGAAGCAGAATGATCATGAGTTCAAGGTCATCCTAAGCTGTTCAATGAGTTTAAGACCAGCCTTTGACACAAGAGACAAAAGCGCGCGCGCGCACGCACGCATTAGATATTTCTTCCATTAAGATTTTTGCACATAGTACCTATATGGAGATTAGAGGGCTACTTGTGGGTGCTAGGGTTCAAACTCAGGTGGTCAGGTTTGTCAGCAAGTGCCTTTACTCAACTAACCATCTCATGGACCCTTAAAAATATTGATTAAGCTGGCTGTGGTGGCATGTATAATCCATGAGGCTAAGACAGAATGATCTCTGAGTTAGGGCCAGCCCGGGCAATATAGCAAAAGCTGTCTAAAGTAATTTGTTATGCTATTGTGTACTTTGGTGTTATGTAAATATATCTTAGAATTATTTTAATTTTTTTTATATAAATAGGCATTCAAATCAGCAGAGAAGAAAACAAAACAAACCTTAAAAGAAGTACAAACAGTTACTTCTATCCAAAAAGCAAGAAAAGTGTATTGGTAAGTGTTGTGCTCTTTCTTTGTTTATTTATTTATTTATTTTTTTTTGGATTTGGATTTTTTCGAGACAAGGTTTATCTGTATAGCCCTGGCTGTCCTGGAACTCACTCTGTAGACCAGGCAGGCCTCAAACTCAGAAACCCGCCTGCCTCTGCCTCCCAAGTGCTGGGATTAAAGGCGTGTGCTACCACACCCGGCCATCTCCTTTTTCTTTATTCCTACTTTGCCTCTCTTCCTCCTAATCTCTCCCATTCTCCACTCCACGCCCTCTCAAATTGATATGCTCTTTTTCTTTCTATAATTTATGTTTTATAAGGCTGTCACAATCTAAAGAGCCCAGTGGCCATCATGTTAGGCCTTTATTTCTGGTTTATTGATGGCTCCAGTAAGCTGTATGTTGTCTGCCTTCTGGGAGGATGCGGAGAGGAAAGGAAAGAAAACCACAAACATAGTAGGAGCTGGGAAGAAGATGGCGAACTATTTGAGCAGACTTTTAGACAGTCCTCCTGTTTTAAACCTGATCTTAAAACTCTAAGTTGCTGTCTTTTGTCGTTTGTTGTTTTGTTCTGAGGCAGGGCTTCCCTGGGTAGCCCACACTGTCCTTGAACTTAGGGCCCTTTGACTCAGTTTTCAAAAGCTTGTGCTCCCACAGCTTATTTCTGTTACATTTTTGAGTTTTGGATTGTAAAAGGATTTTCCTGGGCTCAAGTGTTTTGTCGGTTTAGGACTCAGCCCCTAAGCCTGATATGACCTTGTTTGCTTTTCATTTTACAATGTTCTTAGGTGTGTTTTGCTTTCCTTCTCTTTGTGCTTAGTTTATTGCAGTTGGCATCTCTTTTGGTCAGATTGACCTATATTTTCATTTCTTGTAGTGTTCTTATCAGGTAGGCACATCAAGGTCATATTCCTCATAAAACAAGCTAGAAATGTTCTTGTCTTTAAATGTGGATAGAATTTATTCATAAAGTAGGATGGTCCCGAAATGTTCCGTATTTAGGAAAGTGTTTCAAAAGCTGGCCATGGTGGCACACATTTTCAATTCTAGCACTCGGGGAGAGGCAAGCGAAAATCTAGGAGTTTGAAGACAGCCTGATCTACAGAGTGAGTTCTAGGACAGCCAGGGTTACACAGAGAAACCCTGTGTATTGGGGGAGGGGGGAGTTAAGTGTTTATTATAAATTGGAATTCTTTGTTATTTTGTTTTTAGGGTTTATTTGTTTGTTTGTCTGAACACAAAGTCAGTCTGTCTTTGACACCCCCCCCCTTCTCTTTCTGTCTGTCTGTCTGTCTACCTACCTACCTACCTACCTACCTACCTATCCATGGCTGATTTTGAATTCACTGTGTAGGCTAGGCTGCCTAGTTTCAGTTTTCTGACTTAGCCTCCCAAATACTACAGATTACAGACCTGCATCACCCACTATGCCTAGATTTCTTTGTAGAATTTGATTATTTAGATTCTCTAGCAATGTTTTTTTTTTTCTCAGAAAGTTTATAAATTCTTGATTTGTCTATTCTCTCTTTTCTGCCACTTTTGCTTTTTTTGAGGCTACAGTCAATAGAAATGTGGAGCTGTCATCTAATTGGACTTCTTTTTGTTAGTGTGAACATGCTACATCTTTTCCACTCTTTATTTCCGTCTTTCCATAACCTATATTTTACACACATAACACACACAATCTCAATCTCTCTCTCTCTCTTTCTTTCTCTCTCTCACTGCTTTTGTTTTCTGGTTTGATAGTTTTCCATCTACAAGGGCAGTTGGGGCATTTATACCACATGTACCACTTGTGGTTTGGGGCTTACACACACCCGTCTGCTGTTCGCCCCAGCTGTTCTCCTGTGTGTCGTCCTTATCGCACTTTGGATATTGGCTAGTTTGTTTGTTTGTTTGTTTGTTTTTTTACCAACTTGTATATTAGTTGTTTTTCTTCTTGTGACAAAATACCAGGAAATGGTAATTTAGAAAGGATTTATTATGGCTCATAGTTTGAGGATACAGACCTCAAACTGTGTGCCGGGGAGGGGACATGGCAAGGAAGGCACGGTGGCAGAGGCCGGGACAGCTAGCTAGTTGTGTCATATTGACAGCCAGGAAGCAGAGAGAGGTGTCTGCAAGGGCTCAGCTCACTTTGCCCCTTCGTTAGTGCAGAGTCCCAGCCTGTGGGATTGTGCCGCTCATATGCCGGGTGGGGCTTCCGTCTTCACTTAACTTTCTGGAGACACCCTTTTGGATACACTCAGAGGTCAATTGCCTTGGTGACTCTGAATTCATTCAAGTTTATAAGTAAGACTAGCTGTCATAGCTTCTTAGTTACATTATTCCTCAAGTGTTTCTTCTTTTACTAGGATGATGAAAGAATACATATTTTATCTTTTCTATTCACTGTTTGTCCTTGTCTTTCTAGAAATCTCTTTTCTGTCAGGGAATTTAATAAAGAATTAAAGTCGCTCAGCAAGGAGAAAAATATTTTTATGTGAAAAAAGAAAGAATACAGAACATTGTGTACTATGCCTAAAAAAATAAGAAGGCTAGAAATAATGTTTTAGCTTCTTGTGCATAAAGAAACTGAAGTTCTATATGTAGGAGCTAGCCACAGTGCCTCCTGTTAGGCAGTGATGAGAAACTGAAGGGATGCACCATGCTTTTTGTAAACCTTTAGCACATTTTGAAACAGTATGTTCTTCCCAATCAAACATTAGATTAGAGGCTTAATGCCAGGGCTGAGGATGCAGAGACATATCTGTACATTTGAGGCCCGCCTGGTTAACATAGTGAGTTTCAGGACAGCGGAGGATACATAGGAAACTCAGTCTCAAAACACCACCACCAACAAAGGCAGACTAGAGGCATGGGTATAACTTCATTAGCTAATGAACTTTTCTAGCACAGCTGAGTCCATGGGCTGTATCTAATGTTAAGAACATACAAACAAAAAATTAGAAACCAGTCATGGTGTCATATTTCTATAATCCTGGCATTCATGAAGTTCAGCCAGAATGATCATGAGTTAAGGCTAGCCTGAGCTACTTAATTGAGACGTTGTCTCCAAAAGGGCAAGTGATATTCAGTGATAGAGTGCTTAACTAACACATCTAAGTTCCTAGATACTTGTTAGCAAATAAGTCAAGATTTGGTTCTGTCTCCAGCACCAAATAAGTAAATAAACAATCAGAAAATAAAATCCTTTCCTATTTTGAGAGATATGATAGAGTTTTCCTTGATGCCTCTATGTCATATTTTAAAAGTTTAAATGGTATAGGTGTAATCATATAAAGATAGGTTACATATAATATACCAGACCTTTCTTTTTTATCCGTATTGTCTGTCATTTTCTAAGTGTCATATAAACACACACTGTTATAGCTTCTTTTATTTAGTTTTAATTTTATTTTTATAAGTTTGGTTGTTTAATGTCTATGAATGGTTGTGCTCTTCTTGTGGCCAGTAGAGGGTCTCAGATTCGCTGGGACTGAAGTTGCTGTGTTGATTCTGAGACTCAAACCCAGGTCCTCTGGAAGAGCGGAAGATGCTCTTAACACTGAGCAATTCCTCCATCCCGTTACTCGTTCTGTCTTGATAATAAACTAGTTAATGAAAACCCCAGTTATTTTGTCTTTGGAGAAAAACTGATAGTACTCTTTTGGAGGGGAGAGGGGTGTCACAGGGAATGAGGCAAGGTCTCCCTAGATACCCCAAGCAGGCCTTGAACTTGGATTCTCAGCTCGTCCTCCCAAGTGCTGGGATAATAGGTATGGGCCGTCTCACCTGGAATAATTTCTTGCTTTACCAGTAGTCCAGAATCTGTTTGGTATCCTGATGAAAGAAAGCTGAATCTTAGGGCATTTGATATTTTGTACTTTTGATTTGTATAGTTAATTCACTGTTTTGCCATCCTTATGTTTAAGAATGCTACCTACATAAAGTAAAATAATTTGGGGGCTGGAGAGATAGATGCCTTAGTGGTTAAGAACTGCTTACGACTCTTCCAGAGGACTGGCATTCAGTTCTCAAGCACATTAGGCAGTTTAGAATCTTCTGTAGCTCCAGCCTCACAGGCTTCTACACACTCTCTTTGGGACTCCGTAGGCACTTGCTTTTGTGTTTATATATCCATATGCAAATACACAAATACACATATAACTTACTTTTTTAAAAGAAATAAATAGATCTGGGCAGTTGGTGGCACATGGGACTTAAGAGGCAGAGGCAGAGGCAGGTGGATCTCTGAGTTTGAGGACAGCTTGGTCTACAGAATGAGTTCCAGGACAGCCATGGCTACACAGAGAAACCCTGTCTCAAAGAGAGACAGAGACAGAGAGGCAGACAGTCAGAGAGATGAACTTGGTTTGTGGGCTGTTGTTTCTCAGATAGGGTGATATAGCCTAGACTAGCCTTACGTTCATATATAGCTGTGGCTGGCCTTGACCCTCATCTTCCCAGTGCTAGGAACACAGGTTTGTCTTACCCACCACTAGTGAGATCACATTTTTATAGAATTTAGTTCTTCCTTCTCTTCTTCTGCCTCTTGTGCCCCTCCCCCTGACAGAGACAAGGGTCTCATTGTATCACTGGGTGGCCTGGAACATACAGAGATTCTCTTACCTCTGCCTCCCCAGTACTGGCAAGTGCCACTGTGCCCTGATAGAATTTCATTTCTTCGAAGATTGTAAAACTATATTACATGGTTTCAGTTAAGATTTGCCTGGTGCTTATCTTAACTGGTAAGTTGTGTCATTGGATTGCTGATATCTTATTCTGTTCAGGCATGACAACTTCATGGTTTGTTATATTTTGCTTTGAAAATTGTTATGAGTTCAGGCTTTTCTTTTTAACAAAAAATGTTAACTTTGTTTTCTTTCTATAGGTTTGAGAAATTTCTGTGGTTCATTAGTTCAGAGAACTATCTAATTATAGGTGGTCGGGATCAGCAGCAGAATGAGATTATTGTGAAAAGATACTTAACCCCAGGTGAGATTAAAACTGTATGAGATTTTCTCTTAAACGACTCATCAGTTGTTTCACTGATAGGCACTGATTTTTATCTTATACTCTTGTTTGACAATTAGAGATTTAACACTTTATGGCTTACATTTTGTTGAAGTCTTTGTCACTTTTTGTTAAGTGGGTATTGCAAGAGCAGTATTGCCAAGTTAATCTGTTTTGTTGGACTTTTGATCTTCTGCTATATTTACAAAATAGTTTCCAGTTCTCCAAGTCATGATGGATCACATTTTTTAAAGGTTAGTGTTTTTTGGTGCTAAAATTTGTGACCATTTTTCTAGTTTACAAATAGGACTTCAAGCTGGGATAGTGCATACCTATAGTTGCAGCCGCTAAAGAGGCTAAATTGAGAGGACAACTTGATCCCAGAAGTTCCAGAATAACCTAAGTAGCATTTAAAAAGAAAGGAAGCAGGCTGGAGAGATGGCTCAGCAGTGAAGGACTTGTGTTCCTTGCTGAACTGACCTGTGTTTAGTTCTCTGCAGCTACACAATGGCTCACCGTCACCTGTTCCACGGCTCTAGAGGGTCCTAGTGCCTCTTTCTTCCTTCTGTGGGATTATCTGTATGGAAGCACTGCATACAGGTGCTTTGCTTATGAATATGCAGGCAGAACATTCACGCACATACAATTTTAAAGTAAAGTAAAACATTTGGAAGAAAGAAAAATAACATAAAAAAGCAAAAGAAATGGGCCTTAAAGTATAATCTCACATGTGTTTTTATTTAAGGAGACATTTATGTGCATGCTGATCTACATGGCGCTACCAGCTGTGTAATTAAGAATCCAACAGGTAATGTATTTCCATTTTCTGGAATTTTCTTTTTTTAATATATTTTATTTTTGCATGTGTACATGCCTGGTTTGAGTTTCTTTCTTGGCTTCCTTTAATGTGCTAGACAGGTAAACCAAATAAACTCTTTCCACCTCAAAGTTGTTTTTTTTGGTTGTAGTTTTATCACAGCAATAGAAATAGAAACCCACACTAAGACGGTAATAAAATGAAATTCAAAATGCTCAAATTGACAAAAAATATGATTATACATATATATTGAGATATATACATATGTATATGTTGTTTGGTGTGTGTGTGTGTGTGTGTTAGTGTATTTGCTTTTTGGTTTTGTTTGTTTTTGTTTTTGGAGACAGAATCTCTGTATACATTTGGCTGGCCTGGAACTCACTATGTAGCCTCCTGAGAGTTGATATTAAAGGTGTTTGCCACCAGGCTCAGCCTTGTGCTTATATTTAAAAAAAAAAAAAACTAAGGAAATTACCAGATTTTAGAATCACGGTAATAAGCAATAATGTCCACACAGCCTAAGATGGATACAAAACAAGTTGTAACTAAGTGTGAAAGCACAGTTGTGAAATAGAGGCAGTAGATTCATGTTTCAGGTTATTCTTAACCAGCCTGGGCTATGTGATGCCCTGTATCAAGAAAAAAAAGGAAATACATGGTATTTCTATATGCTTGTATCTTAGTTACCTGTCAATTATTGTGATAAAACACTGTAACCAGAGCAACTTATTAGAGAGTTTAACTAGGCAGGCCTATGTTTTCAGAGGACTAAGTTTTTGATGAGGAGTCAGGCCACCAATAGTAGTGGCAGGGTGCTGGAGCAGCAGCTGAGAGCTTACACCCAGATGTACAAACAGGTCAGAGAGATGATATGGGGGATGGCAGGAGACTTTTGAATCTTAAGCCACCCCCAGTAACACAGCTCTCCAACAAGGTCACCCCACCCCCAAGTTCCTCCCAAGCAGTTCCTGCTGGGAACTGAGTACTCAATTCATAGGGAGCTTCTCATTGAAGCCACCATAACTAGCAATGAATAAACAGACATAATAACATTAAAAGAGTAAAATAAGGGGTGTGGGATGTAGCACAGAAGAGTGCTTGTCTGACAGGTACTGATCTCCACTGCCACAGAGACCAGGCATGATGGTACAAGCTGTAATCCTAGCATTCAAGAAGTAGAGGTGAAAGGATCAGAAATTCAATTTGGTTGTCAGCTATACAACAGTTCATATGGCTGCCTGGGCTGAAGAGATTGACTTTACAAAGAAAGGGAGATAGGAGTCATGACTCGTTGGTACAGTACCTTTCTAACATGCTTGAAACCCTGGCTTTTAGTTCATTACATTATAAAATTAGTAATAAACTTGCTAATATAGAAAAGCCTAATGAGAAAAACCTATAAAATGGTAAAGAAAAGTAAAGAGAAAAAAAAAGCCAGGTGTGGCAAATCATACCTACAGTCCCAGGAGCAGAAGCCAGAGGACCACTTCAAATTCCAGGCTGAACACAAAAGTCTACATGTAAGTCCACTTATCTGAACTTATCAAAATAGGATAGAAAGTATCTTAGTGATTGCAGGTAGCCCAGTTTGGAAAGGAAGGAGGAGTGTTAGTAATACATATAAGGTTGGGTGGGGGGGTCGTGATGGAAATGCTTTGGGATTGCATTATTGTATTGTAATAATCACACTTCATTATCTCATGTATGCATGAGAACACACACAAAGAAGCATAAAAAATAAAATTTAAAAACTTTGGCTTTGGTCCCTAACACTATAACAGTGGGTAGGTAGATAGGTAAATAGGATCTTAAGATGAAAGGTGTTATCTTTGTTACACTTTGTTATTCAAAGTTATACTTAGTGACTCTATAGCAACCCTATACTTGGTATTGCTATTCTAGGAGAACCCATCCCTCCACGGACTTTGACTGAAGCAGGCACAATGGCACTTTGCTACAGTGCAGCTTGGGATGCACGTGTTATCACTAGTGCTTGGTGGGTGTACCATCACCAGGTAATAAAGGCTGTGGTCCATTTTCTTGATTTCTTAAGCGCTATATACCTCATAAATGGCTAGGCTTTAGAAGGTAGGCAAAATACCTACCTTGATAAAGCTTATGTTTAAGCAGTAGAGAAAATATTTGCATACTAGGTGGGAAGTGCTGTGAAGAAGAAAACAAAACAATTTTTTTGTTGTTGTTTTTATAGCAAGGTCTCACTATGTAACTTTGACTGTCTTGGAACGTCTTGGAACTTACTATATAGGCCAGGCTTGGTCACAAGGATTTGCTTGTCTCTCTCTTATAAGTGCTTAGATTAAATTTGTACACACCACATAACCTGCTGCCAGGGTGTGTGTGGGAGGGGGACTTTATTTATTTATATTTATTTATTTGGTTTTCAAGACACAGTATCCTTTTCTATGTATCCTTGACTATTTTTTAGTTCACTTGGTAGACCAGGCTGGCCTCAAATTCAGATCCACCTGCCTCTGCCTCTGCCTCCTGAGTGCTGGGATTAAAGGTGTGCACCACCACCAAAAATTTTAAAGCAAACAATGGAACAGAGCCAGAGTAAACCATGTAAAATAACAGGTAGTGGTACGATCCAAATAAAGAGCCAAGTGACGGGTGACCCGTGCAGTTCTGACAGGGGTGACCCGTGCAGTTCTGCTGAGTAGAGAATGATCTACTGGTGACTGAAATGTTGAATTGAAAAAACCTTTTTCCTATTCATCTTGATTAGAAGTTTCTGAATTCTCTTTTGCCTTTCCAGAAAAGAGGCATAACTTGTGTTTTCTGTGTTCACTTGGTTTTAGTAATTGCCCTTGTTTCTGTTTGATGCTGTTTTGCTTTTGTCATTCTGGACATTGCACTTAGAGACCTGCATTCTGAGCAAGTGCCCTTGGCCTGATGTTGTGAGATCTGAGTTTCCCAGCTAGTATTGAACTCTCTTTATATCTCATGTAGGACTTGAACTTTCAGTCCTCTGACCTCAGTGATAGAGGTCCCTGGGACTACAGGCCTGTGCCACCGAGTCCAGCTGTTAGTGCTCTTTGATATTAATCCATTTTGTATTTGACTTCCCACTGCAGGTAGATCACATTTTCAAGAATTACAGCTGATAATGATGCATTAATTCTATAAGAAAAAATCAATTTCATTATCATCCTTGAAATTTGTTTCATTTTATGTTATTTATATTATCTGCTATTCTGTGATGTTGATTTTAGGAAATTAATAATATTTGAGACATAATACTTTATACCTCTACTGGTAATTAAAGTGGTTTTCTATGTAGAACTAAAAAGATACTTTCAAATTTAGAGTAATCAGAAATGTGTAAAGTCTTTGGAATAAGCTCCTTTACCTTGTTTTATCAACTATATCTTTTTAAAGTTCTGTTATCTTTATTTCCTAGGAAAGACTATTTTAGTGGCTGGCGAGGTGGCTCATAAAAGCCCTTGTTATCAAGCCTAATGACCTGAATTCAGTCCCTGGGATCTAATTCTTTGCAAGCTGTCCTCTGATCTCTACAGTATACATAGGAGTGTACACACACATATATGCATGTTGAATTATTTAAATTTGGGGGCTGGAGAGATGGCTCAACTGTTAAAGAGTGTGTACTGCTTTTTTAGAGAACCAGACTTTTAGTTTTAGTACCTTGATGACAACTACCCGTGTCTCCAGCTCCAGGGGATCCAACACCCACCCTCTTCTAAATTCAGTAGCACCGACACTCACTTGTACACAATCACACACAACCACACACAGATAGACATTAGTTAAAATCTTCAAAGCTGGGAGGTGGCGGCAGAGGACCTTTAGTCCCAGCACTTGGGAGGCAGAGGCAGACAGATCTCTAAATTCAGGGACAGCCAGGGCTACACAGAGAAATCGATCTTGGAAGAAAAAAATCTTTCAAAATATTTTTAAGGAAAAGAAAAGCTGTTTTACTGTCAAAAAGAATCCCAGAAAGGGAATTTAATGACTATAATTTTATCTTCCAGTAAGGTTTTGTAGTAAGCTTATTAAACTTATTTTTCTAGAAAAATATTACTATGCTGGAAGAAAAAGCTAGTTCCAATGCAGCCTATGACATTTTATTGTAGTAGTAGATCTTTTATTATTCTTACATTTATGGTGGTCAAGTATATCTGTCATTGGAAGTATGTATCTGTGTCTTCAGTATTGAGATTTTTTGTTAAGTTATAAAGCTTTCAGGGCTTAAAGTTGATTGCTTGAATGTTATTTCTTTCTCTTCAGTAGAAAAAAATCTTTTTGAAAGTGTCATAAGAGAGTAAAGATGTAGCTCATTTGGATAGAGTACCTTCCTGACATGCGTGGTAGGTAGGGCACTGTTGTGATCCTGATGGGCAGATTCGAAGTTCAAGGTCATCCTCAGCTATGGCAAGTTCAAGGCCAACATGTATGTAATACCTGAGAGCCTGTCTTAGTTTTTTTCTTTAGACAGAATATAACGCATTGTTGTGTTCCTCAGGTGTCTAAAACAGCGCCAACAGGAGAATATTTAACAACAGGAAGCTTCATGATAAGAGGTAACAGCTTAACATGATAAATATCCCTAAGTCGGATTATGGAGGCAAGAGCCATTTTAAAGATATTCATAGAGTAGAAGTGGTTTGTTGTAATTGCACATTTAAATTTTGTTATGAAATAAGGGAATTTTTGCCTTGGCATGGCAAATTCAGCATTTATTAATGAGAATGTATTTCATGTAGTTTAATTATAATAAGAATTATAGCCTGACCTTTTTTTTATTAGCTTTTTTTATTCGATATATTTTTTATTTACATTTCAAATGATTTCCCCTTTTCTGCCCCTCCCTCCCCGAAAGTCCCATAAGCCCCCTTCCCGCCCCCTGTTCTCCCATCCACCCCTTCCCACTTCCCTGTTCTGGTTTTGCTCTATACTGCGACACTGAGTCTTTCCAGAACCAGGGGCCACTCCTCCATTCTTCTTGTACCTCATTTGATGTGTGGATTATGTTTTGGGTATTCCAATTTTCTAGGCTAGTATCCACTTATTAGTGAGTGCATACCATGATTGATCTTTTGAGACTGGGTTACCTCACTTAGTATGATGTTCTCCAGCTCCATCCATTTGTCTAAGAATTTCATGAATTCATTGTTTATAATGGCTGAATAGTACTCCATTATGTATATATATACCACATTTTTTGCATCCATTCTTCCGTTGAGGGATACCTGGGTTCTTTCCAGCTTCTGGCTATTATAAATAGGGCTGCTATGAACCTAGTGGAGCAAGTATCCTTATTACATGCTGGGGAATCCTCTGGGTATATGCCCAGGAGTGGTATAGCAGGATCCTCCGGAAGTGATGTGCCCAGTTTTCTGAGGAACCGCCAGACTGATTTCCAGAATTGACAAATGGGACCTCATAAAATTACAAAGTTTCTGTAAGGCAAAGGACACCATCAAAAGGACAAATCGGCAACCAACAAATTGGGAAAGGATCTTCACCAACCCTACATCAGATAGAGGGCTAATATCCAATATATACAAAGAACTCAAGAAGTTAGACCCCAGAAAACCAAATAACCCTATTAAAAAATGGGGTACAGAGCTAAACAAAGAATTTTCACCTGAAGAACTTTGGATGGCAGAGAAGCATCTTAAAAAATACTCAACTTCATTAGTCATTAGGGAAATGCAAATCAAAACAACCCTGAGATTTCACCTTACACCAGTCAGAATGGCTAAGATTAAAAATTCAGGAGACAGCAGGTGTTGGCAAGGATGTGGAGAAAGAGGAACACTCCTCCACTGCTGGTGGGATTGCAAATTGGTATAGCCCGACCTTTCTAAAATAGAAAATAGATTTTTATGGTTCTAACAAACTCAAAGATGGGAGCAAGCACACATACTTTGTCTGGATAGTTATTCATATGCATATTAAATGTGTAAATGTTCACATTACAGTACAAGATAAAATGCATATAATTATAGGTATAGCATTATTATAGGTACAGCATATTTTCAGACCAAAAACTGGAGAAAACAGATTTTTATAACCATTAATGTGTATTATCTTTTTAGGAAAAAAGAATTTCCTTCCTCCTTCATACCTAATGATGGGGTTTAGCTTCCTTTTTAAGGTACTCTTTACTATTTTTAGGCTTACTTTTATACTCTCCCTTGAGTCCCAGAAGTGAGGAAGGACTTTTTCTCTAGGTAGATGAGTCTTGTGTCTGGAGACATCGAGGTGAACGCAAAGTCAGAGTACAGGATGAAGACGTGGAGACACTGACCAGCTGCACAAGTGAGCTCCTGTCGGGAGACATGGGGCAGCCAGGTAGTCAGTGTGTTATACTAAATTGGCTTATGTGTGTGTGTGTGTATGTGTGTGTGTGTGTGTGTGTATGTGTGTGTGTAAGTAAGCCAGAGGATGATAACAGGTGTTCCTCAGGCACTGTCTCCTCTCTGGAGATTGGGTTTTACATTTACTGGTCTGGAATTTGCTGATTAGGCCAGGCTGGCTGTCCAGAGGAGCCTGTCTCCTCCCCATCTATATTAGGATTAGAGCTGCACACCACCACACCTAGTGTGTTGTTGATGGTTCTCCACAGGCTTTCTGTGGATTCAGCTCAGATCCTTGTGCCTAAAAGGCAAGCACGTGACCAACTAAGTTTTTATCTTCCCAGCCAGGCTTGTGACTTTGTTTTCTTTTGAGGCAAGCAAGCTAGCACTGTGTAACTCTGGCTGCCTGGGACTTGTCATGTTGGCCAGGCCTGCATTGAACCTGCATCAGGTCTTCTGTCTTCGTCTCCAGGGGCTAGTTGGTATCACAGAACACTGTAGCTGTCTTCAGACACCCCAGAAGAGGGCTTTATGAATGATTGTGGGATTACAGGCATGTGCTACCACGCCCGGCTTAATAGTTAAATTTATAATCAAAATACTTTTGGTAAAATTTGGGCATTTAGTGGATAGCTTACAAATACATGTAACAAGTAAACTTGGGTACATATCAATTAGCATTTCCATTTGGATTTAGGAGTTAGCAATGATAGGAAGATGATTTTATATGAAGTATAATTTTTTATGAGAATTTTGGTTCAGGTTAGGCTTTTGATTCATCCTGATTCAGTTTTCTTTCTTTTTTTTTTTTTTTTTTCTTTTTTTGGTTTTTTAAGACAGGGTTTCTCTGTATATCCCTGGCTGTCCTGGAACTCACTCTGTAGACCAGGCTGGCCTCAAACTCAGAAATCCGCCTGCCTCTGCCTCCCAGAGTGCTGAAATTACAGGTGTGCATCACTGCCCAGCTCTGATTCAGTTTGCAAATACTGATATTTCAAGTAAAACCCAATGTGCCCAGTGTTGGTTGATTTTTATAATAAAGTACAGAGATAATATGATTGCCAAAATAAATTTACCTACCTACCCAAGGAACCTAAAGAAAGGGTACAACTTCTGTAGCCTTTTGGAGTTATGTTGTGTTGTGTAATTTAAAGCTGTTTGTGTTGTTAAATTCTATTGATTCGCCACCATTGCCCTGCACATGACAGTTCTTGAAAGTGGAAATTGGACCTAGTTATTAATATTAGTATTCCTTTTGCCTAAGTGTAAAGCTAGTTGTATAATGTATATTGGTTTACATTTGCAAATTAATAAAGTTGCAGAGCTTATACAACTACTTTTATTATCTTGCCTTTGGAAGTAGCAGTGACAGACAGCGTAGGTTTGTTACAGAAATAGTAGCAGTGTCCAAAAGTTTTGTGGTAAAATGATCTTGGAGGTCATATAAGGACTATCCTTTGTCAGAATAGATTCAGCACATTGTGGAGATGCTCAGGAATTTTTTGATGCCCCTTTGGGGAACCCAGGAATGACTGGAATCACACAGTGCCATTGGGAGTTGTACACTGACTTTCCTCATGGGAATTCTACAGAAGGGGGCGACAGCAGTGAAGAAGAGACTGAGGAATGCCATGAAACTCCTGGAGAAGTAGAACTCATGACTCAGGTTGACCAAGAGGACATTGCTGTTCACAGTGGAAGAGATGAACTAAGCTCTGAGGACGAAGACGCCAAAGCAGTTACAAATGATCACGAGCCCACTGGTGAGGTGAAGGGAGAGGAGCAAGATACCTTCGAGTATCCTGACACTACCATTGACTTGTCCCATCTTCAATCCCAAAGGTAAATTTACAAAGAATTTTTAGTTTTATTTATAGACTGCAGATGATGTTGAGGCAGCCCTTATAAAATAGTGCACTGAGAGTGACCACTCAGTCACTCTTCTGTATTCCTCAGGGTTAGTCAGGGACTTTCACCCTCCTTTGTGGTCTCTTTTTTTCAGCATTTGATTGGTCTTCTAGAAATTCTTAGGACCAAAGGAGAAAAGTACACACAGTAGCCAGAAGTAGGTCAGACTAGAAACAGCAGGCTCTGGAGGTGTGGCTCAGTGAGGGGTCTGCTTTACATGCTTAAAAGCCGTGTTTAAACCTGCACTGCAGAAGCTAATTATGAAGTTTTCAGTAAAATAAAATATTAAAGAAAGTACCCAAACTCAGAAAAACAAAAATCCTAACCTCTAATGGGTATAGAAATGGGTGTGGAGCAAAGCCCAAAGCTCTTGAGAGGAGGCCAGACAAGAGAGGGTAAACTAGACAGTGCAGATGGATGGACATGGCAGGAAACAGGGAGGAGAGGAGACGACAGGGCGGGTACCAGGGCAACCCCGCTAAAGTACACTTTATCTGAAATTACTGCAATGGGGCTGGGGAGAAGTCTCAAAAGGAAGCATATTTCTTTTGTAGGGAACCTGAGTTTGGTTCCCAGCACCTATAGTGTGCCATGCATAGCTGCCAGTTACTGCATCTCCAGGGAATCAGGGCTGTCTCCTGGCCTGCCTTCACTCAAGTGCACATACCCACATAAGACATATATACATAAATACCAGCTTTAAAAGCTGGGCATAGTAAGCTGGGCGTGGTGGCGCACGCCTGTAATCCCAGCACTTGGGAGGCAGAGGCCGCCCGGATTTCTGAGTTCAAGGCCAGCCTGGTCTACAAAGTGAGTTCAAGGACAGCCAGGGCTACACAGAGAAACCATGTCTTGAAAAAACAAAAACAAATAAAAAACCAACAACAAAAAAAGCTGGGCATAGTGACTCATACCTTTAATTCCAGTAGAGGAAGGTGGATCTCTGAGTTTGAGGCCAGTCTGGTCTACAAAGTTCCAGGATACCCAAGGAAACCCTGCCTTTAAAAAAAAGGTAAAAAAAATAAGAATTAAACAAAAAGAAAAAAAGAAAAAGAAAATAGTTTTAACAACAGTCTCATTTTAAACAAGAAAAAAATTGATTAGTCTTCATTGTCTTACCATCAAGTAAAAAGAGTGTTGGCCTTGTTTGGTTTTTGTTTTTATTTGAGACAAGGTTTCACTGGCTAGCTCTGGCTAGCTTAGAACTTGATGTGTAGAGCAGGCTGGTCTGAAACTCAGAGAGATCCCCTTTTCTGTTTTTGTTGGTTTGTTTGTGGATTATTATTGGAGCTCTAAAACATGGCTTAGATATAAGACAGACCAAAATTAAGTCTTAGGGTATCTCCTTGGCCAAGCTACTCTGTGTTTAAGAATGAATTTCTATTTTAGAAAATGGATTTCCCTTCACAGGAATTTGGTGGAGATATTAGTGCATAGCATCTAGCAGCAACTGGCACAGAGATTTCAGCTCAGCAAGTGTGTATGGTGCTGTATATCCAAGATAGGAAGAGCAGATGTTCAGGGTCATCCCAGCTACATAGGGGCTTGAAGGGCAGCTGGTCTCCAAAAGAAAAGATTTGTCACTCATACGAAGAGTGTGTATACAAGTACAGGAAGATGCTTTGGTTGTATTTTGCCAAATTTGAAGATTTGTAGGAATATAAGTAAGATGGAGGGTATATTAAGACTTTGCAACTGAATGGCTTTTATAAGCTAGTAAAATCTTTTGTTTTCGTAGGCCTCTACAGAAACTGGTTCCAAGAGAAGAATCTTTGAATTCAGTAAGCTATTTTTGAAGTTATGCTTTTTAAAAAAAGAAATGTTTTTTTGAAGTTTTCTTTTAAAATTTAATAGTATTCTCATGGTTCCTTCCTTTTGTTTTAATAGAATGACAGTAAATCACAGAGCCGAAGACATTTGTCAGCCAAGGAGAGAAGGTAAAGGTGTTATGTAACCTAGTCCTGGTTTAAACATTGACAGCTGGGTGATAGATGACTTAGTGGTAGAAATGCTCGTAGGACGAGCCTGGTCCCCCAAGTTCACTCCCCAGCTCCTAAAGCAGCAGAGAACGGACTCTGTGCCATCCATACAGCATGCGTTCACACCTCATAAACACAGAATAATAAACAATAAATCTAAGCTTTAAAATGACTTAGCTAACACATATTTGACTATTTTGAATATTCTTTAATCACCAAGATTGTTTTACTTTTTGTTTTTGTTTTTTGTTTTTTGAGACATGTTCTCTGTGACATCCCTGGCTGTCCTGGAACATGCTTTGTAGACTAGACTGGCCTCAAACTCACTAAAGCTGTGTGCCACCACCACCTGTCTCTCACCAAGATGTTTTTTTTAAAGAATTATGTATTTAATATATGTGAATACTCTGCTTGTACACATGCGTGCCAGAAGAGGGTGTCAGATCCCATTACAGATGGTTGTGAGCCACTATGTGGTTGCTGGGAATTGAACTCAGGACCTCTGGAAGAGCAGCCAGTGCTCTTCTGAGCCGTCTCTCCAGTCTCCACCAAGATTCTTAGTGTCCAACTCTAAAATGTTTTTTATTGTTTTATTTAAGGCTCATTTGTGATAGGTAAGGTGAGTAGTAAGAGGCCTTTTAGGATGTAAACATGTAAAGTGATGAAAGGACAGTATGACTATAAAGCATATACAGCACTGCATTATTTAAAAAACTTTTTTATTTTTTAATTTTTTTGTTTTGTATTTTGTTTCTCGAGACAGGGTTTCTCTGTGTAGCCCTGGCTGTCCTGGAACTCCCTCTGTAGACCAGGCTGGCCTTGAACTCAGAGATCCACCTGCCTCTGCCTCCCAAGAACTGGGATTAAAGGCATGTGCCACCACTGCCCAGCTAAAAAACTTTTTTAAAGATTTGTTTTATAGGGGCTGGAAAGATGGCTCAGCAGGTAAGAGCACTGATTGCTCTTCCAGAAGTCCTGAGTTCAAATCCCAGCAACCACATGGTGGCTCACAACCATCTGTAATGGGATCTGATGCCCTCCTCTTCTTGTGTGTCTGAAGACAGCTACAGTGTATTCACATACATAAAATAAGTTAATCTTTTTTAAATAGAATTAAAAGATCTGTCTTATTTTTATGTAAGCATGTATCTTGCCTGACTAGATACACCGCTTGTGTCTGACGCCCTCAGGGACCAGAAGTCATCACCGTTTTTGGAACTCATACAGGTGGTTCTGAGTCTGTGGGGATGCCAGGACTTGAACATGGGTTTTCTGGAAGAGCAGCCAGTGCTCTCTACCTCTGAGCTGTTTCTCCAGCCCTAGCACATGATTATTAAAGGACCAATAATAACACTGATTTTGTAAAACAAAATTTTAGTTATTCATTTATAGTAGTTTTAAAAATTAATGAATTTTATGTGCATTGGTGTTTTACCTGCACGATTGTCTTGTATGGGGGTGTTACATCCACTGGATTGGAGTTACAGACAGTGGGAACCATCATATGGGTGCTGGGGATTGAACCTGGGTCCTCTGGAAGAGTAGTCAGTGCTCTTAACTGCTGAGCCGTCGCTGCAGCCCCCCCGATCTTTTCCCTTCTACATGCTCTTGCCCTTTTCTCCTTCTTTAATTCTAAGATATTGATAAGAATAAATAAACTGAAATTAATTAGGAAATTTTCGTATAAAAGAAAAGCCTAGGAACTGGGATGAAGGTTCAGGTAAAAAGTATTTGTTGTGTAAGCATGGAACCTGAGTTCAAAATCCCAGTACACGCAGAGAAAGCACAGCAGTGAGCCTAGCTGTAGTCTTAGCACTAGGAGGAAAATAGGATTCTTGCTTTTTGCTGTCCAGTCAGCCTAGTCAGAAACCAAAGAGACATGGCAAACTGTTCAGTAGGAGATTCTGTCTCAACAGGATAAGATAGAGTTTAATAGAACAGAACACACAACATTTTCCTCTGGGTTCTGCATGCACACACATAAAAAATATACCTTAGATATTTTAGCAGTTAGGTATATGAGGGTAAAAGAGAGACTCCAAAGAGAATTAGCATTACAATGGGGACAGAAAGGTTTGGGTGTAAAATGTATGTATGATGCTTTGGAGAAATAATAGACTTAAGATGAAAGAAAAAGAAAGCTTATGTATATGTTATACAATCATAAATAAATGTTTAGATTAGAAGCAAATTTAAAATAAAAATAAGAGAACCTGGAATGACGAAGTGTTGGGGGAACATTGCAATTAAGGACATAGTCCCTATGACAGGATGGCTGTCTGAGCTCTGCAGAAAATGAGGGGACTCCCTTGCTCAGTGGGGCTTCCGGTCTCTGCCTCTTTGTCTGGAGACTGTCTCTAAACAGGTGGTTGGTCTGAAAGTGACTGTGTAAAAGCTGTCTGCAAGGCTATATAACTCAACCTGGATAAGGAAATCGGGAACATTAAAGAGAGATCTGGGGAGGAGAGGTTATAAGGATACAGAGGAAATCTGATAGCAGTGCGGACCTGAGACAGGAAGATGCCAAAGCAGCAGGATGGACCCTTCTTCCTTAATGGGTTTGTATTTCACTAACCAGTGTCTAAGATGGGGCAAATCCATGCTGATAGAATACTGCAAATTCCAGTGTTTGCACATCAGAGTTGTTAGTTGAATAAATGAATGTGCGGTTGAGAAAGGATAAGCTAAGGTGATATTTTTGGGTCTGGATGACAAAATGAAACTTCTTCAAAAGATTTTCCGGTCTTTCTCACATGGGTACTTGAGCCTTATATCCAGTGCTTTGCTATGACCATCAAGCCAAGGAAGGACAGGCCACCACGTACTGTGCGTCTTCCCTTTTCCTTTTACAGTTTTTAGGGCACATTTGACATTCTTAAAATTTGATTATTTCAGCCAGGTGGTGGCGCATGCCTTTAATCCCAGCACTTGAGAGGCAGAGGCAGCTGGATTTCTGAGTTCAAGGCCAGCCTGGTCTACAGAGTGAGTTCTAGGATAGCCAGGGCTACACAGAGAAACCCTGTCTCAAACCAAAACAAAACAAATTTGATTATTTCTGCTTGATTTGTATATAGAGAAATGAAAAAGAAAAAGCTCCCATGTGATTCCGGGGATTTAGAAGTGATAGAAGAAAAGGACAAAGAAAGAGAAAGTGCTGTGCACGCTGAAGCTTACCAGAGCACGAGCAAAACTGTGGCGGCGGGACAGCCGCTGAAGAGAGGGCAGAAGGTACGAGACCGTTAGCTCACCATGGCTCACAGGGAAGCCAGGGGCTCCTGTGATTTTGTAAAGTTAAAGTGAAATAGAAAGCGCTGGCTACTCTGTCCTCCAGAGGACCCAGCTTCACCCAGCCCTTACATCGCAGCTAACAACTCCTACCTTAGTTCCAGGAAATCGGCATGCTTTTTTGGTCTCTGTGTGGCACCAGGCATGTAAGTGGTAGATATATGTGCAGGCAAAACACCCATATACATAAAATAATTTTAAAGTAAAACAGAATATGTACATGGATTTTTTTTTTAAATTCTGTGACTGAAAATTAGCTGTAAAGGTAAGAGTGTTCCAGATGAAGGTGTTATCTGGAAAGGGCTTCCACCTTTCCATACAAACTTCCTGATGCTAAGCATGGCTGAGATCACATGTACCATCTAGCACTGAGATGGTACAGGAGGCCTCCTTCATTGTTGCTAGACTGGGATTTGAAAGTTGGACAAGGCAGTCACTGTGAGGTAGACTTCATGTTCTCCCTGTGGCAGGGCCATTGGAGGGGCATCATTGGCTTCAGATGGTGGGAAGCAGGAAACAGGAGATCCGTGTCTTGGCAGGAGGGCTGCCAGTGCCTGTCATCAACACCCTGGGTCTCTTGTGAAATCACTTAGACAAGCCTGATCAGTCTCAGCCCTCCACCCACTCAGGGATTTACTATGCCTGCCACTCTTCTTGCACGGGAGCCCAGGAAGGGAGGGCTCACAGACCGGAGAAGGGCAGTGAGCCAGACTTTTATTTAAAGACACTTTAAAAAGCTGTGCTGCTTTACCCTTACTTGTGTTTATGTCTTCTGACCCACTGTGGCACACTCCACAGGGTGAGGAATGGCTATGGCCTTCCTGTGTTCTCTGCTGTTTTTATAATGCTTGGCGCCCTGTTCAAAAGCATATGTGATAGAATCAAAGAGGCATTTTAAAAATAGTCTTTACTAGCCGGGCAGTGGTGGCACACGCCTGTAATCCCAGCACTCTGGGAGGCAGAGGCAAGCAGATTTCTGAGTTTGAGGCCAGCCTGGTCTACAGAGTGAGTTCCAGGACAGCCAGGGCTATACAGAGAAACTCTGTCTCGAAAAAACCAAAATCAAAAAAAAACAAAAAAAAAAAGTCTTTACTGCTGATTTTTTTTTCAAATCTTCTGATTTCAGAGTAAAATGAAAAAAATGAAGGAAAAATACAAAGACCAGGATGATGAAGATCGTGAACTTATTATGAAATTGTTGGCAGTGAGTAACATCTAAAATCATTTCTCTGGCTTTTTAGTGGCTTCTAGGCTATGAGAAACATTCAAACCGTAGCAGCGTTTGGACCAGTGAGATGCCGCCTCTGGGGGTAAAGGCACTTTCACCAGGCCTGAACTCACTTCCTAAAACCTATGTGCTCAAGGGAAAAACTAACTCTTGCATGTCAACCCCCACCTGTGTGCTGTGGCATGTGGACCCCACACTGAGAAGCATACACACAAATGTAAGGGAGATGAAAGTAAAATTATTTAAAGACCTTAGTACTAATCATAATTACGTTGACTTTTCCTCCCTGATGAATTGAAAGTCTGCAGGTTCAAACAAAGAAGAAAAGGGGAAGAAAGGAAAAAAAGGAAAAACAAAAGATGAACCTGTGAAAAAACCCCCACCGAAACCCAGAGGTGGACAGCGGGTTATAGATGTTGTTAAAGAAACTCCATCTGTTCAGGTTCTGTCTCATGACTTACAAGACTTAGCTGTAGACGATCCGCACGAGGACAAGGTGAGTGCCCAGCTGGGGTGGCCGGGGCCTGGCCTGACGTGGCTAGCCCAAGATACGCCACAGTCCTCAAAGACTACTGTTCATTTCATAAAAATGGGGAGTGATAAACTTCTTAGAATAGTGTGTCTAAACACATGGCTTTCTGTAAAGTGCTCCAGAGAGCCAGAGTCCTAGCCCTGGAACTGTGTGATTCATGTGTGATCCCGGCACTCGGGAGGCACGGGTACACGGAGCAGACTCCAAGCCAATAAAGCTCAGTCTTAGAATGGATGGTGTTCCTGAAGATGACATCCACAATTGCCCTCTGACCTCCACAGTGCACAGGTACATACAGCACCCACAAAATACAAGTTTGATGGAAGAGAGAGATTTTACATTATTCCTGTGGAACTTAATTTAATAAGAGAAAGAATTGGGCTTATTTTGAGTAGAAAATAAATTTTTACTTCTGTAAAAAGGATTATTTTCTATAGGATTATTAACTTTATTGTGCTACATAATATTAAAAAATAACTTGTCAGAGCTTAGGTCTCAGTTATAGAAGTTAATTTTCTCCAGCTAAGGTAATTATTTAATTGCTTTATCAAATTGTTTAAAAGCCAGTTAAGTATATCTTCATGCATGAACAGATAACGTATTCTTGAAATGCTGAGCTTTTACAAAGAACTGTGTATGAGGCTGACAGGTGTGGTAATCGCTGGGATCCCAGCACAGTCTGCTGTGCTGCTTTGCTTTTAGTTGAATTGTAAGTTCAGTTTAGTGAGGTTTCAGGGATTTCATATCACTATTTCCTCTCTACTGAACAGTGTTGTCAATGGCTCTAAACTTCATCTTGGTTCTCAGGTTTTTATATACACTATCGCCATATCTGTAGTGTTACCTATAAACTTTAGGCTCAAAAATACCCATACCAGATATGGTGGCATATAGCCAGAATTCCAGCACTCGATAGGCCAAAGCAGAAGGAGCACACGGTTAAGCCCAGCTTATGATATGTAGCAAGTCATAGAGAGGAAGATTCCTAAGAGGAATTATTCATCTTTTGTGGGTATGGATTATGATCTAGCACAGTGTGATAAAGTTAAGAACTGGAGCTTTTAGGAAGGGAAATAATGCACTTATAAGAGATTAAATGAGTCTCACATGAAGGCCTGGCATCAAATGCCAGTTTTATTATTACAGTTTTAGCTTTCTTTTTTGAGTCTTGTGTAACACAGACTTGTATTACAACTTGCTACTACAAAATAAGGTCTTCCTGCCTCTACCTCTCAGGTGCTGGGACTACAGTGGCTACCACACACTCTACTAAGATACCATTTGGAGGCACATCTTCACAAAACCTACTGCTGTCCTGATCTTGGGACTTTTTATCCTGCAGAACTATTAGATATAAATTTATTATTTAAAAAATTGTGCACTCTAAAGTCCTAAACAACTTAAAGTCTAAAGAGCCTAAAGCCTAATGGGACTGAGACTAATTTGTCTCCAAATAGGTACTGTGCACGTGACATACATACACATAATTAAGTTTACCTCAATACTGGAAGGTTATCTTAAAGTTGTTGGCAAAACTCTTTGAAATCCTTTTTGTAAGAATTACTTTTTGGGGGCTGGAGACATGGCTCAGCGGCTAAGACTGCTCTTCCAGAGGTCCTGAGTTCGATTTCCCAGCAATCACATGGCAGCTCACAACTGTCTTTAACTCCAAGATTTACACCCTTGCACTCAGACATGCATGCAAAATATCAATGCACATGAAATAAAAATAATTAAAAAAAAGAATTATTTTTTTCTTTGCAAACATTTAGCTTAGTTGTCATTTCAAGTTGTCTCTGCAACTTACACTATTTCAGCATAGACCTTAAGTAAAAGGTTTTGTCACTGGTTAAAAACACTGTATTTTTCTTTCAGTGGCAATGCTTTCTAAAATATTTAGTTACACTAATCGACTTTATAGAGTCTTAGGGGACCTAATTATAGTCTTCAATTTTTATGTTATACAACAGCCTTATGTCTTTCTTTTTTCTGCTTGTGGCTTATTGGTACAGAATTTTATAGCTTGACTTTGATTTTTATATTTCAAACTAGGAAGAAAACGATCTGGATCAGCAGGGAAATGAGGTAGGATTTGAGTAATGTTTCTATTACATTTCATTGCAATCCTTGCCCAAAATATCTACTACTACTCAAAACCAAAAAGACAAGTGCAGGCTCTGCAGCCACTGTCTGGGTTGAGGGATCATCTGTGCTAGATGTAACTGTGCAAGTCTCAAAACTATTTTTTGGCTTTTTGATAGGGTCTCAGTATGTAGTCTTGGCCAGCCTGGAACTTGCCTCCATTTGTCTCCTGAGAGCTGGATTTAAAGGTGTGCCCACCATGCCTAGCCTGAAATACTCTATGCCTCCCTTCCTTTGTGCTTCAGTATTCTTACTATGGGGATAATTATCACCATTAGGACAGTTTTGAGACTCTGTAAATTACCTAAAAGCTCAACATCAAAGCATTTTGCCCTTGTAGATAGCATACAAATGAGAACTAGTCTAACGAGTTCTGAAATTTTTCCTTAAAAATGTAGCACCTCCTGCCCTCTATGTGGGGCCATTCAAAACCAGTAGTAGCTGTAGCTTTACACTTGATATCCTCTTCTGGTATGCACATGTTTGTGTACACACACACACACACACACACCCCAACAAGTAGAAGTAAAAGACTTTCTCAACTTTGGTACTGTGTTTTGTTGTAAGTCCTGTCTAACATGTTATGAACTAATAATACCTGTTGCCTAACCCACTAGATTTCACTCCTTTCTTTCTGAAAGCCATAACTATCTATATCTATCTATCTATCTATCTATCTATCTATCTATCTATCTATCTATCTATCTATCTATCTATCCATCCATCCACACACACCCTGGTCTAGCCAAACTTTGGAAGTACATGCCTATAATCCCCATACGTAGGAGACAGAGGCTGATTGATCTCTGAATTAATGCCAGCCTGGTATACAAAGTTCATTCCAGGACATCAAGAGCTACACAATGATATTCTATTTTGTCTTAAGAGATAGCTCAGTCCTATAAAGTGTTTTCATGGACACATAAGGACCTGAACTCAATTCCCAGCACCCACATGAAAAACCCAGCAAGGCAGCATGCGCCTGTAATCCTGGCACAAAGGAAGCGCAAACAAGGCGGTCTGGAGCTTCCGGGCAGCTGGGCCTGCCCGGTCTCTGAACTCTGGGTCAGTGAAAGACTATTAAACTAGTTGGAGGTTAAACCACTGGTCTGGCCCAAGTGTGAGTTCTGCTCACTTACAACACACTTAACTCCTCGAAGTTATTAGTGCTGTGCATCGTCTAACCCACAGTAGTTTTCCTGTGCAGCTCAGTGTAAGTCCGACTTGTCTTCCTGCCTCTCGAAAGCAAAGTAAATGGTATATTGAAAACTATTCCCATTGTTATAGAGTTGTGAAGAATATATACTGAAGCAGTACTCTTCAGTTCTCTGGAACTGTAAGTAGAATTTGGGCACTGTTGTCAGAGTGTATGACAGAAAAGGCTAAATATGTATTCAGATAATAATTGTTTTAGAACAGAATCTGCTCCTTAGACAAGGCCTACTACTCAACAATGCCCCTCCCTCAGCATCTACTGTTCTTTTTAAGTTTGGCATAAATTTCTTTTATAATTGTTTTTTTTTTTTCTCCATTAGGAAAATCTATTTGACTCTTTGACAGGGCAGCCACATCCTGAAGATGTACTAATGTTTGCTATTCCAATATGTGCCCCTTACACCATCATGACAAATTATAAGTAAGTCACTATTGTCTCATAATCATTGCCAAGGAGCTTTAGGAATCTTTGATCTCCATGTAATAACTCGTACATTTTCTTTTTTTTAAGATACAAAGTGAAACTTACACCCGGAGTTCAGAAAAAGGGAAAAGGTAATTAAGGATTTTTTTTATTGTGATTTTTAAATAGTTTAGTGACTGCAGCAGAACTACATTCTTCTGTGCTCTGCTTACAGCTGCAAAGACAGCCTTGAACAGTTTCATGCACTCCAAAGAAGCAACAGCAAGAGAAAAAGACTTATTCCGAAGCGTGAAGGTAAAGTTTCCCTTCAGCTCTGGTGACTGGTAGGAGGACCAAGCTCTTTTCTATTGTCTTGATAGTGCTGTCTTATAGGAACCCCAAGTAGGTAGACTTGGCAAAAGTTGTGCCTTTTTTCTGAGTACACAGAATTTCTCTAAATTAAGTACTTTGTTTGTTTGTTTTAGGACACAGATTTATCAAGAAACATTCCTGGAAAAGTGAAAGTGTCTGCACCTAATCTTCTGCATGTAAAAAGAAAATAGCTGGAATGGAATCCTAAACAGCCAGTTTTGTAGCCTTTGGAAGTTCAAAGATGTAGACAACATGTTAACAGGACCTCCACTTTATAAATGAACATACTGCCTTGCTCTATCACCAGAAGGACTTAAGATTTTTTCCCTAAGTTTTATATATATATATATATATATATAAACTATTATGGTATTTCCTAAAATATTTGTGAAAACTTAATGATACACATCTGTAATTGTATTGTTCTACATTTTATTGAACTTCTTGAGGTTTCATTTCATGATGTAAAGACCCTGACATAGCTCAAGTGCATAAACTACTGACGTAGTGGTCTACTGTATATAACATCTAAGACATAGTACAGCCAATTACGAGAGGTTTTGTTCGGTTAGTGGAACAATTAAACATTGAAGGTTTGTGTCTTGAACACTTTGCCAAATTTTACATCAAATGCAAAAAAAATAAAAAATAAAAAAAAACCAAACCACAAGAAAATGACAGTTGTTTCCGTGCATCCATAATATCGCCTCCCTCCCTAATTCCTTGTAGTGTCTCTCCTTTGTTTGCCATTTCCCCTACTCCCACCCCTACTCCCAGCAGCTATCAGATAGTTAAAACTGTCTTATGGTGATTTTGGTTTTTCCAAGTCAGGGTTTCTCTGTAGTTCTGGCTGTCCTAGAACTCACCTACTCTGTAGACCAGACTGGCCTTGATCTCAAGAGCTCCGCCTACCTCTGCCTCCTGAGTGCTGGAATTAAAAGGCATGCACTACGACCACTAGGCTCAAATATCTTGATCTGTAATAACAAGTGCATTTTTTTTGCTGGGCAGTAGTGGCAGCATTGGGGAGGCAGAGGCAGGTAGATCTCTCAGTTTGAGCTTAGGACAGCCAAGGTGGGAAACCCAAGGCGGGGGAGGGGTGTCAAAAGTGCTTTTTTTTTTTTTTTTTAAGGCTTATCTCTAAAGATTCCTGGACCAGTATTCTTTTGGCTCCTATTAGAATAGAGAATGAAGCCATACATTATCTCTCCATTCATGAGGTATAAACTGCCTCATGAATTTTAATTTTAATTAACTGGGTAGTAACCATGACCACATGTCCCAGGACTATACTGACACATTAAGGTTGAAGTAGTACATTAATTGCAGCTTGGGCTGTGTAAGTCTCTCACTGCCCATGCCAGCAGACACACCCAGCTGTGACAGAATACTTTGAGTTCGAGTTCTTGAGAGGTGGAAGCTACAGGATTACTGATTCAAGACCAGCCTTGCTATATAAGGTTAAAGGCTACAGATGGAGCATCTTCACATTTCTACAGATACATTACATCCATTATCAAAAGATAAATGTAAAAATGTTACACCCATTCTTGGTATAAAACGTCAATGCAGGGGCTGGAGAGATGTCCCGAGCACTGGCTGTTCTTCCAGGTTCAGTGACCAGCACCACACTGCCGCAACAACTGTGTAACTCCAGTTCCAGGGGATTCAACACCCTCACGCATGCAAGAAAACACCATTTAGTATACATAAAGAAATCGTTAAAAAAAGCCAACACAATAATGTTTTTAACTTTAACAATAGACAGGTACTGGTGTTAAATACATTTATTGTAAACTTTAGACACAAAAATAGGTTCTCTAGGCCATTCACATGCACACAAAACCCAGGAAGCTGCAAACTACAACAGTGCATATAATTATACAAAGGATGACACTGTGTGACAAATACAGGGTTGTTTTCCATGCAAGTAGACCAGAAGTAATATCTACAAAGCCTTATGATCCAGAAGTGTTGTTACTACCAAACCTCTGATTAACACTGTGAAGTAAGTGTTTTGGAAGGCAGCTCCACGAGTTGGCTAGCATCTCTTTAAAGCAAATGACTGCTTCTAAGCTTAGCCTAAAAGTAGACAAGGAAATAATTTTACTAAATAGTACATTAACTTGAATGAAGACTCATTAATGCCTTTAAATAATCATATACTTGGTACCAAATACCTGATAACTTACCGAACAAGAGATTTTGGTTGAACTGAAAATATAAGTACTTCATTACTGTGTGCCTGGAAAAAAAAAAAAAGGAACAGGTAAAATGCAAGTGCTGAAAGCAAGCTGTGTGGTACTCCTGTAACCTCAGCTCTGGGGGGCCAAGGCGGGAGTACTGAGCAGAAGTACTGGGCAGGAGCTGGTTCAGAGCTGGGACTAGAGCTCAGTACTCAGTGCTACCCTAGCATGCACAGGCCACATGCTTAGGACTAAGCTATGCAGAAAGGGTGTGGAGAGAGATGGCTCAGCTGTTAAGAGCACTGGCCACTTTTCCAAAGGACCTGAGTTCAGTTCCAGCACACAGTTGGGGCTGTTTACAATCACCTGTATCCTCACTCTAGGGGCATCTGATACCCTCTTTTGGTCTCCATGAGAACTGCATGCATATAGTATACAGACACACATGAAAGCAAAAGACATATCACATGAAGGGGTTTGGGTTTTTTTCCTTTGTTTTTAATTTAAAAACATCTCCAAGGTGGAGAGATAGTTCAGAGGTTAAACAGTACTGACTGCTCTTTCAGAGGTTCTGAGTTCTAATTCCCAGTAACCATATGGTGGCCCACAACCATCTATAAAGGGATCTGATGCCCTCTTCTGGTGTGTCTGAAGAAAAACCACAGTATACTCACATACATTAAATACATACATACATACATACATTTTTTGTATGAACAAAAAAAAGCTAAGTGGCTTTATGTCTGCCTAAATGAGGCAGAGGCAGGCTGATCTCCTGAGTTCTGGTCTACAGAGAGTTCAGGAGAGTCAGAGCTACACAGAGAAACCCTCTCTCAAAAAGCCAAAAAAGAAAAGCAACATTCACCTCAAAGGATAAAAGTTTCTTGTCACCAATGATTAGATCCCCAAGAGCCACATGATGGACAGAATTAACTATAAATATTCCCATGGCACATATGCATGTATGCCTACACACAAAATGTTATTTTGCAAAATATATGTTCAGTAGCAGTGAAGGTGTACTTACAGCTCTATGATGAACCAGCAGATTGTTGGCACAACCACCAAAAACAATGACTTCTCCTTCGTCGCTCGCACAGGCTGTATGCCATAGTCTGCATGTAGAACAAAGTCTGAGTTCAGTGTAACGCATCATCTAACCCACACTGAGAGCTCCGACAGACCACGTACGGTAAGAAAGCCACTTCCATTGCAGCACTCTGGAGGAGGAGGCAGGGGGGTCTCGGAATCCCAGGCCAATCTGGTTGGCATATGTTCTAGGCCAGCGAGGGGTACATAATGAGATTTTTTTTCTTTCTCTCTTTGTTTTTTAAAGATTTATTTTATGTATATAAATGCTCTGTCTTTAGACACACCAAAAGAGGGAATCAGATTCCATTACAGATGGTTGTAAGCCCCCATAATGAGGTGCTTTTTTTGTTTGTTTGTTTGGTTGGTTTTTTGGATTTTGTTTTTTCGAGACAGGGTTTCTCTGTGTAGCCCTGGGTGTCCTGGAACTCACTCTGTAGACCAGGCTGGCCTCGAACTCAGAAATCTGCCTGCCTCTGCCTCCCAGAGTGCTGGGATTACAGGCGTGCACCACCACCGCCTGGCCCAATGAGGTACTTTTAACCAATCTAGGTTTTTGTTAGCAATTTAAAAAATAAAATTCTTATGGAGGCTAAGGAATGGTAAGGTGAGCTGGCCTCACAGTGGCTGAAGACTCCAAAGCGCTCTACGCTGGAGAGAGTATGCAAAGACATCTTGCCAAAGTCTTAGCAGCATGATAGCTTGGGCTAGAGGTTTGGATGAAAACTGAAGTTGGAATGTTTAAATTCACCTTTTTTTCTTTTTTGGTTTATTTATTTATTTATTTATTTGGATTTGGTTTTTTCTAGACAGGGTTTCTCTGTGTAGCCCAGGCTGTCCTAGAACTCACTCTGTAAAGTTAGGCCTCGAACTCAGAAATCTGCCTGCCTCTGCCTCCCAGAGTGCTGGGATTACAGGCATGTGCCACCACTGCCTGGCTTAAATTCACCTTAAATACCAATGGTAAGTATGTTCTTGCCTGTAGCAACTTCTTTTGAGGTTAAGGAGAATCTGTTTAAAACAGGGAAAAAACCCACAACTTTTTTGTGTCTGTGTAGCCCAGAGCTGGCCTTGATCTGATCTTCCTGCTTCTGGCTTCTAAGGGCTGGGAGTACAGGTATGCGCCTCCGTACCTGGGCCCCTCCTCCCACATGCCTTTGTGAAGTTAGACTTATTTTTCCTTCAATAATGCTGCTACAAAATAATGAGCGACTCTTGGCTTGACAGCCCCGCCCCGACCCATGTACATTCTTACAGTTTTAAAGCATTACCAGTGTTATTCATATCAACAATGGGAAAGCAGGCTTCGGATACTTGGTTAATGCTAGTTGGTTTCCTTTGGGGAAGTATGATGTTAAACTTTAAAAACACCAAGACTTTTCTACGAATGTTGGATAAAATCCAGTCAAAGTATCCTCAGTTCTTACCAGCCCAAGAAATTAGACCTTTCATGTAGCTCCTACCTTGGTTTTTCAGCGTAAGGATGGTTAAACTGAATCCATTCATTCTTACTGATGCAGTAAGTCCAGGCATCACCTGATTAAACCAAAGAAAAGGTTATGAAGTATATTCATCCTGTCTCTGGCACTTAAGAACACAACTTCAAGAATAGCAGTAAGTCAAATCCTAGTCCCAGTTCCCTGCAGTTAAGGAAGTTAGGCCACTACACGTGCAAGGTTTCAGCAGGGATTTTAAGTGCTCAAGCCATTTTTTTTTCCAGGTAAAGTATATTTAGGTCATAACGTGCAATTATAAGCCAGCCTAAAAAAGTACAGCTAGGAATGAACCTCAGTGAGCAGTATACACAGTGTATTGCTAATGCACAATTATGATGTGTAACTAAGGTATATTTAAAGGACTCACTTAGTGGCTGTTTTTCAGTGGTAAATCCTCCAAACAGAAAAAGATGATCTGAAGAGACTGGTGTTAGTGAGTGCCAGGATCTGCCAACAGGGCATACACCTTGTGGAATTCTAAAAATAATAAATAGCTGAGTTATAATTTCTGTTTATAGAGTTTGGGGGATAACTTAGTCAACAAAGTGCTTGAGAACACAAATTCTACCCCCAGAACCCACACATTATTTAAAAGGGGGCTGGGGGCAGGTCTGATGCATGCTTGCGATCTCACTGCTGGGAGGTGAGCCCCCAGAGTCTGCTGACCTATCCTACCGGCCAAGAGGGACCATGTCTCAAAAGGGAAAGGGGAACGAGAGATCCACACTCAGTCCCAGCACTTGGCAGCTTCCTGAGGTAGAAGAGTTTCGTAAGTGTGAGGAGAGCACTAGACACTAAGTTCCGTGTTAACTGGTACTGTGCTGTAAGATCCTGTCACAAGAACAAAAATGGCACCTAAAATAAAAAAGGCGGACAGCACTGGGGACACCTGAGACTGTGCTTAGCCTCCACACGCACACATAAGCAGCCTTACACGTGAGACTATGTTTAAGGTAGATACCAGAGAAATGCTGAAAGCAGACACCAGAGAGAAATGCTGAGGACTTCGTTAAAAATATATATGAGCAGTGGTGGCACCTGCCTTTAATCCCAGCACTTGGGAGGCAGAGGCAGGTGGATTTCTGAGTTCTAGGCCAGCCTGGTCTACAGAGTAAGTTCCAGGACAGCCAGGGCTATACAAGGAAACCCTGTCTCGGAAAAATCAAATGTGTGTATGTGTGTATGTTATCAAAGAAAACTTGACAAAGCTTCCTGGGGTCTCCAAGGTGGCTCAGCAGAGAAAGTGCTTGCCATAAAGGGGCATGTGGGCCACTCAGCCCCTAAGCACCTGCTCACGTACCGAGAGGACATGGAAGCCCATGGTCACTGCATGCGTGGCACCCCGTGGCTCTTAGAAGGCCACGATGAGCCTCTCCAAGCAAGCTGGCTCGCCAGAGGACTGGGGAGCTCTGGTTCAGGTGAGAGATCCCTTCCTCAACGCTGCAGCAGACGGCGGTGTCTGAAGAGCCTCCCAGTGTTAGCTTTGGACCTACACACACCCACACCCACACCATGCGCCCACACACATCTGACATCCAGACGCATGCTAACAAGAGCAGCCTCTCAGTATTAACTACATACTTTATCCTGAACTAT
The DNA here is from genome assembly GCF_947179515.1 of Apodemus sylvaticus. Taxonomy (NCBI): domain Eukaryota; kingdom Metazoa; phylum Chordata; class Mammalia; order Rodentia; family Muridae; genus Apodemus; species Apodemus sylvaticus. Next base: position 53,181,439 of record NC_067477.1, read on the forward strand.
GTTCTTTGAAGGCAGAATCAACTTTAGACATTTTCTTTCAGCAAACATTGAGCACATGCTGTACCAGGCACATAGTTAGGGAAACTGGAAATAAAAATAAAGTTCCTTCCTTAAGGACCCCAGTAATCGTGTTTAGTTAAATCCAAAGTTACAGAAACTTGAAGCACATTCATTACACACTAACAGGGCATGGGGCTGGGATCTGAACTGTGTCTGAAGATCGCTAAGGTAATACCTACAGTTCATTCCACTCCCATGTGTCCAGATTCAGATAGTGCAGATCATTCATTCTAGCATCCTGAAAAGGAGTAAGTAAGAGTTACCACGTGATGCACCCAGAAGCAAGCCATTAAACCCTGTCTCGATACTCACCCGGTATCTGCCACCAAACACAAAGCCCTTGTTTCCAACAGTTGCACAGGCATGGGCAGCACGAGGTGAAGGTGCCTTACCCTGCAGAAGGGAAACAGCTTCACAAACGTGAACTTAATAGAGAGAGGGGAAATAGCAGAGGTTTCTGAATCTCCTAGAATAAGGATATGCCAGAGACAAGGGACCAGATAGCATCAGTATAAAGACCTATCGGGAGCTGCTCGGTGCTGCTATGTATTCCAATGCTAAGACTGGCCCTGAAGAGCTGCTTGGTCCTAAGAAGCAGACCCTTACATACACCAAGTGCTGCTATGAAACCCTTGTTCCTGATTTAAAACTAGTGGTTAAAATAAAGAAGCTGCGGTCAATTACTGGGGAGAACAGGAGAGGCAGTTTCAGTCACTGCTGGGGGTCTCATAGTAGGGACCATGAAGAAAGAGAAAGGGAAGGAGAGAGGAGGAGGAGAAAGTGTAAGAGAAGGAAGATGGAGAGACAGGAGGTCTCCATTAGACATGACGGGCCAGGAGCACATGGCTGAAGTGAAATGAACCCTGAGGACAGCTATGGAACAGAAATAACCCAGGAAGGCTCAAACTGCAGTATTCGGGAAGCACAGCTCGGGGATTAACAGTCTAGTGCCAGAAAAAAGACTGGGGTATTCTCCCAGTAATTGTGCCAAAGTTAAAGAAATAAATCATAGTTTGAGTCTCATTCATTTGGAAGTTTAGGGGGATAGAAATAATTCAATTACTTTACAGATACCACAACTGAGTATTTTAGTATTTCTGAGACTGTTACTGAATAAGCTAGTTAGTATGTAAGAAAATTTGTTTTAAAATGACTGGCACATTATATAGTATCTTTTGTTTTGTTTCTTGGATTTGGTTTTTTAAAGACAAGGTTTCTCTGTATAGCCCTGGCTGTCCTGGAACTCACTCTAGACCAGGCTGTCCTCGAACTCAGAAACCTGCCTGCCTCTGCCTCCCAAGTGTTGGGATTACAGGCGTGTGCTACCACCACCCGGCTGTATAGTATCTTTAAAAGAAAAAAAAAATCTAATCTTTAGCTCAGTTTAATTACTGGCAAATGGAAGTACAACACAAACTATATATCCATTAAGGTTCAAAAACAAGAATGAATCAGCCTCAGCCCCCTTGCACTCCGGGACCCCTCGTCCGGGCACACGTCATTCTCGGGACTCACAGTGGTGATGGGCTGGCTCCACACAAAGGTCTCGGTGTCTAAAATATGCACGTGATCATTCCACCCTCTTGGATGACTTGAATTCTACAAAAAGAATCCATATTATTTTACAAATACTGTATTTTACAAATTATGCAACCCTTGCTTGCCCAGTTTATCAACAAAGAAAGTGAACAAAACTACCAGAGAATGTAAAATGACCTCTGGGCTGGTAAGATGACTCGGCTGGGGTAAAGTGCTGCCAAGCCTTATGGCCTAAGTTGAATCCCCAGACCCCACATAATGGAGAGAGGACTGATTCCCCCAGGTGGCCCTCTGACTCTGACATGCACCCTGTGTCACTTGCACCTAGGTAGGTGTGCACTCATACACACAAAATTAAAACTTCAAAATATAATAAAAATTTCAGAAAGCAAGTAAAAACAAAATAGGACACATTTTCAACACATCAAGTAGGCCATGTGGAATTCTGAAACTTCACTTACCCAAAAAGATGTTTCATCAAACTCAAAAGTTCCCAATACTTTATCTTCAGGTAAATATCCATAGCCTCCAAAAAATATTAACCTATTTTATATAAAGGCAAAACATTAACGATATAAGTATCCATAAACTAGAAGCAGGACTTTTTTGAATCTTGATATATGGAATGAGTTTAGTACCCAAGTATATTAAATTGTTCAAATAGTAATATTTAACATGACAATTAGCTTTCAGTTACTAAGTTAAATGAACTCAAGTATTAGTTTACTGTGTGATATGCTTTATGCTTTCTTATAATGCTGACTGGGGCATGACAGGGTAGCTACATTCTGCACAAAAGCCCAAAGCTTCTAACGTACTTGTTTTTATATACCCAGACACCAAGTTTGTCCTTTGATGATGGAGGAATTCCTTGGCAATCGATTCTTTCCCACTGTAACCCTCTGTCTGCAGACCTGGAATCCAGCATGTAGAACTGTCAGAAGCAATGATTTCAGTTAGTTTTGTTACATAGAAAGCTCAGTATTAGCATTTTATTTTATTTTATTTTATTTTATTTTATTTTATTTTGCCATCTAATTTGGTGCTGAGTCTGCCTGCACACTGGTCACCACACTCGTCTGGGTAGGACTATGAATTTACAACACAATGTAAATTACCTAAATCAGTAACACTAAAATGGACAGCTACTTCTGTTTTCATTAACTATACTTTGCATCAATGGAATTGGCTGTGTTCACGTGTACCATAGCATGAGCTCCCTGGCCTGGCCTGACTTTAGATAAGGGCTTTGACTTTTACTATTTTTTAATTAATTGGTTGATTGATTGATAGCAGGAACATGTTCCATAAAAACCAAAAATCTAGGCTCTTCAAATTCAACTTAACATGTCTTCCTGTCTAATTAATTCTAAAGGCTAAAAGATCAGTCAATACTTAAAAGGTTAAATACTCAAGAGTTGGCCAAATGGCCGGGCAGTGGTGGCGCACGCCTGTAATCCCAGAACTTTGGAGGCAGAGGCAGGTGGATTTCTGAGTTCGAGGCCAGCCTGGTCTACACAGTGAGTTCCAAGACAGCCAGGGCTATACAGAGAAACCCTATCTGGGGGCGGGGGGCGGGGGGGGGGGGATTTGGGGAGGGAAGGGTTGGTCAAATGACCCAGTGGTTTAGAGCACTAGCTACTCTTCCAGAGAATCTCGGTTTGATCCCCAGCACCCACATGGGAGCTCACAGCCTCACAGCAGTCTGTAGCTACAGCTACAGGGGATCTACTACCCTCTTCTGGTCCCTCAGGCACTAGGCACACACATGGTGCAAAAGGACACACACAAGCAAAATTCCCACACACATCAGATAAAAATAAAGTTTAAAAAAACAAAATGGTTAAATGCTGGTCTAAGGACTTAAATCCAGGTAACAGAACACACTACCTCACCTTTCTGAGACACCTGCTTCCCTTCTGGTCAAACTGAACTCTAGCCAAGTTAGGAAGTATTAATCATTTGGTTACCCAACCCTGGAATCCAGCCTCACTCCTAAGCCTTTTCAGGGTGAATCCCACGTATTTCCTCCTGGATCTGTGTTTGTTTGTCTAAGGAAGACAGGATGGTTCACAGCTTAAGTGACACTACAGTGCTCCTCCTGTGATCTCAAAATCACAAAACCACCTGACATCCCTGTGCCTGCAGGTCTCCACACTGACTCCTACCCCTTCCTACACCCAACGTTCGTCTCTTTCAAAGGCAGAACACATCAGCACAGGCCGGCTATCCTCAGTCTCTTCCAGAATGTGAGCTCCTGCACACTCATCCCTACTGTCCTGTTTCCCACTCTGTCCTCAGCATACAAAGTGTTTACTAAGTTGCAAAATCAGTGAGTTAAATAGAAGTCTACCTATAGACTGTGGATCTTTCTGAAGCTCACTGGCCTGAAAAGAACTGACATCTTTTTTCCTATTTGGGAAAAAAAAACAAGGGCAAATCAAAGCAGCATGGGCCTTAGGGCAACATTAGAGGAGCATTACTATTTACATTCTGTTTTTCAATATTAATTGAACCCTATGACTTTGAGTTTACCTTTACCTTTCATTCCAAATCCTTTGTCTGTAACGATCTTTGAAAATGCTTTCTAGTTAACAGTCACCTACCACCCAGGGTTGTTAGGAGATCAATTGAGAACACCAAGTAAATACACTGAGGAAGTTACTACACAAAGGCTGCTAGCATTGATTTTTACAAAGGCCTAGGAAACAGTAGTAGAGAAGATACTACAACACACATTTATACCATAGTCGAGTACACTCTTAGCTAGCATACACAGCAGCCGCCAACACTATAACTCTGACGTTGACGGTGAGGAAGGAGCTGCTTCCCACCATGGCCCTCAGCAGCACCGACCTTGTTCGTGTTGCCTCTGGAGTGGTGGCCTCCAAACAAGTAGAGCACCCTGTCGACGCACACAGCACAGCTCCCAGACATAGACGGGGGAACGTCACCTTCAGTGTTGATCTTCTTCCTACAAGGAGGACGGTTAGAGGATAGTTTCCCAGAGGGTAAGAAGCACAAGATTTATCAACTTATCTCCCCACTATGAGAGGAAAGGGCGGCTGATGATATGCAGGGTCTCTCCTAGCTTTCAGATAACCCAAGGAGTCAGTTCCCTCCCTATTAACCTATCCAGATAGTGGGAGATGGCCTTAGAGGCAGAATGAAAGGCTCTGAAAGCCCCTCAGGTTCACGAGTCATTTCTCAAACATTTGCCTTTTATTTATATGATCTTATCTGACTGGGAAGTCTTTGTTTTACTTATTTCTATGTGTGCTTAAGCACAGATGTGTCACAGCACACATAAGGAGGCCTGCATGTGCAGATGCAAAGATTCTCTTCCTTTCCCACGTGGACTCAGGGACGTGGACTCGGGGACGGCAAACCTGGGCTTGCCGGACAGCACCTCCACCTGCTGAGCCGGCTCCAAGGCTCTGTCTGTTTTTAAGTAGGCCAAGGACCCAAGCAGAAACCTTCCCATTCCTAGTGCTCATTAATTCAACAGACACTTTTTATTAAGTCACCCAGAACTCTCGGAGACCTGCCTAACTCCTCCTCCTTTAAGAGCTAGAATGATGAGCGTGATTAAGGCTCAGCTTTAGAGAGTTAGAGGACTGACAGTTCACTCACGGGTCCTGAGGGGTCAGCAGGTTATTACTGCTTTCATCTTTGCTTAGCCTGAAGTAGGCTTATTTGTAAATTCTTAATCTTAAGAAATGTGTTAAAATTTTTTATAAAAGGACTGGAATTTTCCAGTCCTTTTATAAAAGATTAGCAAATAGCCCATATTAACCGATTTACTAGTTACAAAAAATAGTAAATTTTTTTAAATAGTACAAAAAAATTGTTGTGACCTTCCGTAAACCATCCTGGCTTCAAGATCAACAGTAAGACAGTAAAGAAAAAGTCTTTTACAGCGGAAAGTTTTCATGAACAGGGAAATAACGTTTATATACCCCAAATATCTATCCCAAATTTTGAGAAACCCAGCGTCTACTAACATCCTCAATTAGTACTTCTAAACAGGCAGAAGGCCATGAAGACCCTCTTAGATATTACCAGTTCATTTTTATTTAGTTCTGTTTTTTTTTCAAGACAAGGTTTCTCTGTGTAGCCCTGACTGTCCTGAACTCACTATGTAGTCCAGGCTGGCTGGGAACTCACCTCTCTACCTCCCGAGGGCTGGGATTAAAGGCATGCGCCACTACACCAGGCTCATTTTATTATTTTACTTTATGAGCATGGGTATTCTGTCTGGATGTCTGTGCACTGCTGCACCTGCACACCTGCTGCCCTCAGAGACCAGATGGGCATCAGGTCTCTGACTGGAGTTACAGATGGTTGTGAACCACAAGGTATGTGCTAGGGATTGAACCTGGGTCCTCTAGAAGAGCAGTCAGTTCCCTTAACCACTGAGCCATCTCTTCATTCCCTCATTTTTATTTTTTATTTATTTATGTATTTATTTATGTATTTATTTATTTATTGGATTTGGTTTTTTGGAGACAGGATTTCTCTGTATAGCCCTGGATGTCCTAGAACTCACTCTGTAGACCAGGCTGGCCTCGAACTCAGAAATCCACCTGCCTCTGCCTCCCAGAGTACCGTTTTTATTTTTAAACAGATCTTTTTTCCCAGTTGAAAAATCAAGCCCAGGGCCTCAGACCAAGCAAGCGAACTTTTTGCCACTCACCTATTAATGCAATCCAGAAAATACTACTTTAAAAATAGAGACTTTTCTCAAAACTTCTTTTAAGCAGATAAAATAAACCATGCAAAACCTAACAAGACAAAAACGAAAACCCTCTTTTTTCAAAATACCAACAGACTTGTAGCCTCCCCCCACCCCTCCAGGCTCTTCTGCCTTGTAGAAGTTTGACCAGGTCTTGACTAGAGGCTTCTAAAGTCACGACAGTATCTGGTGTGTACTAAGTTCAGCAGCTAATCTAAACCAGACCACTGTTTCCAGAAAAGAGAGCTCAGGACCTTAATTACAACATCCTCAATTATTTAGGATGGGCTTTCAGCCAGGCATTGTGGCACATTTCTTTAGTTGGCGATCTTTGTGAGTTCGAGGCCAGTCTGGACTACATAGTAAGTTCTAGAACAGTCAAAGCTATGCAGAAAAGAGATACCCCTCACATTTCCTTTGCAATTATTGGAAGGTTAATATCTAGTTACCATCTTCCAGTTTCCATGTTGTAGATCCATAGTTCTTCTCTGGGCAGATAAAAGTCATATAATCCTCTCACTTGATTACTCTATGAAGAATAAGAAAGATTACAAAGATAAACAACTGACATTTTCTTCTTAATTTGCACTAGTGTGTTGGGGTGTGTATGTGACACGGAACACACACATGCCACAGTGCTCAGGCGTCATTTCTAACCTCCCCCTTCACACGGTCAGGGACCGCACTTGGCTGTCGGGGCTTGTGCATCGAGTGTGCCACGCTCTGAGCGGCTCCCGGGCCCGGCAACTGATATTTTAAAGAGGCATTTGCTGGGCTCTTTTTCTACCTTATCGAGATACTATTCGTGATACTGGTCATGTAAAATTAAGGTTTGTATACTTATTCATATTGAATGCAGTCTCCAGGACCCAGGCACATACCCCCCCCCCAAAAAAAAACAAACCTTAGTGCAGACAGATCTGCAGTCCAACTTTTGATACAACCCTTGCAAACAGTACAAGGGCCCCTGGGGAGTTAGTGGTTCTCAACCTTCCTAAGGCTGCCACCTTTTAATACAGTTCCTCAAGTTGTGGTGCCCCCAACCATAAAATTATTTTTGATGCTTCTTTGTAACTGTAACTTTGCTACTGTTATGAAAATGGTATGTTTATTACTGTTGAATAATGTAAACAACTGTTTTCCGATGGTCTTAGGCAACCCTGAGCAAGGGTCATCCAACCAGCACTCCCCCAAAGGCGACACACGCACTGGCTGCAAGAAGCCAGCCATCTCCTGAACAGAGCAGCCCTGATCTCAGGTGCTGACGCCCACGGCCTGGCCTAACCTCTTGGAGTCTTCAGTACAGCTGTGATTTCTCTGTTCTGGTCTTCATCCCTTCAGATGTTAATTAACTCTAACAAAGACCCAGGTTACCATATAGCCTCAAACTCCTTTATTTAATCCTAACAAATAGTTATTACAAGGTTGTAAAGAAAAAATAATTTGCCTTAGGTCATTCAGCAAGCAGTGGTGGGACGTGGAATCTCCCTTTCCTGTGAGGACTGCCTTATTTCATTCCTGGATCCTCCCTGGCCTCACAGTGACAAAATACAATAAAAACTGGCCTCCACTGAAAATGAGTGAATAGTAATCGCTGGGTAATGGAGCAGCTAGCTATGTGGTTCCCCTTCTCTTCCTGCTGGAAGGACCTTATAAGCCGACCCAGAAAATTTCCAAGGTCTGGAGAGATGGCTCAGCGGTTAGGAACACTGCTGCACGCTCTCCACCAGCCGAGCAAGATGCCCAAAGGAAAGAAGGCCAGGGAGAGGAACAAGGCAGGACAGCCAGCCTAAGAGAGATCTCACGTGCTTCGTCAAACAGTCCCACGACATCAGGCTGCAGCGGCAAAGAGCCATCCTCTGTAAGCCGCTCAAGGTACCTCTGGCCATTGACCAGTTCACCCGGGCCCTGGACAGGCAAACCGCGGTTCAGCTTAAGCTTGCCCACAGGTACAGGCCAGAGACAAAGCAGGAGAAGAGGCAAAGGCCTGGGCTGAGAAGAAAGCCGCTGGCAAAGGGGACGTCCCAACTGAGAGACCCCCTGTCCTCTGAGCAGGAGTCAACACAGTCACCGCCTTGGTGGGGAACAAGAAGGCTCAGCAGGTAATGATTGTCCACGATGTAGAATCCATTGAGCTGGTGGTTTTCCTGCCTACCCTGTGCCAAAAGTGGGGGTACCCTACTGCAGCATGAAGGGAAAGGCCAGGCTGGGGCGCCAGGTCCACAGGAGGACATGCGCCACTGTTGCCTTCACACAGGTTAACTTGGAAGACAAGGGCACTCTGGCTAAGCTGGTGGAAGCTATTAGGATAAATTATAATGACAGATATGAATTATCTTTAAAAAAAAAAAAAAGAACACTGACTGCTCTTCAAGAGGTCTGGAGTTCAATTCCCAGCAACCACATGGTGGCTCACAGCCATCTGATGCTCTCTTCTGGTGTGTCTGAAGACAGCTACAGTATACTCATATAAATAAATAAATCTTTAAAAAAATTCCACTCTGACAATTTCTCCATACACTGTAGAAGGGTCTCATCCCCATTTCAACACTTGGGTGGTGGAACAGCAGGGTTAGGAAAGAGTCCAAGACCAAACCCCACCACACCATGGCTCAATGCTAGTTTTCACAAACAGAATTATGAATAATGTACTTCAGACCAAAGTGTGATTGACCAACAGGTCTACCTTCCTCAAAGGAGATTTACATTTTGAAAAGGTTTATTTAGGCATTTAAGTTTTGACAGCATGCCTGTCTGTGCACCCCCTGGGTGCAGTACTCAGAAAGGCCAGAGGAGAGAGAGGTATCAGATCCCCTGGGACTGGGATTACAGTTGCAGTGGCCATGTGGTTGCTAAGAATCCAACCCAGAAATGTGGCCAATGCTGTTGACCACTGAGTCATCTCTCCACCCCTGAAATTTATGTTTTAATCATGCTCAGTACACACCAGTCTCTGCCTCTCTGGAGTGCTCCACATTGACCTCCGAAGATCTGGTCCCTTTTAGCTAGGGACACCAGGATTAATTCATTCTGGCAAAATAACTAATGGTTAAACCAATGAAGGTATGGGGGCAGTTGTCTCAAAATGGCCAACTAGGATCAGGTCATCAGTACTAGACGCTATTGTTACTAGAATCCTAAAGCAAACAACTCCCAGCACAGGGAAGTGGATTTCCCAAGGGGGGTGGGGACGTCATTTTTTTAGTCATAGTTTTAGGTCAAATGGATCAAATGAGCGTGCACCAAATGAAATCCAAGAACTAGAGTGTATCGTGGAATTCTAAATAAAACCAGTACAGTAGAACCAGGGAACAGCGGTTTAAGGAGATAACAAAGCGGTGTTCCCCAGCTCAGGGTGTAACAAGCAGTGCAAATCACTAAACATATACTTGGTCACAAAGTCCAAAGACCTGCCTCCAATTACATATGTTGCTGCGGATTCACTGGTTATTTTTTCCTTTAATTTTCGTAGTAAGGCCTACTGAGGAGCAGCCCTTTCTCTGCTGAAACCAGTTAAGAAAAATGGCCCTGCGTTCAAACAATAGGCCCTGGGCATCTGCACAGGTGTTGACGACACCGTTACACCTTCGGGGAGGTTGAGCAAGCGATTCCTGTGGCCTTGGTTCACACCGTGGACAAACAATAGAGGGTCTGTCGGCTCACTAGTCCGAGCTCCGGATGACCTGGCCCAAAGGTACGAGTGATTCTCGCCTCCACCCTTTTCAGTACCTTGGGCTGTAGTCATCCGCTACCCAACCCACACTAACAGAACCTAGCTCCGATCACTCCAGAGACAGCAACGCGGAGAGGGTGCGTGGGACAGGCTGACTCATAAATTCAAGAGAACGGTGACAATAGCCCAGGTGCCCTGAGTCCACCAGGGCAGGGCGGGACGATGCTCTCCTGAATGAGCAAGAGCCGCGGCGGCGATCGAGCCCACTCGGCCCTACTGACCTTGTAGCCGCCCCAGACGAACATGTGGCGTCCATCGCTGACGGCGACGTGGCCGCTGCGCTCGGCCGGGCAGGCCAGCTCCATGGCCTCGTAGTTCTCGAAGGCCGGGCCTGGCTGGTCCTCCGCTCGAGCATCCTCGTTGCCATCAGCCATCTTGAGGCTGCACCGCTGGGCACCGAGACCGCACCGGCCCCGAAGCGGGAGACAAAGGAAAGCGGAGCGGTGGACCGCGGCGCGCAGCCAGCGCTGACGACCCGCCTCTCCTGCGCTGCGCCTCCGCCTCCGGGCCGAGCGCTGGGGCGCGCGCCGACAGCCGCTGCGGGTCTCGCGGGGGCCGCGCCGCGGCCGGGACCTGGCTCGGAGCGGGAGAGCGGCCGCCGAGGCTCGCACTCGCAGCCCGCCCCGCCTCCGGCCGCCGGGGCCTTGTTTACGCCGCCGCCCGGAAGTCGTCCGCAGCGGACACTGTCCGCACGCTCCGGAAGCGCTCTCGCCCCCTGCGCAGCCGAGCCTCCGGTCGTCCGGTCACACCGCTGTGCTGTCCTACTGCTGTGCAGTCCTCCCGATCGGGCCCTCTCGCCCCGGAGTCCTCCCAACACCCGTCCTCCCGCCTCCAGGTGCTCCGGGCCTGGACAGTTCCTAAGCCATAGCAAACCCACCCTTAGGAAAGGAATGCGAATCCCAGACTCAGCATTTGGGCTTCTGAGAGGCCAAATGAAAATTATGAATTATTTAAACCCAATTCCTCGCCCATAAAATAAGGGCTGAACTGGGAAATACTTCAGGGTTCCTCGTCTAAATGGTGGCTTTCCGTTCTTTCCTCTCTTCGTTTTTGGGACTGCTAAATATACACTGGGCAAAATACACACTAAACAAGAACGACCGAAAAAAGCTTTTCTCATTGAAACTCTCCCCAGTTCCTGAAGATGGGCTTGCTGAAACTCAAGAGTTAAGGGTCTGGAGGGTGGGTGAGATTAAAGCCCTGGGGTCAAAGGTGTGTCCTACCATACAGACAGATTGAGTAGGCTTTTCTTGATCATCACCACGACGAGCTTCATCCAGATCTCTCTGGGACAATACTACCATGCAAGAGATAGATGCCCAGTGCACTTGGCACCATGCTGAGGGGGCCCTTCCTCACTGCCATTACAAGAGACAGTCAGATAGAGAAATAGCCTTCCTGCTGCTGCCCAGGAGGGTCCAATGTCAAAAAGAGATTGGCAGTGTTTCTACCAGCCACTTTGTGCTGGATGACACTGGAGATGAAAATCTAGCGTCAGTTTCATGTCTGGCGGGTAGAAGACATCTCTCAATGTTGGCCACAACCTCTCACACTGCAAATCTGTGTGTACTGTGACTGACCAGTTTGCATTGAAGCTGAGGTTCGTGGTGAGCAACTGATCCTCCGGCAGTGGAGACCATCTTGCCCTAGGGGTCGGTAGCACGCAAGTGGTTCTTCCTCCATAGATCAGCCTTATCCCAGATCAGCTGCACTTGGACACATCTTATTACTGCCCCATGATTATTGTTTGCAAGAAAAATTTGGTGGTGGTGTGGGGTAGCCACTAGAGAGGACGACTCAGACATGAAAGTATTAGTTTGGAATCCCCAGTGTAGCAACAAGCCTTTCTCAGAGCGAGCTTTTAAGCTCAGAAACCTGGGCTGATCCTCTTCAGTTAATAAGAACAGTTAGCATCCCAGAGGATCTTGTCACAGAAGCCAGGATGAAGGTGACCTACATCACCGAGCCACTGTTGCCCCCAGTGACACGAGGCTAGACTTCCATCACTCCGTGAGACTATCAGTAGTTACAAACAGTCCTGGGCCATTGTAGAGAGATTTTAATCCAGCAGCATGGCTACTCTGATTGGAATATAGACACACCCTTAGCATACAATCTTTAAACCCAAACGATGAAGGTAAAGTTAGTTTGTAGAAGGAAGCACCCATGTTTGAAAGTGATGTCTAATCGAGTAGCAGACAGTGACCGATCAGAGAAAGTTTTGATAGAATAGGATATGCCAAGTCTCATGAGAAGCGAGAGGAAAGGGAAGCTACTTAAAGGGCAGTGCAGAAAGAGAGAGAGAAGAGGCAGTTTTACTTGGAGAGTTTGCAGAGACAAGTTGCAGAGAGAGAACAAGTTAGGCACAGGTGAAGACAGAAAGCCAGAGAATGAGAAAGAGCCAGAAAATTAGAACAGATTGCCAAAGTTAGTTATGAGGCCAAGCAGAGCAATCAGGAGAAGCCAAGAGAAATGAGATTGAATCAGTCAGCTTGGAGAGGAGTTTTGAATCACAGCAGCTGAGTTGAACCAGCCAGCCAGAGCTCAGAAAGAACTAGAAAGGGTGAGTTTAATTCAGCAGTAAGTCTCCGAGGCTGAAAACATTCCAGGCCTAGATTTGGTTGTAGGTAGACTGGAAGCTTCCAGGACTAGGCCTAGATTAGCAGACCCAAGCCATAAGCCTCAGAGACAACAATTACATCCGGCGAATAAAGGATGCTGTTACAAGCTGTTTCCATTTAGAGAGTATTTAAAAAAAAAAAAGAGCCTGGAAACCCAGCATGAGGCAGTAGCTAGTGAGACTTTCTGCTGCAGTCCAGGCAGAGGACTGGAGTTGGAGGGCTCACCCTGTGCAGGTCAAGGAACTGGTGTGTCAGCTGCTGGCCAGCAAGCCCGAGAACGGCCTGTGTACAGAGAATGCAGCCCTCATCTCAGGAGAGTGCAAAAGCTGGTCAAGGAGATAGCTCATATTCTCGATGCACCGTAACCTTGTCTGTCTCATCTAGAACAGCTGGGGCGCCTCCACTTTCAGATAGGAGTGGGTGGGGTAGAGGAAAGTTAGGCACAGGGCTAGCAAGAGCTGGCACACGTGATTCGAAAAGAAAATAATAAATAAAGGCATAAAGGAAAATAAGCCCAGGCTGGCTTCAAACCGACCGTGTAGCTGAGGATGACACTGAGCCTCTGAGCCTCCTGCCTCTACCTCGCAAGCGCTAGGAATCCAGGTGTGTGCCACCACCCGTTTCATCCAGTGCCAAGGATAAAACTTGGAGCCTTGAACATGCAACACATTCTTCCATCTGTTCAGGAGATTGCTACCTCCCTAGCACCCTTTCTAACAAGTTTTATTCTGCAAAGCTGACTATGAAACAAAAAGCAATGTTGAGTAACGGACTGGAGAGATGCCTCAGAGGTGAAGAGCACTGGCTGCTCTCCCAGAGGACCTCAGTGCGGCCAAAGCTGGGGCTCTTGCTACACATTATCTTTCGCCTGTACAAAAACCAATTCAAAATGGATCAAAGGCCTAACTTAAAACCCAGAATACTGAAACTTCTAGAAGAAAACACAGAGGCTATCCTTTAAGATACTGGGGAATGTAGAACCTTTTCGATGGAGGCCCAGCAGCACAGGAACTAGACCCAGGCATCAGCACGTGGGTGGACAGGAAAATCAGGTTTCTGCTCAGCAAAGGAAACGGTCAGCAGAGCACAGACGGTCCCCAGCACGGGAGAACATCTGCACCAGCTATGCTTCATCCAGAGAACAGCAGAAATTAGATACCCAGGAAATAAAGCTCTAGTCAACAAATAAGCAAGTTAAAAATAAAAAGAAACACACTTGGCCAATAACTATTTTTAAAAGTGTTCCATTGACCTAGACATCAGGGAAATGCAAATTAAAACTACTTTGAGATGGTGCCTCCCCCCAGTAAGAATGTCCACCGTCAAGCCATCTGACAACTAATGCTGGAGAGGATGCAGAGAGAAAGGAACCTTTGCTCACTGTTGGTGGAGATGCAAATTAAGACAGCTATTGTAGAAGACAGCTTGGAGATTTCTCAAAAAAATTAAAAATAGAATTACTGTATGACCCACCATTTTCCCTCCTGGGCATATACCCAGAGAATACTATATGTTACCATAGACCTGTTTGCACCCTATATTTATGCTTTAATCATTATAGTAAAGAATTGGAATCAATCCAGCTCTCTATTGACAGATGAATAAGTAATGAAAATTTTCTTATATAAGAAGTGGAATACTATCTTGTTGGATGATAGTCTCAGGTCATGAGGAACTGAGTCAGGCTGTACTGGGCAGTAGCCCCTAGCCAAAGAGAATAACCAGGCTTCACTGTTCTACCCCATTTGCAGAAGCAACGTGCCTGGGTATTAAATAAAACCCACCCTGCTCCCAGTCAAACCCCCCAAATTAGCTGTAACTTCCTGGTGTGTGTGTGTGTGTGTAGTGTATGTCGATCTATTTGTGTTTGTGTGTGAGTGTGTCTGTGAGTGTGTGTGTCCCAGCCTTTCTAAATATGCTCAGGTTTCATCCTGCAGAAAGGCTGGGTCCTCTCAAAGTTCCAACAAAGCAGTCTCAGCCTGCTGAGACACCATCCGTCTGACTCTCTTCCTTGGTTGTTTTGTTTTGTTTTATACTTCTTAGCTCTTAGAAGTGCTTAGAAAAATGAAGATAATTTTTTTTCAGGGAAGAAAAGAGAAGTACACAGACAAGGAAGGGCTGAATGCAGGCAAGGGACAAGAGGACATAAATCGGCTTTTGCAGTTCTGATTTGTCATGGACTTTTTGGTTCCGGTGGTAGGTGAGTGCACACATGTACTTGATACTGAAAGTGTGAAGTGTGATTCGAAGCTTCACAGCGCTCCTTTTGACTGCCAGTTCAGTCCATCCAGTTGTCCAGACTCTGGGACTGGTTGATTTCGGTGTGTGATGTATTTTATTTGCTAGACATTTTTTATAATAATGTTTGTTTAAAAAATAAAATTTAAGAGATCTTTAACATAAGTTTTTGTAACCTGGCATAATTTTAGAAGAAATGAAGAAAGTGTAGGGAATAAAGAACTTGTCACTGATATTGTATCTAAACAGCAGTCAAATTTCCAATGAAGAAATAGTTCCTTTCAACGCCAGCACTTTGGAGGCTGAGACAGGAGGACTGCCATGAGTCTGAAGCCAGCCTGGACTGTAGAGAGACCTTATGAAATATATATTTAAAAAAAAAAACTCCCGAGGAGATGACTTAGTTGGTGAAGTGCTGATCAAGCACAAGGACTTGAATTCAGATCCTAGAACCTGTAAGACCTGAATGCCTGTGCTCCCCACACGGGAGGAAGAGGTGGGCAAGGCCTTAGGCCTGCTTCCAGCCTCAGCTGAGTTGGTGACCTCCAAGGAGAGCCGTAGTCTCAAAACATAGATGGAGAGCAACTGAGGTAAATATGCATGTCATCTTCTGGTGTACACGTCCACATACGTGTGCATATACACATCCACATATGTGTGCATATATGCATCCACATGCAGATGTATAACACACACACATACATACACATACACACACACACACACACACACACACACACACACACACACACACAAGCACACACGAGTGGGCAAGTTCTTTAGTCCCTACATGAGAACCAGAAGATAAAGTATTTCTTTTCTTTGTTTTTATATTTTATTTCTACTCAAAGCAATGTTCAAGAATATTTTCAGATTCTGAGAAGTTGACTCCCATCAGAACCAAACCTATTATAACAACATGCTTTTGATCTTGGAATCAAATCAAAATCAAGATCAGATAAGTAGAATACTGAAGATTTTCAACTCAGTGCTGCTGCCAGAACAACTTATTTATATAAAGTTGGCATTCTGAAGAGCATCACAATTATGTCTATTATAAACAAGGACTTTTCTCCTTCAAAATGAAAGCAGCATTTGTGAACTTGTACAATGAGTCATTAGACAATAAAGCATATTGTTTAGTGTGAGAAAATGTTATCAAAAGAGAGAAGATCAAAATAGGCTCATTTGGGGCTGGAGAGATGGCTCAGAGGTTAAGAGTATTTACTGCTCTTCCAGGGGACCTGAGTTGTTCCCAGCACCTACATCGGGTGACTCACAAATCTCCTGTAACTGCAGTTCCAGGGGACCTGATACCTTCTGGCCCCAGCGGGCACACACACACATGATGCACAAAAATAAAAAATTTAAAATAATGTCACAATAAGGACTTCTTGGGAGACAACCAAAGGCAACAATAACAGCCTACGTTGTTTGGGGAGTATTTTGAACTTTTCCTGAGCAATAATAACTCAAAAGATTTTTCATGCCCGGCACTAGGAGTTTTGTTAGTTTATAAGTCTTGGGGGGACATTATCACCCAAGTGATATAACTGTAACTTTATTACTTCACACAGACCACATACAAACATATTTGTTACATATACATTTGGTCTACACAAAATAATTTTTAAATTAAATATAATTTAATAATTTCAACTACACATACATAAACATGTTTATTATATGTAAGTCCAGGTGTGTATAAAATTGTATGATCACTGTCCTTCCCCGAGGGTACCCTTTCCATTTCCCCATGTCTCCCTCCACACTACCAAGTTATATACCCGCACCAGAAGGTTTGGAGCTAGGAACTACAATGAGAAAGAAAATGTGTCGTTTGGCTTTCTGGGTCTGGGTTCCTTCATTCGGGATACTATTTTCTAGGTCCCTCCATTTACCTACAAAGTTGACCATTCCTTTCTTTCTTTGCAGCTGAGTAGCATTCCAGAGTGTACACGTAGCACACTTTCACTACCCGCCCAGCAGTTGAATACATTTCAGTCGTTCCTATTTCCTAGTGATTGGATTGGCGCAGCAGTGACCGTGGCTGAGACAGTGTATGTGGGCCAGGATGCTGAGTCCTTCAGTGTCTACCACACCGCGATTAGCTGGGCCATATGGTAGGTTCATTTTTAGCTTCTCTAGAATTCTCTGTGGTTTGCATGGTGGCTACACCATTTGCAATCCCACCTACAGCGAATGGGATTCCCCTTCCCCGAATCCTCACCAATTTTTGTTGTCAGTTATTTTCTTGATCTTAGTCATTCTGTCTGATTTAAAAGATCAAACCTCAATGGTGTCTTAATTTGCATTTCCCTAATTGCTAAGGATGATGAGCATTTTTTGAGGTAACTCTTGGCCATTTTATTTCTTCTTTTGAGAACTCTCTGTTCAGATCCATAGCCCGTCTTAATTGGGTTGTTTTCTTTATTCTTTGCTTCTTGAGTTTATAGACTCTATTCACCCTCAGTCAGACATGAGTGACAGGCCTCAGAATCAAGCAACTGCCATCTGGGGACGTTCAGCTGTACCCTATCATCCCACTTGGGCTGCTTGACTGCTGGTCTACACCCCCTGAACAGAATTGAGGAGCTGGGGGGCATGAGATAGGCTTCTTGGGTGTGGCTGAGGGGGATGAATGTCCACTCATCTCAGGAACCCCTCGCCTAGCCTCCGGAACGAAGCCCGGAAACTGCCGTTTCTCTGGAGGGAGATTTGTCAGGATCGTGCCTGATTTGTGGTTGGGACCTTGGGAAATGTAGACGTTGCTTTGCATCTCTCCCTGGGAAGGAATGCCAGTGACAGATATATAGATGGCGCTGTTCTGTCCCCCTCTCTGGGCTCCCCTTCACCTCTTTGTTTCCTTAGCTGTTCAGAAGCTTTTCAGTTTTAGTCAGATTCTAAATACGTACCTTTATACCCAAAGACAAACATAGCTTTCAGCCCTTATCAAAAAGGCTCACCTTTGCAGCCTACAGAGACCATTATGGAAAGCTACCGCCCATGATAACCTGAGTTTGATCACTGGGACCCATAGCTCCAGCACGCACGCACGCACGCACGCATGCACGCACGCACATATGCTCACAGTTCAGAGGTTCAGTCTGTTATCCTCATGGCGGGAAGCATGGTGGTATGCAGGCAGCCATGATGCTGAAGAAGGAGCTGAGAGTTCTACATCCAGATCATCAGGCAGCAGGAAGGGAGAGAGTGATACTGGGCCGGGCTTGAGCATCTGAAACCTTAGAGCCCAGCCCGGTGACACACTTCCTCCAACAAGGCCACACCTTTAACAGTACCACTCCCTATGGACCTATGGGAGCCATTTTCATTCAGATCCACCATACTCATTATGATAGTACAAAAACTTAATTCACTATAAGTCACTTATAAGAGTCCAAGGTGTGGAACAGGGATACCCCAGAAGTTGGGCATGCTCAAGGTCCAAGGTCCTGCCTCCTCTGCTGTAAGCTGCGCCCAACCGCAGGGATGAGTGTCAGAGACTTTGAACTGGGGCTTCTGAAGGATTTCGCTGTTAAGGCTTTGAGGCTCCAGAAGACAGATGCACATGACAGCCATGAGCCTTCGGGGCTAGGAGTAGAATGGTACGATTTCAAAATGGAAGCCCCACACAGGTTCATGAAGGAAACACTTGGTCATTAGATGGTGATTGTAGTGGTAAAATATTAACAAACCATTCCACCCCACCAGGCCTCTGCACCATCCTTCCAAGTATCCAGTAAAGCGTGACTCTTACCCTTGAATAGTTAATCAAATATCTTTATGTATATAAAACTCCCAATTACATAATGCCAATTTACAATGATAAAGTCTTACCCCAATTATATAACCTCGTCAAAACACCAGAAATATGTCTGAAGCCATCTGGATATCTTCATCTCTCTCTCTCCTGTGGAACACTGAGCCTCTCTCTCTCTGCCCCTCACTTCTTTTAGCTCCTCCCCCTCTCTCCCCTCCAATCACTGGCCTCTCACTGCCTCAGTGTGAATGGATAGGAAATACCTTGCAACATACTTTTGACATCCATGGGAACCAGGAGGAACCCAGGAGGCAGCTGCTAGAGGAATGCTACTACAGTGTGCTTCGGAGTGTGTTACTGAGCCCCAGCCCCTCCTGTTTCTTGTCTGTAATGAGGTGCAGACTGGGGTCCATTTGTGACCCACATCCTCTGTGCCACAGTGCTCTGCCTTTTTATGGGATAATTATATGAGTGTGGTTTGTTTTTTTTCTTGTGGTTTTTCAAGACAGGGTTTCTCTGTGCAGCCCTGGCAGTCCAGGAACTCACTCTGTAGACCAGGCTGGCCTCGAACTCAGAAATCCACCTGCCTCTGCCTCCCAAGTGCTGGGATTAAAGGTGTGAGCCACCACTGCCCAGCGTGTATGTGTTCTTATTTATAAAATGCTGATATTTAAGTTCATAATAATAATTTCCCCCAAGAAGTAGATTATTTATAAAATTCATTTTCCAAATCTGTTATACAGACTAAAAATGATAAGAAACATTAAAAATCCACACTGAAAAGTTTGTTTTATTTATTTGATATTATTATGTGCATTGCATGTTTGGGCGCATGTGTCATGCAAACATGTGATGGTGAGAGAGTAACCTTTATGCCATTAGGTTCTCTCCTCCCAGCTTATGCTGGTGCCAGGGGTGGGACCAGGGGTGGAACTGGGCCCGCTCAGCACACTTCTGCACACTGAGCCATGTCGCCAGTGCCACACTGAAATGAACTGACTGATTCACACTGATGAAGCTGCGAGGCAATAAATCTATACTGTGTTCAATAAATCAACTGTAAACACAAACTATTCCAACACATAAATAGAAGCTTTACGCATCCAAAATACAGCATGTATAAAACATAGCTACAGTTTAATGAAGTACAGTTTTCACTATAAATTATATACAATATAGAAATATACTCTCCCAGCATTTTAAAGTTCAGAAATAACTTACATGGTAACAGTGACGGGGATAATGTCACATATTGAACCCTTTAGTAATTAATTGTAATGGAAGGAAAGTAACTGTAATGGAAGGAAGACATATAATATGAAGAAAGGTGTCTCAAAATGACCTAAGTATTACCTTGGGGACTGTAGCAGCGAGGCCTCCCGTCTCTGAGTGGCTGGTGCCAAGGGCAGCAGAGGGGTTGTCAGCGTGTGCACATGTGAACAGCACATCTGTAGAACACCATGGCTCAAGCGGGTTGGGGAAGGTTAGAGAGTTAAAAATACCGGATTGCCACCCCTCATTACTTACAAAGAATACTTCAGAAACACTTTTCCCAAAGCAAAGTGTATTTTATCATGTCCCAAAGCTACTAATAATCCACACCCCAATATTTCAAAGCTGGTAGAAAAACCAACCTCCACCCACGTGGTCATAGCGGGGTGAAACCACAACCAACTAAACCCTCTTCCCTGTAACAACGGGGATGGAAAGTTCTGATGGCGCTATTTAAGGAGACACTTAGGTGATCATAACATATGGAAGCTAATTAGGAATATTTTTATATCTACATCCACAGCTGTGTTACAGGATTTCTGAAGATCTTAGAACAATTTCTGTTTTTCAAATTTATATAATCTTTCAAGAGAAGAGTACACATTGAGTTAAGATCTGTTGTAACTATACTTATTTCCAGGAAGAACACATTCTTTTACAAGCAAATCAGTAAACAAACACACAGATAAATCTTTAACTACATCTTATTTCCATATATCTCGAACCAGGTAATCACATTAGCGAAACACACGTTTCCCGTGGTGGCCTTAAGTCCAGCCTCTGCCGCAGCGAGGGTGGAAGGCGTGGTCTGATGCAGACAGGCAGACACACTGGGCCAGGACGGCTCAGCAGCTACTGACCCTTGGCTGCTTATTTTCTGTCTCTTCCTTTCGGATTCTCTGCTCCTTTCGGTAATTAGCTGCAGTCCAAAATGTTATTTTTTTGAGGACTTGCTGCAGAAGTTTAGGAGGTAATAAAGATATTTGACTTTTTAAAATGATAGCATTTTTCCCAATGCAGTCAAGACACAACCTGTCAATAAAGCATAGAGAATGGTTAGCTTCTGCACCCGGGTTACACAGGACTCTGCTCAGGTCATGTGAGCTGAGCTGGGCCCTGACGTCGAGGACGGCCTGGATTCCTGGCACACGCTCCAGCTCAGAGTACTCCTCCACACTGAAGCTAAGCATGGCCTTGCTTGTTTGGTGGTTTTGGTCGGAAGCCTTAGTTTTTAATGGTCAGGCCATATCTCAAGCACTAGTTTGTTGTTTTTCAAATTTGTTGTGTTACTTATGTGTGTGTGCATCTATGTGAATGTATGAGATGCACATGAGAGAATGAGTGCCCAGAGGCCGGAAGTGGGCATCGTATCTCCTGGAGCTGCGGTGACAGCAGGCGAGTCACGGATGCCAGCAAGTGCTCCCAACGAGCCTCCTCAGCATGTTCGCTCATTTGTGAGTCATGGACTCACTCTATAGCTGGCCTCAACATAAGGCGATCCTTTCATTATGGCCTCTGGAAGTCCTGTAGTTACAGGAGCGTGCTGCGGTGCCCGGCAAGCTAAGTGGTCATTTTTCCTTCTCAGTTAATTTTCACAAAAATCAGTGTAAAAACCCTAGATAGCAACATGCAAGCAATGCAGCCAGTATGTGCTGGTTTGTGGGTTCTTTCTTCCACTGACTCCACCCCTTTTCTTCCACCTTTTCAACTCCCTAGCACTAGATAGGAAAGAAAAAGAGACAGAGGGGAAAGGGGACAACAGTGTCCTTAGACTCCTTCCTGCTGATCAGGGGCATCATGTTCCTTGGGGTAAATTTAGTCTTTACCATCTAATTCCTTCTTTGTTCATGACTACTTAATGAATAACAATCAACAGCAACCAAACAACAACCCACTAAACTATGATGGTATTTATATACCCTCAGAAAAGTACCTAGAATTCTAAATGTCACACTATTGCAGAAACTATTTGCAGTCAGCAAAATCACGCCTCTGCTAGAGCATAAGGCAAATCATCCACACCTGGGATTAAAATAAAGTCATATTCTACTATTTCTGTGGTTTTTTAAAAAAAGAAACCAGAACTCCAAAACTGTCACTAGAGAGCAAAATTCAAGGAAATAGAAAATGCAATTCATCATGCATAACCCTCTTTAACTAAAAGGATTCAGGGGCTGGACACCTAGCTGGATAGTATGCATGAAACCAAAAGAAGACCAAAGCTGAAGTGAAACTCAGTCCTTGGCAGTAGAAAGGACGTGACATGAAAGAAGACAGAAGGGCAGATCAGGAGGAATGTAAGTCACATGGATTTACACAATTAGTTTGTGTCAGTGATTATAAGTAAGGGAGGGGAGGGTGGGACTGACAGAGATAGAGTGTACTGGTGTATGAAAGTCTCAAAAGCAGTTAAAACTTAAAAATATAAGAGTAGGTAGTCCTTTCCTATGTGAATTCTGATGTTGCCAAGTATGTGCAAGATGTTACATGGAGGACATAAACTGTCACATGTCAGTCTTAAAAGTTATGAAACTTGTAGGCAGTGGTGGTACATGCCTTTGATGCCAGCCCTGGGGAGGTAGAGGTGGGAAGGCCTCTGTGAGTTTGAGGTCAGCCTGGTTTTCAAACCAAGTTCTGGGACAGCCAGAGCTATGCAGAAAAACTCTGTCTCAAAAAAACAAAACAAAGAAAAAAAAAACCAACGAGCTGGAGAGATGGCTCAGCAGTTAAGAGCACTGGCTGCTCTTCTAGAGGACCTGGGTTCAGTTGCCAGCAACCACGGTGGCTCCTAGCATCCCACGCCCTCCATGGAAACCAGGCATGTATATGGTACACAGCCATACATGCAGATAAACACTTTTACAATAAAAATTAATCTTAAAAATGACAAAGCTTGCATATTTTGTCATTTTACTTTTTTTGCTTTAACTTTCTCTTTTTTAAATACTGCTTAAATTTGTTTTTGACAGTTTATAAAAAGGAAACATTTCTGATCTTTTAAAAGAAAACTAAAAAAACTGAATTTCTTTCTTCTTCAGTGTTTGCACTGGTCACTCTTGCTCTGCTCCAGATCTACAGCTGTGGTGGCTTTAGTGGGCACTTCTGTAAACATTTATGTCCCCTATAATTTTCCTAGGTCTGAATTCATGGCCTGCCTGTGCTAGGAAAACATCTACCTTTTATTTTCATGGAGAGTTTCCCTTTTTATTACTAACTCCAAATTAGAAGAGGTGAGATGTTCTGGAGACAGAAGGATAGGGAAATGTGCCTTCCATCCCGTGTATGCCCAGCCCTGCCGCTCTGCTGGCCCTGGCTCCTGTGCCCTCTGGGGAGAAAGAGCAGGAAGCAGAGGGGAGCCAGCCTTGGAGAGAACACTCAGTGGGCTTGTCTCAGGAGCAGGAAACCAGCACAGAAAACCCTGTGTCAACATCCACGGAGCTCATGAGCTAGCGAAGGAAATGACCGCCTGGCTGATAGAAAGGCTGAGTCTGGGGCAGGGAAGACTAAGGCTCTGAAGGACTCTGCGTGGATCAGAGAATAAACAAACAGCACAAGTCAGGACGACTTTCCCAGTGGGGACCCGCATGCTGAGACCTCAGGACCTCAACAAACACAGAAGAGAGCCACACTGCCAAAGTCCTGGAGATGAAAGATTAGCTTTATTACAGAGAGCACAACTCAGTGGGTTAAATATAGCTAGAGGTCAGAGTGGCACAGCAAGGCACAGTGAGGCAGACAGACAGATGGAGGTTGACAAGGGCAGTGGGAGCCCAGAAAGCATCGCAGTGCCACCTCCGACCTATCAGTCTTCCTCTTGGAATTCCTCCTGCGGGGATGGATCTGCATGCTTTCCAAACAGGATATCCATGGCTACTTCATGCCTCAGTTTTTATAATATGTCCAAACTGCAGACATCTTAAATATCTACCATTAGTCTAGTCAATCATATCCATATAACCTTAATAGTTAACGTAGCTATAGACCTATTATTGAATACATACACAGAAATACCTATGTATTGTCAAAAACAGTCTATAAAACAGCATACATAATTTGCTCCATTTTATATATATGTATATAAATACATATATATACATATATATACATACATACATATGTGGCCTTACTGAGCCTTCCAATGTTTCTGCCTTATTCATATTTCTTTTCTCCCGGCATTTCAAAATGGCCAGTGACAAATGCCTTGATCTAACATTTAAAATAAAATAACACATTGACTGCAGTATGGACAATTCACAGTGGTGAGTAGGCATCACACAGAAAATCTACCAGGTTCCTGTCATATGTAAGTGAGCATGCGTGCGTGTGTGTGTGTGTGTGTGTGTGTGTGTGTGTGTGTCAGTGTGTGTGTGTCAGTGTGTGTGTGTCAGTGTGTGTGTGTGCGTGTGTGTGTGTGTGTGTGTGTGTGTATGTGTGTGTGTGTCAGTGTGTGTGTGTGTCAGTGTGTGTGTGTGCGTGTGTGTCGGTGTGTGTGTGTCAGTGTGTGTGTGTCAGTGTGTGTGTGTCAGTGTGTGTGTGTGTGTGTGTGTGTGTGTGTGTAGGCTGTGTATATCAGTATGTGCTGTATATGTATGCATATATTCATGTGTGTGTGCCTATGCATAGGAGTTTGTAAAGAGACCTCTCCCAGACCTCTCCCAGTCTTCCCAATCACCCTCATATTGTGGTGATGATGATCATTATCGATAAATTATTATTATGATGATGATGATGCTTTTGAGATGGAGTTTCTAACTGAACCTACAGTTCAATACTTTGCCTAGCCTGACTGGTGGCCAGCCAGCACCAGGTACTGGACAGTCCCCACCTCCCCAGTGCTGGAATCACTGCACCCACTGTTGTCCCCAGCTGTTTATGCTGGTCTTGGGGACCCAAACTCAGGTACTGTTTGCACAGCCAGCACTTTACTGACCGGGCCATCTCCTCAGCACTTATGTTCAAATTTGGACATATCAAAATATGTTTAGCATTCCCTGAGGGTGAAACCGCCATGGTGGTCCAGTGCTGGGCTCCTCGGCCAGCCTCCAGGACCCCTTATTTGTCCTGATGCTCATCCCAGCCCAATCACTGAGAAATTTGCCAGCTCACCGTAAGCTTGTCTCTTTACTGATATTAGCTTCTGTGTTTTTTTTTGGGGGGGGGGTGCCATGCAGGAGGAGCTACAGTGGGCAAGTGAGCTCTCTGGAGACAGCCCACCGTTCTGCTCAACCGCAGTGGGTGAGCTCTGGTGTGGGACGACTCCAGAGACTCCCTCCACGATTGCTTCTTGCTACTGATGTGCTTTCTCGTGTTTGTCTTTGTTCCTCATTTACTTGGTTTACTGTGAGTGGACACCGGGAGGCCCTCACTGCCTATAACTTGGTGCGATTACTTCCTGGGTGATAGCACTCACTGTTGGACAAGTTTCTTGCCAATCAACATGAAGATGAAAGTTTTTGAGATGATGCTATTTATAAGAATTAATGATGTTATGGAATTCCTGATTTGATTTAGGTAGTGTTAGGAAGTTAGCTTGATTTATATAACTTTGGGATGTTAGGGCAGTGGACACAAGTCTAAAGTCAGGAATAGACTGCGCCCCTCCCTCACAGACTGGCAAGAGCTGATGAGTGAGGGGAAGGAGCATGGGGAGCACTCATTGGTTACAAGCACAGAATTAGGGAAGCAGGAAAAACAGGCTTGGGGCAAGTTAAGGATCAAAGAAGGCCTTCACTCTAGTTGGGCCTGAGTTCCTTGGTCTTGTGATCTTGGAATGTGGTTACAGGTTTTTGTAACATGTTTCATGCGCACCATGAAACAGAAAGGCTATGAATAAAGAATAAACAATTCTATTATGAATATAAGAACATCGAACAGATGATTAACCAGTCTAGCTGATCAAGACCTCAAGACTAAGCAGTTCCTTAGTACATACAGGCTGTTGCCAGCCAGGCACAGGGAGTCACTCGCTGCTGCCGATGGGCTGCTTAAACGTTGTTAACCAGTGACTGAAGAATTACTACTCTGACTTACAGTGAGCTCATGGAAAGAAAGATATATAAGCATTCTTGAGTTAGATATACATTCAAAAAAAGGAATATGTAATCAATAATCCTCTTGTAATTTCCTCTTGTGTAATGATTTTAATCTGTTTTTGAAGACTATGTTTTTATGGTGATTGTTTTTAGAAAATCTGTAACTTGAGACTATAAGGTAATTTTCTTTCTAAATAGAAAAAATTTGTCCTAAGGGGGTATACAAAGGGTTAAGAGAAAGGGAGCCTACTTCTGCTTCAACCACTGTGTATGTGTGTGTGTGTGTGTGTGTGTGTGTGTGTGATTTTTCTCTTTCCTTTTCCCCAATCACTGTCTGCCATAGACAGCAGCCCCTGTAGTCAATATCCGGATCAACCTGTCAGCCCCTCTTAGTGTTGACCCTGTCAGCTGCTTTCAGCACAATTACTGGCCCCACACCTTGCTGCCTGACTCAATTTACCCTGTGATGTTATCTGGCCTTTGAAAGCTTTTTAATTTTTTTTTCATATAAATGTTTTTCTTTGATTTTTGAGTCAGGGTTTCTCTGTGTAGACCTGGCTGTCTTAGAACTCACTCTGTAGACCAGGCTGGCCTTGAACTCTCTGTCTCCCGAGTGCTGGGATAAATGTGTGTGCTTCCACGCCCAGTTGCTTTTCAGACCCTTTGAAATGCTCATTTGTTATATATATGTCTGTGTACCTGTGTATCTCTGCATCACAGGTATGCAGACCATAGATTCCAGAGGAGGAAGGGCTCAGATCTTCTGAACTGGAGTTAGAGAATTTTGAGCTGCACATTGTGAGTGCAGAGAACTGAACTTGGATTCCCTGTAAACCAGCACAGGCACTTAGCCACGGAGACAGTTTTCTGGCCTGATTGTACTTTGCCTCCTTTTGAAAAAATGGTCTTATCTTGTAGCCATGTGGTCCTGGAATTCGCCCCCACTCTCCTGCCTCAGCCACTCAAGTGACTGTGCTTGGCTCCCTTACTCTGACTCTTCCCAATTCTCCGAATACGACCCCTCCTCCAGCCTTACCTACCTTCCTATCCAGTCCAGACCATCTGCACTGCTTTCTCTGGCCCGAGGCTAGGATTCCCCTCTCCACTCTTCCTCTTACATCTTCCTGGCCAAACTCCAAGCTTCCATCAGTTTCTCTGCACCTGGGATTAGCTGCCTTGAAAGCTGAAGTAAACCACATCTGTGCAGACATGACACCACTCGACATTAACCTCTCTCTCCCCCGAGTGTCACTGTGCCCACAGCCTGGCCAGCATGCTCTCAGGGAGCGTCAGAGACATCTCAGCTCTTCACACTGTTCTCAGGCTCACCGGACAACCCGCTGGCAGCAAAGCGTTCTCAATGGCCTGCTCTAACCAACACTGTTGTTACACTTCCTTTTTTTTCTCCACTATTTTATTCACTTTTCTGGTGATTTGGGGAACAAACCAAGGTGTATGCTCTGCAGACGTTTCCCCACTGAGCTGTGGGGAACTTCCTATCCAGTCCAGACCATCTGCACTCCCTGGAGAGATGGTCCCTGTGTTTAAAAGTATCCTGTTCAGCGAATGTCTGTTTGGTTTTCTCTATTGCTAAAATCTACTTCCTCGGGACTCTTGTCATTTGGGCGTGGAGCACACACATGTAATCCCAGCACCTTGGAGACAGAAAGCTCATGAGTTCCAGCAACTAAGTAACAGCTTCTGAGTTAAAAGAAATTCTATTATTATAATTACAGTTATTTTTATTGCTGTTGTCATTATTAGGGATTTTTTGAGACAGATTTCTCTGGTTATCCATTGGTTGTTGTTATTTATTATTATTATTATTATTATTATTATTATTATTATTGGTTTTTTGAGACTAGTTTCTCTGGTTATTATTATTATTATTATTATTATTATTGGCTTTTTTGAGACCAGTTTCTCTGGTTATCCATTGGTGGTGGTGGTAGTTGTTGTTGTTATTGTTGTTATTAGGGTTTTTTTTTTTTTGAGACAGGTTTCTCAGGTTATCCATTGGTTGTCCTGTCTGTAGGTCTCATTCTGTAGCAAGGTTAGCATCAAACTCAGATCCATCTGCCTCTGTCTCCCAAATGCCTGGATTAAAGAAAGACATGTGCACCAAGCCCAGCTTAAAATTTTCTAAGTATATACGTGTATATACAAATTATATGATATTTACAAGACATTCTCTGATTTCCAGAAAGCTGAAATATACCTGCCTCCTCAGTGCTGAAATTAAAGACACAAGCCACTGTACTCAGGCTGAACATTTACTGTCTTATAAACAAATTTATAAAATCCTATATATTTTAATTTTAAAAATCATACTAGTCTATTGTCATGGAACAAGTTTGATTATACTTTTTTTTTGAGACACAGTCTCACTATATAGCTCTTCGTGGCCTAGTGTTTGCTATGTAGACCAGGCTGGCCTGAACCCAGAAAGGATCTGGTGCCTCTACCTCCAGAGTGTGGGATTAAAGGCCTATGGCCTCATATTTTCTTGAATTCAAGTTGTAAACTACTTGTAAAATAGTATAAGTCCCCCTCAAAGGAGGAACAGGAGATCATCAGACACTGGTAGCAGAAGACGGTGCCTTTTTCCACTTAGCGCACGTTTCGTATAGCTGAAGTTAAGAGTGTTGTGCTGACAGCTCAGCGTGAAGGCCCCTTGTGACCACCACCCTCTCCATTCCACAGCCGTCTCTCATCCTCCTCAGAGGAATCCTGGCTCCACTAGGGCACGCCAAGCCTCTGGCTACCTCTTACCTACCCTGTCATGAGTGTGCATTCCAGTTATTTCAGATACAAGGAACCACACAGTGTTTGTTCCTTTGTGAATGACAGATCTCACAGGCACATCTTAAAGGTCGTTCCACGCTGTAGCTCAGGTCAGAATTTCCCTTCCTTAAATTTTTATTATTTAAAACATTTTTTTAATTTAAACATATTTTGATCCTAGTCTTCCTCTCCTCAAAGTCCTTCCAGATCCCCTCTCCTCCCTACCAATCCAAGTGTAAGTTCTTTCTTAAAAACAAACAAATGCCCAATACAACAATAAACCCCCACAAAGCCAAACTCACTCCATAGTGACTGCAAACTTCACTCCCTCCATAGAGCTGGGATTACAGACAGCAGCTGCCATGTTCTGTTTATACAGTGCTGCAGACTGTACCCAGGGCCTCGTGAACCCAGGTAACATTCAACTAAGTGAATTCAGAATATACACACACACACACACACACACACACAAATATATATGTGACATCATATATATGTAAAAATATTGCATTTACTTACCTGAGCAGTGAATAGGGCTGTGTTTGAAAGATCAATAAATCATTACAGTGACCCTAGTCAATAAAAAAAAAAGTTTTACCAAAGGTTTGAAGAAAATAACAGTACCAATTAAAGTTGGTACAATAAAAATTAAAGTTGTACAGTACCAAGTACAAATAAAATACAATTTATTTATAAATTGTATAAATGTAAAATAGCAAATAAATTTCTCCTTAACTAGTGCCCCCCACACAAGCGTGCGAGTGATCATACCCACAGACATACATCTGCACGTACATGGTTTTTCTATTTGAAAACATGAGGTATATGAATATCAAATTTCAGTAAACAAACTTTTACCTAACCAATGCCCTATGTAATTATAAATTTAAAACTCAAACATTGTTCTCTGAGAACAGTAACAGAAGTAGTTAATATTTGTTTCTTAAAACTATTTCAATATTTTCTAAAAAGAAATATTTGTTAACATGGGCAGTCTCTCTGAGCTGTCCAGCGGCTGAGTTGGGTCTGTTCCTGGTTTCTGAGTCCTGACTGGGGAAGGACCAGCTAGCAAGTCCCTCCCTTCCTCCCTGCACTGGCCAGAGCCCAAGGCTCCTGAAGCCTCTAGCTGCCTGGGGCTCCCCCATCCTTTCTCTAAGGCTCTCTCCCGTCTGTGCCTGCCGCCTGTGACCAGTCTCTCTGCTGCTCTGTCTCCCACATTCTCCTTCAGTCAGCTCGGGATTTATAGCTTGTGTGTGTGTGTGTGTGTGTGTGTGCATGCGCACATATGAATATGGTGGGAGTTCCCTAATCCTTTCAAATAGATATTTATAATGTCACAATTCATAATGATAATTTTAACCAGAACTCTTACTTTGGTTTTATATATTATTTTCTTAGTTACATCTTGCTTAGGATTGGTTTTTACTCTTCTCAACTATGTGGAGGACAGAGATGTTCGGGTCTCTGTTGAGTTACAGGCAGTTGTGAGCTGCCTGATGCGGGTCCCGTGAATTGAACTTGAGTCTTTGGCAATAGGAGTTTGTGCTCTGGGATGCTGAGCCATCTCTCCAGTCACTGGCTCTGTATTATTTTCTTAAAGGCAGAGTCTTGCTATGTAGCGCCGGCTGCTCTGATGCTATGTAGTTTAGGCTGGTCTCAAACTAAGGGCAATCCTTCTTACTTAAGTCTTCTGAGTTCAAGGAATACAGGCGTTTGCCACCATGCCTTGTTCAAAACTATTATTTTAATGATAAACTTTGTGTTTTAAATAGAGGGTTGTTTGTTTACTGTTCATTTTTTATTTGTCTTTTCTTTTCTTTCTTTTTCCTCTTCCTCTTCTTCTTTAAACAGGGTTTCTCTGTGTAGCCCTGGCTGTCCTGGAACTCACTCTGTAGACCAGGCTGGCCTCAAACAGAGAACTGCCTGCCTCTGCCTCCCAAGAGCTGGGATTAAAGGCATGTGCCACCACTACCCAGTCATTGCTCACTTCTTTTGTATTTTTGAGATAGGGTTTCTTTATGTAGCACAGGTTAGCCTTGAGCCCTCCATCCTCCTGCCTGAATGTCTTAACGAGCTGTACCGAGCTGTACTACCACGCCTACTTTCTAAATAAGGACTTCTAGTGCCAAGAAAAGTAAGACAAATCACAAATGGTCTACTTGGGGAGGGGCAGTGATGGTACTTGAACCCGGGGCCTTGTGCATATTGGGAAGTCCTTTCCACTTAGAGTCCTGGCTTTAGTGCTTTAGCAGAACACTGCATAAGCTGAAGACAGCTCTAGAATCTTCACTGTACACGATTGAGCTGGTGGCCACAAACTGCAAAACCAACCAAAGTTGGTTCTCCTGCAGAGAAACCATCTATCTTTAAGGTTTGTCACTCTGTAGAATCAACCTGTACCTAAGAACAGGAAAGGGAGCTACTGCCCTTTGGTGGGAGTCTGGCTTAGTTGTCTCCCATTCCTGTTCACTCAGAGACTTGATATTCTTCAGCATCCTCTGCAAACTGGAGCACTCAGTGCTTGTCCATCAGTCCAGCAGGTCCGAGTGGCTGGTCGCTCTGCACTTCCGATGGGTGTGAGAGCAGAAACCAGGGTCTCCCAGAGTGACCCGTTGATCCCATCTACTTTATAGCACTTCAAAGCTGCAACATTTAAAACTCAAAACAGGGGGCTGGAGAGATGGTTCTGCGGTTAAGAGCACTGAGTACTCTCGCAGAGGTTCTGAGTTCAATTCCCAGCACCACATGGTGGCTTACAACCATCAGTAATGTGACGAGATGCCCTCTTCTGTTGTTTCTGAAGACAGCTACAGTGTACTAATATAAATAAAATGAATAATTCTTAAAAAAAAAAAACAACTTAAAACAGATGGGAAGCAGCCACAAACCCCATGGAACAAAAAGAAACAGAAGAACTGTCTGTCTTCCAGGGAAAAGTTAAGACAGTGAGGCTTAGAAAGGTTCGTTAAAGCCCATCTCTTCCATTAATAAATTGCATTCCTTTTGATCCTGCAATTAAGGAGGCAGAGGTAGGTGGATCTCTCTGAGTTCCAGGCCAGCCTGGTCTATATAGTGAGTTACAGGACAGCCAGAGCTATAGACCCTGTCTCAAAACAACAACAAAAATAATTTAAAAAATTAATTCTCTGGGTGATTATTGCTACAATTATGTCTTCTTTTTATATACAGACATTTTAGTACATTTAAACTACAAGTACTCATATTGTGGTAGCTGAGAGAAAAAGAAAAGGGAGATGGGGCCACCGCTTGGCGGTCGAGAGCTAGCCCAATGTGTGTGTGAGTTCAAGGCCCTAGGTTCGAGCCCCAATACTGGAAAGAGAAAGCCCCTTTTTAATTATTTAGCTAATGAAATTAATAGACTGATCTTGGTCTGTAAACCTGAAGCATCCCGACATGCACCACAAGCCTCTGACTTGGAAGGGTAGTCCTTCCACACAACACTTCTGGGCCTTCTGGGCCTTGCAGTTACCATAGCAACAATACTGTGTGTAGCTGTTTGCATATCACAATTACTTAGAGAAAATGTTTAAATAGAAGATTTGCTTACTGTATCCAGGAAAAGTAAGTTGTCTTTGCTCCCACCAAATACCATTATTTCATTTTCTTTCCCCAAACAGGCTGTGTGCCATAACCTGTGACGGAAAAGCACAAGCAAGTGAGCCACTGTGAGGGAAGCGCGCAGACAGAGAGCACTGCCAAAGCCCACACGCTGGGAGGGGCCTGTGCGTGTGCTCTCTCCAGCCACTACAGCACGGTCCAGTCAGAGAGACTTCCCACCACCTGTCTCGGGACCCAGCTCTGCTCAGCCCTTTATCTGATACATATCACCCCTAAAATGAGTTTAAAAGGATCGACCCCTCGGGTGCAATGGGCACCTGTCCCAACTCTTTTGGGGGCCTCTATGTCACTTCCTGTCATGTTTGCCCTTTCTTTCCTGCGCTGGGCCCCAGCAGCTGACAAATGCACATGAAATTCCCCTCATATTTCTACCTCAAACCCATCACTCTGGGTACAGAATACCATAATGGGGTCCTCATTTTTTATATCTATCATCTCCCCCAACTTCAGAGTTTTTAAATAGTACTTTTTAAATTAAAAAAAGTTTTAAGTGGTACCTAGTATCTGCACACACAGACACATACACACACACACACATACACACACACACAGGCACAGTGAGGTGTGGCTGGGCAGCCAGCACTTCCGTCCCTCATCTGCACACACAGACACACACACACACACACACACACACACACACAGGCACGGTGAGGTGTGGCTTGGCAGCCAGCCTTCCGTCCCTCATCTATCAGCTCTGTCAGGAATCTCCAGGTGTCTCTTCTAAGTATTTTGGGACATACTGCAGATCTGTAAGTGGTTTTGTAGAACCCAAGGCCTGTGTGTGTGGAGAGGGCTCCACTGAGCTTCTTGGACAGGTCCTATGCTAAGTTGTTATAACCCACTGTTGTCTTGGGAACTTCCCGATCAGGAAACATCTCTGTTAGAAGAGCTGGTTTTGATCAACAGCTATTTTTCCTTACAAAGCTTAGCTTTTGCCCTTCCTCAGATGAGCCCTCCCTTCTCCCCACCCCCACCGACCCTAAGTCTACAAGCTCCGGCTTTTGCTCGCCCTTTCCTACACTTTCCACTTTCCATAAGTAGTTACTCCTTCACAGCTCAGCCCCGGAACTGCTCCAAATCACCCACACACCCTGGTTCTGCTCGGACCCTTGACATTGGCTCGCTCCCTTTATCCTGTCCTAACTTACATTTGAAGATTAGCTGCCCTATATGCTATTGGATGTTTGTCTTCTAGCTCCCTACATGCCCGAAGCCTGTGAGGTGAGGAACGGCTGCAGTGGTGTGTCGGAACTGGGCCACTGGCTATTGAGGGCCGACTTTGGAAATCTCCCTCCAGGGTCATTGACATCATGGTGGTAGCGTGCTATTGGTCATGGTGGGAGGTTTTACACCTTGGAAGTCAGCAAATGCTATGCATTAGATGTTCCTGCCTTCAGGAGTAGTTGTGACTGTCACACCAGTACACCACTGTAACTTGAATATTCTAATGCCCCTTCCAAAAATCGCCCAGTATGGTATTCTACACCCAGTAGGTACTCCAAAACTTTGATTACCAAAACAAATTACATAAAAAGATGAATTTATTCAGTCATTAAATATACAAATTATCTCATGAATGAGTAGAGCATCTAGTGTTCTCTGGGAAATAGATAGTTCGTATCTATCTCAAATTTCACATTATTTACCAAGACAGTTGTATTGCTTTATAAAGTTCAGTGTTTCCACAGGCTCTTAGGAGAATTATGCAGGTAAATTCTCAAGTTTATAAGTTTAGAATTTTACAAAGTCATTATTTTGACTTTCGGGCAGCACTGCACTTTTCTTTTTTAAAAAAAGGGAGGATGAGTTTCTATGTAGACTAGGCTGACCTAGAACTCGCTATGCCTGCCTGCCTCTGCCTCCCAAGCACTGATGACAGGTGTGTACCATCATACCAACTTCTGTTGAGGCAGGGTTTCATACATCTCAGACCAAGCTGGCCTGAAACTCATGATGCACCCCAGGCTGCCCTCAAATCCCTCCCTGGCATCCTGATTTAGGGTGCTTTTCTTAATAGGACAAATTATAGAAGCAATAGTCACACAAAATAACAATATATTTCATGTATTTACTATTGGATAATTCATTTTTATACATTTATCCCTTTTACTTAAACCCCACAAGTGCAAACAGTAGGACTCTGCACACTTTCTTCATCTCCACACACTCAGTGACCAGTGCACTCGCGACTCAGGAGGAAGCATGAGATACGCTCTTAATACTCTGCCCAGTTCTCCAGATCACCTGTGGGGTGCAGACTGATGTAAATTTCTAGCAGGAACCCAGATAATGTCAGGGGCTGGGCATGGGATTAGAGAGAGGCTCAGCATAGGAGACAAAAGAAAATACTGTTCTCATTCATGGGAAGGACTGGGTTAACTTCTAGGAGAGAAGCCATGGGAATTATGGGTAATGCTGTCAGTATTAAAGCGATCTGACAGGACTTAGGGCTGTACAGGCCAGCACTTTCTAGGACATCTTTACAGATACAGTCATTCCTTACAGCTCTACAGAGGGTCACATAACCAGGCATAGATTTGCATACAGTCCTGAGAAGAGGGCGTTTCCCTTCATTGCTTCATCACAGGACAGAGGGTCTCAAGCAGGATGCTTTCAGCCGCCTCAATGCACAGGGCGTGCCTAGCAACAGCGAGCTGTTCCCTTGAAAATGTCAACAGTGCTGAGTCCAAGGACCCCTCGCACTCTAAGAGGAGACTGGCAGCTGTCACTCCACACTGCAACGTGTCCTCACTCGTCACTTTCTTTTTTTTTTAATATGTATTTATTTTATATATGTGAGTACACTGTAGCTGTCTTTGAACACACCGGAAGAGGGCATCAGGTCTCATTATGGATGTTTGTGAGCCACCATGTGGTTGCTAGGATTTGAACTCAGGACCTTTGGAAGAGCAGTCAGTACTCTTAACCTCTGAGCCATCTCCAGCCCAGTCACTTTCATTCAAACCACACACACACACACACATACACACACACACACACACACACACACACACACAGAGTTCTCCTTACAGTCAGCTCTCCCCCATCTGCTCTCTTCCACCTCATACCTGAAGGCAGATCTGCCTCTGTCTTATCTGCCTGAGGGAAACTCGGACCTGGACTTCATCTCCGAAGAACACTGGAAAGCCTTTCCTGCCTTGATTTTGGTGGCATCTAGCTTGCAACCTGACGTTCTCTACAGACTGACATCTGTCCTCTCAGCTGCTCTACACTTATGACCTGAACATTCTAACAAAGCATGGACAGGACAGGTCAGCTCAGGCAAAAGACGTGTGGCGCACAGCTCTAGTGCTAACTAACAGTATTGATAACAGTTCTGCTCTAATTACATAGTAAGTCTTGAAATGGAAGTCAGAAAACTTTAAATTAAACATATCTACTACCACTGTCATTCATTATTAATGTATTTGTAAAACTGGAAAAGAGAAACCCTAGAAGAGACTAGAGTCCCTTCCTGTCCCAGAGGAAGACAAGCACTGCATGTCCTCAGTGACTTTGGAAAGCCAGAAGCTAAGCAGCAGCTGAACTTGAAAACCATTTCAATACAAAATTCTTTGAATTAAGCAAATATCTTTCAAAAGAGCTACACATGTTAACATATTCTAATGAAGTTTTAGACATAAAAATATAAGAATGGCATATACAGCTACAGCAGTTTCTAAACAGTATCACTATAGATTTGTGTATCAATGTACATATGAATACTTAGGTCTTTTTCTGAAATCAATTGTCATTTGTTTAATAACAGAAAGATATATTGTAAGGTGAACTTATACTAACATAAACAATCTGGAGCGAGGTTGCTACTGAAATACACGGCAGGAGACAGTGTGCTGTCTGCAGGTGACCCTATGCATGCTGTATCAGAAATTCCTATGAGGATATATTCATTATACTAATCAATTAATTTAGAAAAATTATAATGGCAGTATCTGGTTTTCTTTAATATTAGCATATTGTTTCTACAATATTTATTATATAATACACATCAAATAAGTAGTGTTTAAAAATATTCACACTAATGAATATACCACACTGCCGTTTATTTTGAGACAAGGTTTTAAGTAGCCCAGGCTACCCTTGAACTCACTGTACAGACAGCAATGGCCTTAAGGTCCGACCCATCTTGCCTGCATTTCCCAGAAGCTGGGATAACAAGGAGGGACCACCCTGCCCCGCTTAGACTGTTGATTAGGAAATAAATCCTGTCTCTACAATAACATGAATGCAAATATCCCAATAAATTGCTTTAAATGTCTTCTAAAAACAACCATGATTAAAGCTAACCCTATTCCTAGCTATTTATTAAAAATAGTAACATTAAAATTGATCTTATAACAGGTTTTAAATTACTTTGTGCTTTTTTATACTTATTAGGTAAACACATATTTAGTTAAAGTAACGTTTTCAATTGTGCAACTATAGATAAAAAGTAGATAAATCATTTCCAATAAACATAATCAAAATAATTTAGTTAATTAACATGAGGCTAATTTAAGATGTAACTTTCTGTTGCTTATTGTTTCCTTACAAACGCTGTGTCCTCTCTTCTAAATCTTAGTGTTTTACAAACTCTCAATGGGTTTACTTTGTGGCTTACCTAGGCCTGGTGTAAGGTAAATGTCTAAGTTGTTTCCAACAGTTTGTTGTTATATTATGAATCCAGCCATCACCTGCAATATTAGGACAGTTCAGAAATGATGATTAGGCCTTTGGGATATAATTTTTATTTTTTTCAAGGTTTATCATCTTAATTTGTATCATTATCTTGGGTGAGTTTGCATATTTTCATAAACATTTTAAACACTCTCATAAACATCATAAGCATTTAAACATTAATAACATGAGGACCCCCACATCCTAGAAACAACAACTATCAAGGTTTGTGGCTTTAGTAAAATGTGTACTTGGCCCATGAGGCCCTGGTTCAATCTCAGCACCAAAGAGAAGAGAGGTGGGAGCTGCAGGAAGGAGGAAGGGACAAAAGAAGCAAATTTTGCCACATGTGCTGCCTGCCACAAGCTGCAGCTGTCTTGCTGAATTGTTAAATCCTAGCTCTTGTATCATTCTCCCCACAGACACTTA
Organism: Apodemus sylvaticus; assembly: GCF_947179515.1. Taxonomy (NCBI): domain Eukaryota; kingdom Metazoa; phylum Chordata; class Mammalia; order Rodentia; family Muridae; genus Apodemus; species Apodemus sylvaticus. Next base: position 53,218,961 of record NC_067477.1, read on the forward strand.
AATACATGTTGCTAAGTGGTGTGGACACTTTTCATTCAGCTGCAATGCTGTGGCTATGCAACAAAATGAAGTGTTATAGAGCCTGTGCAAACAAAGCTTAATTTTAGTCTATGACGGAGGACAGAAGAGTTAGCTCACTCAGTGTCCCATATGCTAATGACCAAAATAAGTAATTATGAGGCTGGAAAGCTGGCTTAGCAGTTAAGGGCATCGACTGCTCTTGCAGAGGACCAGGTTCCATTCCCAGCACCCACAGGGTAACTACACCTAACTGTAACTACACTTCTGAGAGATCCAACACTCTCTTCTGGTCTCTGTGGACACTGCACACGTGGTATGCAGACACGAGGCAAAACACAAAGAATCTTTTTTAAAAAAATCAATAGTTTTAAAAACTATGTAAACTTTCTAAATGAAAAATAGGTATACTCATAGAAAATTTTTTTTTGTTAAGGCCCAGTCAGACACATTTTTGGTCATTTGTGTGCCCTGATGCCACAACTTTCTGCTTGGAAAAACCAACTTCACTAGGAAACTCACAGCTCTCAGAGTCAGCAGTGACAGGATATACAGACTTCGAGGCCAACAAGACAGCTTAGTGGATAGCAGTGCTTGCTGCCCCGCCCCAGCGACCTGGGCTCAGTCCCTGAAGGCCACCAAATGGCAGGAGAGATCGGGCTCGCACAAGCTGTTCTATTACCTGGCCATGTCAAGGGGGTGCATGCGCAAGTGCACACACGCCCTGGCGTGATGGCTTAAGGTTCATCCCTGGGACCCACATGGTAGGGTAGAACCAGCTCTCACTTCTCCTGTCATATGTTCACATGCACTCTGGAGCATCTATGCATATATGCACGCACTCTCACATACATTAGCAGGAAGAATGTAAGACAGTTTTAACCGTCCCTCCCCATAAGAGGCCCCCTCAGGCCACTACCACCCTTGGCTCCCACGCTCCCCAGCAGAGACTCGGGCATGTACACGCCTTCCCCGGATACCTGACACCTGGGTCAAGGAGGTAAAGACTGTATGCTAGGCCGTAGGACTTACTTAGTGGAATATTATCTGCACTTAGTCCACCAAAGAGGAAAAGCTTATCGTCAGCTATTGGCGTTAAAGTGTGCCATGACCGGTGTTTGGGACTTTCTCCATTAACAGAAATCCTGCAGCAAAGGGAAAAAATTAAAGTCCAACTTTGAATTAATCAAAATGAAAGATTTTTGATCTTCCCGGAACAGTCTCATCATGTAGCCAGGCTGGCCTCTGGGTCACAATGCTCCTGCCTCCACCATGATGGGCCATGTGTTCACGCTACAGCCATCTCAGATCTTAAAGAAAAAGCTGAGCTGAGGAGTGGAGGTGGACACTTATAATCCCAGCACCCAAGACACTGAAATAAGACCACGTATTTGAGGCTAGCCTGGGCTACATAGTGACTTCAAAGTCAGCTGGAGCTACACACAGAATTCTTCCTAGGAAAGAGAGAGGAGAGGGGGAGGGAAATAGGAAGTAGGGATAGAAGAAGAAATGAAGGAAGGAGGGAGAAGGGAAGAAAGAAAGAAGGAGGAGGAGGAAGAGGAAGAAATGAAGGAAGGAAGGAAGGACGGAAGGAGAGGGAGAAGAAGAAGAAATAAAGGAAGGAAGGAAATTTAAATTTCACATTTCTGGTTTAGCTAAAGAATCTAGAGAAAAGACATCACCTCAGATTTAGAGACCTGTTGGATGATGACAGACTACACACCAGCCCACACCCAACCCTACAGACTGGAACACAGAGCTCAGACTCACCTTCCAGACCAGACCCAGGAATCTAGGTTTAGATAGTGTAAGTCATTCATCCTGGTTTGCTGAAATCAAAGCATGATAATTGGACAGTGTTTGAACTCTTTATGGAATAAACTGTTTGCTCTAAAGCAAGCTCAGATTAAGCACAGACTGCCCCTGCTCTACTTGGCCCTGGAAGCTTGGACACTGAAAATCACTCTTAAGCATCAAGAAGATTAACATGGAACTCCCAGATTAATGTACCAGAGGGAGGAGAGACTGATTTAAACTAACATGGATGGTAAGAAACTAAACATTCCTGACACTGCACTCATGTGCAGGGCTTCCCGCATTAAAATATGATAAACATCATCTGTGACAGCATGTGGAGGGTGGGTCTCTTTTGGAAACAGGAGATAAATAAAACTTAGTACTATGGGTAGCTTAATCTCTAGGTTAGTTGAATGTTCGGATGCTCCACGGAATCAGAGGACAAGCGTTTATAAACATCACCCATGAGAATACCATTTCCATTGAAAACACTGACCAAAACGCGTCCGCCAAAGACATAACCCTTATTTCCCAGAACTGCACATGAATGCGCGGCTCGTGGCTGTGGTGGAACTCCACCCTGCAAGCAGAGATCAGAACAGAAGACAGACTTGAGACGGCTGTACCAGCCACATCCTGTACTAGACCTACAAACAGCTTCTTTAAGAAAAGACGCACCCTCCACCCCTAAGTGCTCACTACCCAACAAAATCAAAGTTCATAAAGTTCAGCCTGAAATAGAAAGACTTAAAGTTTAAACAAAATTTCATCTCCCCTTCCCTCCCCCCACTATAGATCTAATATTGCAATTCAGAGACTCTAAGAATTTACTAATGGCCCCTCAAATCCTCAAATTCACAAAATAACTTTGCTGATAGTTTAAGCCAAACCAAAGAAGCCCTTCTTTCCTAGACAAAATCCTTTCTTGGATTTTGGAAGTTGGTTTACTTTTGGTGTTGTTGTTGTTGCTTTGGTTTATTTGTTTTCCTATTTCCTTAAATTCTTACAATAAAAAAATTCCTTCTTTCTACTTTATCTTAAATGAAGCTCTGATGTTTCAGGCTCACTTGAATAATGAATTAACTTTTACCTCTGTAATAGCTAAATTAAGAGAAAACCATTTTTTAAGGCTGACTCCTAGGGCTGGAGGGTCGGATGCTCCGTGGTCAGGACGCTGCTCGCTCCTGCAGAGGGCTCGGTTCCCAGCACCCACAAGGCAGCTCACCACCTCCCATAACTCCAGTCCCAGGGAATCCAACTCCTCCTTCCAGCCTCCTTGGGCAACACACACACACACGTTGCCCATATATACATGCAGGCAAGACACCCAAACACATAAAGTAATAAAGCTTTAAAAGATGCAGATTCTGTTCGCTTTCTATTGTTTCTACTGTTTACATTAATCTGAATGTGTGTTTGGTTTCTAGCAAATAAAATAATATTGATAATGTATGTTGCTGTGCTAGAATTACATGTAATTCATATAAAACACAGGTGCAGGGTCTGGGATGCAGCCCAGTGAGTGTCCTAGGCTAGGACTTATGCGGCCGCTGGCCTGATCTCAGGAATGGAGAAAAAGAAAGAGGGGGGTGGGAGGGAAGGAAGGAAGGCAGGCTCGTGGATTCTGTTTTAAAAGGACTTTTAAACAGCACTCTGATAATTCACACAGACACTGACAGGTAAGGAACGATTACAGAGGCTGAGCCTGGTGGCTCATGCCTGTAATACCAGTGCCAGGGAGGTAGAGGCAAGAGTTCAAGGCTAGCTACATGAGACTCTTTTCTCAAAAATGAAAACAAAGAACAATAATAATTCCTCTTTAAAATACTTTTTCTAGAAAATATTATTTGTAGGATACATGACTGGAAAATAGTCGTTGTTAGTAGTTTTTAAGGGAGCTTCTTCAGCTGGGCAGGGTGGCAACCCTGTAACCTAGCACCTGGGGCATGGAAGACTGCAAGTCCGATGCCAGAGTAGTGTACATAGTGAGAGCCTCTCAAAACACAAGAGCAGAGGGGGGAGGGGGAGAAGGAGGGGAGGGGAGGGGGAGGGAAGGGGAGGGAAGGGGGAGGGGAGGGGAGGGGGAGGGGAGCTACTTTACATGCAATTGCAACCCCAATTAAAATCAACTAACTTAGGAGGGAAAGAGATTTCTATAATATCAATGAATATAGAAGTGACATTCCCACCCCCCAGAAACAGAGAAGAGTTTATTAAGAAAAGAAAGGGAAAGTGGAGAGATGAGAGGGCTGGGGACCTGTGGTGGGGGCATGGGGGAGAGGGAGGGCTTCTGCTCCATGGACAGCCAGGTAACTTAGTAGCACTTACTTTAATTTCTGGTTGAGACCACGTCCTCGTCTTTGTGTCAAACACATGGACGTCATTGTGCCACCCCCAGAATATCTGCTCTTCCTAAAACAGAAACAAACAGCTAAGAGCTTTGTATCTAAAACATCAGCATAGTTACACTACATATTTACTGATAAGGTGGCATTCATTTGTGCTGGATCTCCCTGAAGAGGGAGGAGAATATTAAAATGTATAATCAGGAAAGAAAACTCAGCAGTTAAGGACATTTGCTACTCTTCCAAAGGACACTGATTTAGTTCCCAGCACTCAGCTAGCTCACAACCACCCGAAACTCTAGCTCCAGAGGACTCTCACGCCCTCTTCTGGCCTCTGAGGGCACTGCATGGATGCAGTGCACCAATATATAGCACACACATACATATAAACTAATAAATAAGACTTAAGTAAGCCGGGCAGTGGTGGCTCACGCCTGTAATCCCAGCACTCTGGGAGGCAGAGGCAAGCAGATTTCTGAGTTCGAGGGCAGCCTGGTCTACAGAGTGAGTTCCAGGACAGCCAGGGCTATACAGAGAAACCCTGTCTCGAAAAAACCAAATAAAAATAAAATAAAAAAAAATACAAAAAACTTAAGTAAAATAAAATGTACAATCATGACCTGTGCTCGAAGGCAAGACTGAAGTATCTAGGTCCCTCTGCAGTGAGAGAAATATTTGAGGGGGGGTGTGCTTTTGAGACAGGGTTTCTCTGTGTAGCCTTTCCTTCCTGAAACTATGTAGATCAAGCTGGTCTCAAACTCACAGAGATCGCTTGCCTCTGCCTCTCTGCCTCTGCCTCCCAAGTGCTGGGACTAAAGGTGTGCACCACCCCCTCCCCCAAGCAAGAGCAATCTTTTAAAAGACTCCATTCTTATAAGCTGGGTATGGTATCTTGTACCTGTCATCCCAGCACTTCAGAGGCTGAGGCAGGCAGAGCACCTGGACCCAAGACCAGCCTGAACTACATAGCGAGTCCCAGGGCAGCCTGGGCTACAGAGTAAGATCCTATCTTGGAAAAAAATATATTTTTATAATTTATGGCTTTTTAATTCTCTGGCTAGTAGAACAGCCAGGAAGAGAGGAGCACTGCCGGCTCTGCCGGCTCTTCCATCACTCTCCAGAGCGCAGGCTGAGCCTTGAGTGACTCTGGAGGTGTGTGCCTACAACAGAACTGGTCAAATAGAACCAAATTTCCCAAGCTGTGCTAAAGCTTCTGCTTGTCTGCCAGAAGCCTAGTGACTACTAATGACACTAAGACAAAGGCCCATCCACTGAGTGGGACAATGCCTGCCAGCTGGATGCACATCTAGAAGAATGCAATGCATGTTTCTGGGAGGGGGGGTATTAATACGGCAAATCGGATGCATCTAAAATAAGAAAGATTAGATTCGTTATTCCTGAAGCTGACAAGGCTGGTGAATTTAAAAGGGATTACTTTTCCCAATTTTTTGGTTGCCGATTTGCCCTTTTGATGGTGTCCTTTGCCTTACAGAAACTTTGTAATTTTATGAGGTCCCATTTGTCAATTCTTGATCTTAGAGCATAAGCTATTGGTGTTCTGTTCAGGAACTTTTCCCCTGTGCCCATGTCCTCAAGGGTCTTCCCCAGTTTCTTTTCTATTATATATAAAGAACACAAGAAGTTAGACTCCAGAAAACCAAATAACCCTATTAAAAAATGGAGTACAGAGTTAAACAAAGAATTTTCACCTGAAGAACTTCGGATGGCGGAGAAGCATCTTAAAAAATGCTCAACTTCATTAGTCATTAGGGAAATGCAAATCAAAACAACCCTGAGATTTTACCTTACACCAGTCAGAATGGCTAAGATTAAAAATTCAGGAGACAGCAGATGTTGGCGAGGATGTGGAGAAAGAGGAAAACTCCTCCACTGCTGGTGGGGTTGCAAATTGGTACAACCACTCTGGAAATCAGTCTGGCGGTTCCTCTGAAAACTGGGTACCTCACTTCCAGAAGATCCTGCTATACCACTTCTGGGCATATACCCAGAGGATTCCCCACCATGTAATAAGGATACATGCTCTACTATGTTCATAGCAGCCCTATTTATAATTGCCAGATGCTGGAAAGAACCCAGGTATCCTTCAACAGAAGAGTGGATGCAAAAAATGTGGTATATATACACAATGGAGTACTATTCAGCCATTAGAAACAATGAATTCATGAAATTCTTAGGCAAATGGATGGAGCTGGAGAACATCATAGTGAGGTAACCCAGACTCAAAAGGTGAATCATGGTATGCACTCACTAATAAGTGGGTGTTAACCTAGAAAACTGGAATACCCAAAACATAATCCACACATCAAATGAGGTACGAGAAGAACGGAGGAGTGGCCCCTGGTTCTGGAAAGACTCAGTGAATCAGTATAGGGCAAAACCAGAACGGGAAAGTGGGAAGGGGTGGGTGGGAAAACAGGGGGAGGGAAGGGAGCTGATGGGACTTTCGGGGAGTGGGGGTCTAGAAAAGGGGAAATCATTTGAAATGTAAATAAAAAAATATATCGAATAAAAAAATTCAACTCAAAAAAAAATAAAATAAATAAAAGGGATTACTTCCTTACCCAAGATGCATCATGGACATCAAAACATTCTTGAAGCTCACTGTGCCTCCTGTACCCATAACCACCGAAATATATCAATCTAAAAACAAAAGGAAAGGGCCCATGTTCAGAGTCCTGCTTCTTGCTTGTTCACTGACGGTTGAGACAGCTGGGTCCCGTGGGTCAGGCCTGCAATGCTAGCACACAGGAAGCTAAGGATAGAGGGCTCTCAGGAGTCCCCAGTCAGCCTGGGCTCTGTAAGGAGTTCTAGGCCAGCTCCAGAGAGGGCTCTGCCTCAAAAGCCACACACACAAGAGGAGTTTGAAGTATATTCCTTCTCTTACCCTACCTACATAAACATCCAAACAAACTACACAGTTATAATTTAAAAAAAAAAAATCAGAGAACTGAGGGAACTGAGCCAGAAAGGATGTGACCCCAGCAGGCGCGACCTCCAGTAGATGAGACTATCCTCACCTCCGCAGGCCAGGAGAGGTCTAAGCTGCGTACACGGGGAAGAAAAACCACCAAGCTGAAAAAAGTCAGTCAGAGGCTGGGATGGCAAATTAGTCAGAAGAAAGTCAGCCTCAGGCAGAAACACACACCAGCAGCTTTGAGTAGTCTTGAGGGAAGGGTCAGTATCCTCACCAAAGGCTGGCCTAGGGGGTTGTGGTATAATTAGCAGCAGAGCACTTGCCAGGCCTGTGTGAAGCCCTGGCTGGTTTGAATCTGATGAAATGAAGGGGGAAAGGGCTGGAAATGCAGGACCCGTGAGCAGATCTAGAGACAAGCTCCGGAAGGGCCTGGATCTGCTGCACCTTGGAGTCATTTGAGGGGCTTGGAAAAGTCGGGGCTATTGGGGTTTAGGGCGTTAGAAGAGTCCGGGGCAGACACTGGGAGCTGTGTCCTAAGAACAAAGAGAAATATAGGCTTTGGGGCTCCTTGTGATGGGGGCAAACAGGACGTCAAGGTGGGTTTGGTAGCTGGAGGAAGCTGGCCTTTCCTGGAAGACTTTGGTTAGTTGGCTTTGGTTTTTTGAGACAGGTTTCTCTGTGTCCTAGAACTAGCTCAGTAGACCAGCCTGGTCTCGAATTCACAAAGGCTTGACTGCCTTTGCCTCTCGAGTGTTAGGATTAAAAGTGCTACCACTTTTAATGTGTGTGTCACCACCACCAGGTTCATTGTGCACATTTTATTAGAGCTTCAATTTTTTATCATGTCAAGGTGTTAAGGATCTAGAAACTTAATAAATAAATAAATTGGAGAAAAATACAAATAGCGTGTCTTCCAAGTTCATCTGTACGACATAGTCCCCAGCGGTTTTAGGACTGCTGTTGACTTAGACATCAAATCTACAGGTACTGGGAAATGTGGAGCTGCCTAGTTTTGGCCAAAGGCTATGGCCCATTCTAAGGACAATAAAGTTCAGTTGCTGCATTACCTGTCTCTATACACCCAGCAGGAAAGTTTATCGCGTGGTGTGGGTGGCTGTCCGTCAAACTTGGTGATTTTTTCCCAGCTGTAAGTTCCATCGCTTGTTCGTAGATTGACAAAATAAAGCTTTTAAAAGATGAGAGGACTATTAGGAGCCAGGGCATCTGAAAACAAAATCTGTCTCAGGAGTCTGCCATCCAAAAACCAACTCGACTTTTATTTCCAATAAATACCTCACCTATTAGAAAAATCTAAATTATAGAATTGATGAAAATGAGACGTGCTCCAGAAGCAAAGTGATGTGTGAAACACGCGACCGCCTCTGCCCCTCCCGCTCTGGCCTGTGGGTAACACCCGAGAAAGCAGCTAAGCGGGGTGGGGTGGGGTGGGGAGCATGGGGAAAGAACTGCGGCTGCTGTGCTCTCCATCTGTCTTCAAGCCTGGCAACTGCACGCTTAGAACGCACTCCTGTTATCTTCTTTGTAAACCATTTGCAAATGTGTGGGATGCAGTGACACATTAGGGATTACACGTTGGCTACTCGCCTGAATTAAGAGAAAGGATTACCCGGTTGCTGTATCCTTTGTCATCATAGCCTCCAAACACATAAAGCCTTCCGTTGATGCACGCTCCACAGCTTCCGGACATGGAGGGAGGGAGCTCGCCTTCCATTAGGTGCATTTTCCTGCAACAAGGACCACACAGATGCTCTTAGCTTCCCAGAGGACAAATAAAAGCTCCCTTTAGTACTCTTCCCATGAAAAGCATCATTGCCAACAATAAATCAGCATGATTGCAGCCAGGCGCTATGTCACACGCCTGTAGTCCCAGTGCTGGGGAAACTGGGGCGAACACACGGAGAGCTGTGGGCCTGTCTGGGTTATAGAGTAAGACCCTACCCCCAAATAAATAAAAAAGTATATAGAGATCCGTAATAAAGACTTTTCATCCTCTGGGGCATGGGGGGATAATCAGGAAAAGTTCCACACATGTCACCGTAACTGGGAATCAGCTGAGCAAAACAGTCTTCAATGACAGAGATGGCTTAGATGGTGAGAGACATCGAATGCAGAAGTGGGGGACAGAGTAGGAACAGAGCAGGAGAATGAACCTCAGAGAGATAAGGAGAAGGGCACATCACAAATGTAGGATATTCAGAGGATGCTTATGAATTCCCTGTGGTCTATTAAGGCCTCTGTGAGTTAGAGGACTCGACATTTTGTAACTTAAAATTACTTACCACAGCCCACTATCAGTATCGTAGGTCCACATTTCATCATTCGGCAAATATACCTCATTGTCTTCAATAGACTAAAATTAAAGAATGCACAAAATTACCATTTTTCAATTATATAGTAACAGACTGTCCCCTGGAATGAGAAAAGCTGAAATAAATGTTTAGAATAAAAGCAGAAATATATGAATCTTAAGGGGAAAAAGGCTCAGGGTGGCTACATTTTTACACAGAAACATAAAATGTGAAAGACTCTGCCGAACATGAAGATCACGCCACAGAAGGCTGTGGGCATCTGAGAGCCTACTGTGTGTACCACGCTGCCCCTGAAGGCTGAGAGCCTACTGTGTGTACCACGCTGCCCCTGAAGGCTGAGAGCCTACTGTGTGTACCATGCTGCCCCTGAAGGCTGAGAGCCTACTGTGTGTACCACGCTGCCCCTGAAGGCTGAGAGCCTACTGTGTGTACCGTGCTGCCCATGAAGGCTGAGAGCCTACTGTGTGTACCATGCTGCCTCTGAAGGCTGTTTTACTCTACTGATTCCCAGTCCTGGTGACACACGTGAAACTTCTGTGATTATCTACTCCAGCATGTTGAAAAGATTTTATCTCAGATCTGTTCACACCTCAAAAAAAATGTATTTCTTTGGGTTTTGTTCATTTGGTTTGCTGTTTTGCTCCATTGGCCTGTGGGAACCACCAATGCCATGAGGGCAGAGGTCACGTGTAATGGTTAGAGCTAATTCCTGGGGCCTCAGCAAGTTCCCTTGTACGTAAAAGGCAAATGGAATTTCTGCTGGGTAGCTAAGCAGATTCACTCCTGAAAACTGGACTGTGCCTTCCCTTTAGAGGAGTAATCACTGTGACAAACCTTTCTCGGGTGACACAGAAACACAAATGAAGCACAAATAAAAGAAGTTGGATCTAACTGTGCAGGGCCATCAACTGCAACATACCTTCTTAAATGGAGCTTAAACAATTATGTGCACGTTTGTGCACGTCTATGCATGTCTATGCATGACTGTGCACGTCTATGCATGTCTATGCATGACTGTGCACGTCTATGCATGTCTATGCATGACTGTGCATGTCTGTGCATGCCTATGCATGACTTGCATGTCTGTGCATGACTTTACATGTCTATGCATGACTGTGCATGACTGTGCATGTCTGTGCATATCTGTGCATGTCCGTGCAGGGTCACATGAGGCCAGAGGCATGGGATCCCTTGGAGCTACGGGTGGTTGTGAGCTGCCCAGAACCCAATCCAGGCCTCGTGGAGGAGCAGGAAGTGCTCTTACCCACAGATACCTCTTCAAGCCAATGGCTTTCTTCCACATCAAGTTTCCCTTTCCACTGCATTGTTCCAACATGATCTGACTCATCCCTCGCAAATCCCTCTTGACTACCCTCTATCCAATTCTCTGCTCCCATCCCAGAAAACAAAGGAACAACCTGTCTACTAAATGATCCGCAGTGGATGCCATTATTACGGCACTCCTCATCCTCCTCAGCACACTCCAGAGGATGCCCTATACAAGTGCTCTAACAGCCACTGTGCCGCAGCCCCCACCTGGTACCTCAACTTTTAACTTAAAATTTAACTTTGAGGGCTAACAAGAAAGCTTGCTGCAGAGGCTGTCAGCCTGTGGGCTGTGATTCCTTTGGAAGCTGAAAGACCCTTTCACAGGGATTGCATAGCAGATGTCTTACACGTTAGGTATTTACATTATGATTCAAAACCATAGCCAAATTACAGTTATGAAAAAGCATTAGGAAGGCTGAGAACCTTAGCTTGGCAAGTGAAGGAGTGTGCAGCCAAGCTCATGGCTCAGATTCCAGCTCTGGGAATCCACGTGGCGGAAGACAACTAATAACTCCTGCAACTCTCCTCCGAGCGCTGCGCATTTGTGCTAGAATTTACACTCACTGCTGTAACGCAGGTGCACGCATTTGTGCTAGCATTTACACTCACTGCTGTAACGCAGGCACACACATTTGTGCTAGCATTTACACTCAATGCTGTAACGCAGGCGCATACAAATAAATAAACAAACAAATAATGTACATTTTAATTTTTAATTTTATGTGAAATCTACGTAAGTTATGTTATGCTGAATTTTATGTTAAAATAAGTAAGGTAGCTATGATGTGACTAAAGCCAAATCACATAATTTATATGTAAACAAAAAGAAATGAAAATGAACAAAGCCTCTGAAACAATCCTCAAATTAACAGAGTTAAGGAAGAAGAATGAGAAACAACAGAAAGGCAAAAACAAAACACATTCATGGTAAAGTCTCCCAGGCCAGTATGGTGCTACCTGCCTTTACTTCCAGCTCAGAAGGCAGAGGCAGGAGGTCTCTGTAGTCTATCTGAATCCAAGGCCAGCCTGGCTGGTATACACAGTGAGTTCCAGGGCAGCCAGGATACACAGTAAGTAAGACCCTGTCTTGAAAAAACAAAAGTGGTAAGGTGTGGTGGAACACGCCTTTATTCCCAATACGCAGGAGGCAGAGGCAGGTGGATCTTCGAGTTTGAGACTACCTGGCCTACAGAGCAAGTTCCAGGATAGCCAGGGCTACACAGAGAGACCCGGTCTCAAAAACAAAAAGAAAAAATACCATGTAAGAATTAGGGTGGTATAGGACTGTAATTCCACTTGGGTAACAGAGGCAGGAGGATCTTAAGTTTGAAGCCAGCCTCAGCTACATGGTGAGACAGAGGTGCATCAACATTAGCTGAAAACAGGCAAAACTCTAGGTGAAATGAATAACACGCTCAATAGAACTGAGCCCCAGCTTCAGGTATTTTACATAAAACAGAATGACACCATGTCCATTAAGGATAGAATGAAAAAAGTCAAACAAATATGTCCATTGTAGGATAAAGAAATGTCATGCAAATACATCCATTATAGGATAGATAAAGAAATGTCTCACAAATACTGACCTCAAGGATAACCATGAGGAAGCTGTGTGGCTGCATGGACACTGGCAAGGAAGTCATTACAGAATAATAAAAATACTTAATGAACTCCAAATATAAGATAATCATAAATTCATGTGCACTTCAAAAGGTAACCCCAAAAGACAGATGAAGCAAAAACTGGCTCCCTGGCCACAGGGAAAATCTAAATTGTAAGATGGAGAATGTCAGTATTGCTTACGGTGTCTGACAGAACACACAGCTGGAGCCCAGCCCAGTGGTGGGTGCTTGCCTCGCTTACACAAGACCTGTTTTGAAACCAGGAACTGAAAGGAAATAAGCATTGAGTCCAATGGAACAAGAGATAAAATAATAAGGACACAGGAATTGTGCACAATACAACCAGCAAACCTGGCAGGATGTACACATGGGGATCAAATCATCTAATAATTAGAATGCATGTTCCTTACTCAGGACCCCCCACACCACTCCTGGCCACATATCCACCATCCCACAAGGACACTTGCTCAACTATGGTCATAGCAACTTTATTCATAATGGCAAGAAACTGGAAATGACCCAGATGCCCCTCTACTGAGGAATAGGTACAGAAAATGTGGCTCATTTATACAATGGAGTACTTCTCAGCTACTAAAAACAAGGACATCAGGGGCTGGAGAGATGGCTCAGTTGTTAGGAGCACTGTCTGCTCTTCCAGAGGTCCTAAGTTCAATTCCCACCAACCACATGGTGGCTCACAACCATCCATAATAAGACCTGATACCCTCTTCTGGTGTGTTTGAAGACAGCTACAGTGTACTCATATACATAAAATAAATAAATAAATCTTTAAAATATATATAGAAAATATCATCCTGAGTGAGGTAGCCCAAACCCAAAGTGTCATGCATGGTATGTGCTCACTGATAAGTGGATGTTAGCCATAGTGTTGAGGATACCCAGGCTACAATTCACAGACCCATGAAAGCAAGGGGGGCCTAAGGGAGATGCTTGACTCTTTCTCAGAAGGAGAAATAAAACAGATATCAGAGGTGGATGGAAGGAGGGAGCTTGGCAGAGAGAGGAGGGGGAGGGGAAGGTGGGGACCAGGTGTCTGGAGAGCAGGGGAAAAAGAAAGAAAAGCAGAGGTTGGGGGGCAACTCTAGGATGTGCCAGAAACCTGGGACTGGAGTGGGAGCCCCGGGGAGTCTATGGGGGTGTCTCTACTGAGACTCCTAAAAGTGGAGTCTGAAGAGGCCACCACCTGCAGCCGGGCAGGACTCCCATGGAGGGATGAGGACAGCAGCCCACCCACAAAGCCTGACCCCAAACATGTCCTGCCTTCAAGATGTGCAGGGTCAACGACAGAGCAGAGAGAGAGGGGACGGTCAGACAACAACTGGCCCAGTTTGAGACCCATCCCATGGGCAAGCAACAATCCCTGACACTGTTAATGATACTCTCCTGCACTTGCACACAGGAGCCTAGCACAAGCAGCTGATTGAAACTGATGCAGAGACACAAAGCCAAACATTAGATGGAGCTCGGGGAATCTTGTGGAAGAGTTGTGGGAGGATTGAGGGACCCAAAGAGGACAGGGACTCCACAGGAAGACCAAAAGAGTCAACTAACCTAGAGCTTTGGTGGCTCCCAGAGTCTGAACCACCAATCAAAGAGACCTGGCACACCTGCACCCACATATGTAGCAAATGAGCAGATTGGTTTTGATGCAGGACCCCCAACAACTAGATTGTGGTTGTCCCTGAATCTGTTGTCTGTCTGTCTGCCTGTGGATCCCCTTCCCCTAACTGGGCTGCCTTGTCTGGCCTCAGTGAGAGAGGAAGTGCTTAGTCCTGCAGACACTGGATATGCCAGGGTGGTACCCAGGGAGGAACCTCCTACTTCCCAGAGGAGAAGGGGAGGGCGTGGGGGATTGGAGAGGGGGAATGGGAGGAGAGGGGGCAGATATTAGGGTGTAAAGTAAATAAATAAATTAATTAATGAAAAAAAAGAATGAACAGAGTATTTATGAGAAATAACCATAGCTGGTCTCTAGAGACAGCCTACGCATCTAAAGGACTCCTGTGAAGTAGCTACACATCACATTTCCTCGGTGGGACACAGTTACGTGAAATTAATAAGATAAAATTCATTACCAAAATACTGTGTGTGAGGCTGGAAACGTGGCTCAGCATTTAAGGACATGTAGCTTTTCCAGAGAACCTGAGTCCTCTCCCAATACTCACACCAGACTCACATCTGCCTATAACTTCAGCTTTAGGGAACCTGATGCTACTGACCTACACTCAAGTGCCCATATCTCTCTCACACACACATAATTTAAAATAATCAAATAAATATTAAAAAGAATACTATAAGTTTAGAAATCTTGAATGTTTCCTTATGTAAGTGATAGGTTTGATAAACAATGAGAAATATCAAATATGCCAGGCAGTGCTGACACACACCTTTAATCAGTGGATGATGGGTAAGAAGGTAACAGTAAGCTTACACAACACTAAGGACACACGTCACAGGGATGATCTCAGGATGGCTCGCAATGTGTTTGATACTTGGTGATACCTAACCAAGCGCTCAGCATAGGCACTGATGGACTGGAGGACAACAGGCCTGGCCACACAAGTGTGCTTTGAATGATTAGACAATGTGTACATAAAAGGGGGCTAGAAAGATGGCTCAGTGGTTAAGAGCACTGGCTGTTCCTACAGAGGACCAGAGTTCACCCAGCATGCATGTCAGGCATTTGGGTAACTCAAACTACCTGATACTCCTACCTCAGGGCATCTGATATCCTCTTTTAGCTCTGTAGGTAACCCCCCCCCCCAGCAGACATGCCATACATATATACCCATCAACTTTTAAAATTAAAATAAAAAGAATAAGTAAAAATGATTTTTAAAAAATGCTTAAGTCTGAAAGTGACGAGGAAGTCTTAAAGGGAAAGTATGCTGTAATTCTCAGATCAATTACTACACTGTTTGCAGACACACATGATAAAACTATTAAAAAGTAACAAAGAAGACATCCCAGATAGGGATGATCTGGTAAGATGGAGGACACCGAGGACTCAGACAAGCACGTACAGAGAATATAGTTTTAAAATAGAAGGCACTGGGGCTGGGGCTCAGTTGGTATTGTGCTTTCCGAGTTTACACAGAAGCCTGGGTGTTGTTCACAGTACCGCATCAATTAAGCATAGTGGATCACACACCTGTGATCCCAGCATGCAATAGTTAAGAGGATCAAGGGTCAAGGTTATCCTTGACTACATAACAAGGATCAAGGGTCAAGGTTATCCTTGACTACATAACAAGTCTGGGCAGCCTGGGATACATAAAACCCTGACTCAAAGGAAAAAATATATACATATAAAACAAACCAGAAACAGTAATAGAACCCCAACACTCCGAAGCACCCCTATAAGATTTGTAACAAACATTAAAGAACATAGTCTACAGTTCTCATGGAAGTCGGCCCAGGAGCCATGTTAGCGCTGACAATGAGGCAGGATTCACAGAGCGCCAAGTTCGTCTGCAAGAGCGCTTCTGTCTCCTAAGGAAATGTAAAACTCCTTTAGCTGCCAGAGGAGCAGTGTTTTACAAGAATTAAGGGGGGAAAATGTCACATGAGCTGGAGAGATGACTCAGCACATAAGAGCATAAATGTTCTTACAGAGGACCCAAGTTCAGTTCACTGCACCCACTTCAAATAGTTCACATCTGCCTGAAACTCTCCTCTGGACTCCTTGAGCACCTACGAGCACATACACACAAACACACACACACACACAGAGAGAGAGAGAGCGATACCCACACATACACAGACACCCCCCCACACACAGACATAACACACAGATACCCACAGACAGATATACACACAGAGATACACACACAGATATACACACAGAGAAAGATATACACAGAGATATACACACACACAGGTGCACTTACACACACACACATAATGTAAAGAAAAAACCCACAGGCTCTCCTCCTGCTGCTCACATCCATTCTAAACAGACTTCATTTGGCACATTGTAAACTGTATAGGTTGCCTTAAAGATCTAAAGGTGCTGGAAAGGAATCTGTCTCTCAAAGGCAGTTCCTCTTTATGCCCATGATATTAGCATGCTGTACTATATAGCCAAAAACAAATAAGCAAACAAAAACCCCCAAAACAACAAACAGGGATCAATAATCTGTGGGAGTGGGGGGAGAGGAGCAATGACGTCAACAAAGATAAACAAACTTTGAAAGTGACAGTGATAATTTCAAAAGTTTTTCTTTACATGTATGTGGTGTGTGTGTGTGTGTGTGTGTGTTTGAGTGGGGGGCATGCATATACTAAGGTACACATGTGGAGATCAGAAGACAGCTTGTGGAGCTGGCTATCTTCTTCTACCACATCAGTTCCACAGAGCAAACTCAGGCCACCAATGGGTATCAAGCACCCTGGCCTGCTGAGTCACCTCCCTGACCTGCTGAGATAGCACCCTGACCTGACCCTGTTTCTTAACCTGGCACGAGAGTGTGTTTATCTCTAAGTGTTCCTTGGTGTATACTCTTCAAAGTTTAAAACCTATAAAAGTTAGCTTAGTATAGGGTGCATACCTTTAATCCCAGCACTTGGGAGGTAGAGGCAGGTGGATCTCTGTTGAGTTCCAGGCCAGCCTCATCTACATGAGTTCTAGGACAGCCAGAGCTACAGAAAGACCCTGTCTCAAGCAAACAAACACCTCACACAATTTTAGAAATGACTATTAAATAGTTCATGGGTGACCAGGGAAACTGGGGAGCCAGGATCTGGTCTATGTAGAGAGCAAGCTCTGAGGCCATCCTGCAGAACTATCTGCAGATACTGAGGTAACCTGTCCCGCTGCCTCTTACACCAGGAATCGTGAGCTTCTGCAATCGCAGGCCCAGGGTCAGACTCCTCTACAGGTAGGTCCTAGATTTTATGTTTTTATTCCTATTTTATTTCTACTTTAAAAAAATTTTTTTTTTTACAGAGTCTCTGGCCCAGGCTGGCTTTAACTCCCTATATAGCCAAGGATGACCTTAAATATCTGATCCTCCCACCTCCTGCACGCTGGGATTACAAGTGTGTACCACAGGGCTAGTGTATTGAACCCAGGGCTTCTGTGCACTCGGCAAGGACTCCGCCCTGAACCCCTCCCCCCTGAGCCCCTTCCCCCCCCCCCCCCCGGGTCTCTGAAGCTCTATGCTTCTCTTCTGCGCTCGGTGGTTGCAGCACTTCAGTCTAACACACGCATAACCAATATTTCCTCATTTGCCATTAGGTTTCTCATTTTGTGATGCTTTTTTAAAGCAGTTTTTTCCCCCCAAAAGTTTGCTTGGTCAGTTTATTCCTTTATATATATTTCTGACTCAGATTTTCTTTTCCCAGTCCAAGATTTTAAAATAGTCCTGCTTTTTTCCCCCATAGTGAAATTTAGTCTTCCTGAACTTAACTTTTCAGTCCTGAGGCTCTGATATAGTTTTCCTCCAACTATCCTAGATCCATTTACTGTACACATAATTGTCTACATTGAAAACGGTTGTTTTACAAACAAAACCAGTGTTGTATGCCTGGCTGTTTCTGCCATCTCCTTTTTATGTCTATGGTGCTACCTATTGGGTCAAGATCACTCAACTACTTTAGAGCTGTGATATACTTTAGTATCTGGCACTAAAGCCCTCTTCACACTTGTCAAAAATTTCCTAAACCAATCTTCCATACATACTAGACTAGGATAGCTCTTGAACTATCTGGAGATCTTCCCCATTGGACCTTCCTGCCAGCGGCACTGGCACCTGTATGGATGTCAGAAATTTGAAGAAGGAGTAGAGGACAGAACGAAACAATATTCTAGCACCAACTACACTGGTTTCTGGAGACTCGTTTCAAATGCACTGTTCTTTAAAACTGGCTTCAACAGAAGTACTTCACACAGGTATTTGAGTTTTCAGGACGCAAGTCTGTCAACTTACACACACACACACACACACACACACACACACACACACACACACACACACACACTGTTGTATTAATGAGGAGAGTTCCTTGGGGGTATAAACTAGGCAACAGTAGCCATCCTCTGGAACCACTCACTGCAGGACTCCCTCCAGCTTCCGGCCACACCCTGTTCCAGAGGCCCTGACCAGCTGTGGGAGGGGCCTGCGTTTTCTGGAGACGGGCATGCCGGGCATGCCCCTTTCTGCCTCCTACTTTTCCCCCTCCACTTAGACCTGAGGCATTTCTGCTCAGACCTGTTGTTGACCCCTGGGATTTAAAAAGTAACAGACCCAGGATTTCAGTCTGTGTCGTATATTACAGGGTTGTGTTTAGAGCACCTCTGCTATTTGGAATAACAAGTAGTTGGGGAAAAAAATCCTGTAGCTGCCCCCTGGAGAACTGGACTCTTATCCACTACAGTTTTCAAGAGTAAAGTAAGATTTAAAGCATTCAGATGTTTCCATTGGTCCCAATGAATTCTGCACTGACCTATTTCATGTATGGAGTTATATCGAATCCACACAGAGGTGAGGTACTAAAAGGTTGCTTTTATTTTTTGATACAATGTCTTGCGCTGCCCTGGAACTCACTGTGTAATAGCAAACGCCCTCCATCTCCTGACTCTCCTGCTTCTGCCTCCCAACCTCAGGGGTTACAGGTATGCTGCTGTACAACCTGCCTTCAAAGTTATTAGTTTAATTTTTTTTCCATTTAATTTACACCAATGTCAACACACCCCAATATAAATAAACACAGCAGATAGTTTGCTAAGTCTGTATCTTCAAGGGGCAGAACTTAAAAACACTAAAGACTGTATCTGCATCAAAAACCAGTTCTAGAGTTTCATAAACAAAACAAAACAAAAAAACAAAAACTAATTCAAAGTCAGGCCAGGAGATTACCACTAGTAATTGGGAGCCAGAGGATGAGGCGTTCAAGGCCAGCCTAGAGTACTTGAGATCTTGGGGGTTTTTTGTTGGTTTTTTGGTTTTTATTTTTAATGGGAGAGCTAGTTAGCTCGTGCGCCTAAGTTTCAATATCTGAGAAGCAAAACCAGGAAGCTTGTCCTGAATCTGAGGCTGACCTGGGCTACACAAGAAATTCCAGGCCAGCCGGGTGGTGGTGGCGCACGCCTGTAATCCCAGCACTCTGGGAGGCAGAGGCAGACAGATTTATGAGTTCGAGGCCAGCCTGGTCTACAGAGTGAGTTCCAGGACAGCCAGGGCTATACAGAGAAACCCTGTCTCAAAAAACCAAAAGAAAAAGGAAAAAAAAAAAAGAAAAAAAAGAAAATCCAGGACAGACTGTGTGGGCTACAGTAGGAGTTCCTGTCTCAAATAATCAACAAAGCAAAATAAATCTCCAAAAAGCAGCCTCTGGTGTCACATGACCACCAAAGGGTCGATGCCTTTCTTTATAAAATGAAGGTGTGGAGCAGGAGAGATGGCTCTGTAGTTAAAAGCATTGTCTGCTCTTGCAGAGGACCTGGATTAGATTCCCGGCATCCACATGGTGGATCATGTCAATCTGTAATGCTACCTCCTAACACGCTCTCTGACCTCCATGGACAGCAAGCATACACAGGATGTACAGACATACATATACATATATGTGCAAAACATTCATGTACATAAAATAAATACAAATATTAATATTACAGATTAGACCCTAGTCTATAATCCTTTTGATTAGGACATGCCAGATATAGTTGGCACTCAAAAACCACTTTTCTTATACTGCACTAAATTAGGAATAAGCACACAAAACAACAAAAACCCACTCGGACCTGAGAATTCTTAACACACACAGTATGCACTTTATTTCGTTGTGTTACAGGTCTGTCATATAAGGGCACTGAGGAAGTCAGAAGATGTATCTTCTATTTGCAGTAGAGATTCCGTAGGGCTTATTTTCTAATCTGTAAACAAACGGGGTGGGCAGGTACACCTGAATTATTTTTCCAACTCGATAATCCTTGTTATCATCCTACGATCATTGAAACAAAACAAACACACATTCTAACCGCCACGGCAATACGAATTTTCAACCACAAAACTCTGTGGTGGAGTGTTGCGAATACGAATCTATTTTGAGACTCCAGAAGTACTTAATTAGCAAAGAAATGCCACTAAAAATAGCTGATAAATTTAACTGCTTGGTGACTTCCATATTTTGAGTAGCACGGTGACACTGATATCAAATAACACGGCACGGCGTTCTGGGGTCCTCTCCAGTCCTGAACCATGGAGGCTGGAGGGGTCACGCTCCCTGGAGCCCCATTTTGGTGGCTCTGGGAGCGGGATCGACGTGGGCAGCACGGCAGGCGGCTCGCCTGGGAGCCTGTGGGAGTGCTGCGTCGCTGGCCGTCAACCCCCTGCCGCCGCTCCCGCGCCGCCCCAGCGCCCGCCCCTTACCCTTACCACGTAGCCCCCCCACACGTAGAGGAAGTGTCCGTCCACCACGGCGCAGTGGCCGCTGCGCTCCTCGGCCACGCAGAACGCCTGCGAGTCCGCCATCTGTCCTCCGGGGCCCAGCCAGCTCGGCGCCGGCTCGCACGCGCGAACGGAACGCGAGGAGGGTCCAGATTGGCGGAGGCTGAACCGAGGAATCTGCGCGTCTGCGCGGCCGCCGCCCCGGCCCGGGGCCTGGCCGCTCCCGGAGCACCTCTGCTCCGAAGACGCACTGCGCCCTCCCCCTGAAGCCTCTCTGCAGCCACTGTCTGGACCTCTTAGGGCTTTATTAATCAAGAATGATTTCTCATGACCTTTTAAAAAAGATTATTTTATGTGTGTATGTATGTATGTATGTATGTATGTATCATGTACATCCTGGACCTGGGATTATGTGCAGTGCTGAAATGTGGGTGCTGGGAATCAAACCTGGGTTCTCTCCAAGAACAAATGCTCTTTTTTTTTTTTTTTTTAGCTATTCTAATAACCACTCATGTGACCCTTAATAATTCTTTTTTTTTAATTTTTTTATTCGATATAATTTATTTACATTTCAAATGATTTCCCCTTTTCTAGCCCCCCACTCCCCGAAAGTCCCGTAAGCCCACTTCTCTTCCCCTGTCCTCCCACCCACCCCTTCCTACTTCCCCGTTCTGGTTTTGCCGAATACTGCTTCACTGAGTCTTTCCAGAACCTGGGGCCACTCCTCCTTTCTTCTTGTACCTCATTTGATGTGTGGATTAGAACAAATGCTCTTAACCCCTGAGCCATCTCTCCAGCTCCATGGTTCATTTGTGAAGTGAGCTTTCTTTTTTCTCACATCTGTGTCACCTGCTGGGCTTATGAATGCCACCTGGGCCGGCTTATGGCCTGAGGTTCCTCCTCCTGGCTCTGTGAGTGTGGTGTGTCCTGCGTCAGCCTCGGGAGTCCATGTACCCCCACTTCCGGCATGTTTTAGGTTGGAAGTCACATCTGAGGTTTTTTGCTTTTGTAGTGATGGTTTTCTTTTTCCTTCACGTGTACTTCCGTGTTAATCACCATAGAAGATGCTGGTACCTGAGGCACTGAGTGTTGTTCTATTATTTCTTCGTAGTGATGTATGTGAAAACACAGGCAGGATTCCCCTTTTCTTAACACAAAAGGAAACATTATTGTCTACAGGGCTCTGTATTTAGCATTTCCCACTTGTATAAATTTTCTCTGGGGAGAGGAACAAACCTCTGTTTAGCAGATCAAAGAAACAATTCTTCAAGTCTTCCTTGAAGAACCAGTGAGTTTTATTACAGTTACAAGATCATAGTTATTCCACTGAATAAAATGTCTCTGCCTAGCAACTGTTAACTGCCTACAAAACCCCGGGTGGGAGCTTGAGAACCCCCCTTTCCTGCGACTGTTAACTGCCTTTAAGGCCACGGACAGCAGGGAGCCCCTCCCCCACCCTTAATCACAGTGATGACAGTTCTACAGCCTTCCACATCTTGCCATCTCTGCTACACACACACACACACACACACACACACACACTTCCAGGATGGTCCCTGAGGCTTAGGTAGGATACCCACTGTAAAATCGTAAAATTGAAACTTCACTGAGCAAAGATGACAGCTGCACTAGTGGGCTGGTATAAACACAAATATTTAGAAGGCAGTTTGACAGACACACAGCATTTAGCAGAAGAGCAGCAGCAGCAGCTTTAGAAAAATCTATGGCCTCCCCCAGCCATGGGCTTTTGACTGGGTTTACAGAACCGGGCACCAAATCCCTTGTGTGGAATGGTCCACAAATCCAATCAGAAAATAATTGGTTGTAGCCATAATAGTGTCTTCACCAGTGGGACGGTCAGACCTGATGTGTGGTTATTGTAGACTTCAGGACCCCCAGCAAGGTGGGACCCTTGGTTACAGTTCTCTCCAACAGGCTGCATAGTGCTTTCCAGCACTGTGAAAGCTAGCAGGAGGAAGGGCCAGTTCAATCCTGATCTTCCCATGTTCTTCCAGATGATTTCTTTTCTTTTCTTTTCTTTTTTTTTGTTTTGTTTTTTTTGTTTTTTCGAGACAGGGTGTCTATATATAGCCCTGGCTGTCCTGGAACTCACTCTGTAGACAGGCTGGCCTCAAACTCAGAAATCTGCCTGCCTCTGCCTCCCAAATGCTGGGATTAAAGCACCACCACTGCCCAGTTTATTTCTTCTTTTTTAAAATGTTTATTTATACAAGTCATCTACTGTTGCAAAAGTAACTTAGAATCAAGATAAATAAATGTTATAATAACAACAACCCTAATATCTTGCAAGACCAAGTCTTGTCCCCACCCCTGCCAACGCTCTTTCCCCTTAGCTACCATCAAGAGAGATCAAGAATGCCAGAGCTGGCCTCCAGCAAATATGCATGTGGGTCTGTGCATTAGTCAGCATGTGTGCGTGGACTCAGAGTGTGTCCAGCTAGTTCTAAATCCATCTGTCTCTGCCTCACCTCAAACTAAAACCACAGGTGTGCCACCATGCCCTACTTTTATGTGGGTGCTAGAGAGCTGAACTCAGGTCCTCATGTTTGTGTGGTGGGCACTTTATCAACTGAACCATCTCCCAGCCTCTCAGATGCTTTTATAAAGCTGTAAAACACTCCAATTTTTTGCATCACTTCATCTATATTATGAAACCTTTTTAGTGGACACAGGCATGATAACAAAGCAAGGTTCTGGGTCACTATCCCATGACATCTCTGTACTTTAGTAATCTGTCTTTACTGTTCCTAAAGTAATAACTTTGGGGGAGGTATCTGGAGGTGAACTGTGCTTTATACCAGTGAATGTGAATTGGTCTTGGAATCCACATGCTAAAGGACTCCTGAAAAAGGTATTGGCAAGATCAAGTGCAATATAGAAAGATACCCTCACTTATCAACTGCTATGTCAGAAGAGTAACATGGGGTACAATGGTTGCTTCTTAACTCAGTTCCCCAGAATCCACTCTCACTCTCCAGGAGCCATCCCCACAGCCCCTTCCCTTCCCCAACCCCCTGAAAGGGTAATTCACCTTTACCCCGTCTAGCTGTTTAAAGGTTTCTGTGACTTCATCGTGGCCCCTGGGCTGTCTGTCTATTTGACATTCATAGACCAGATCAAGATAGGCAACTTTACAGGCTTCTGTTTCACTCAACCACATATGACTGCCTTGACAGATTGCACTCTCTGTACAACTTTCCAAAGCTGGCATGCGGGGTGTGTCCCAGTAATATGTTCACCCCAGAATATTCTCTTGCAGTGGATAAATGCATATAGTATCCTCCTGAGAGAGGTGGGCATAATTGCCACCTAGGACAAGTTTAATCCTTTTAAGAAAGAGAGAGAGAGAGAGAGAGAGAGAGAGAGAGAGAGAGAGAGAGAGCCACTACAGCATACATGTGGAAGTCAGAGGACACACTGGAGTCTGTCCTTGTCTTCCACCTTGATTCAGACAGGGTCTCTTAGTTGTTCACTGTTGCTGGCCCATGAGCTCCAAAATTCCTGCTGTCTCCATCTTCTCTTTGGCTGTAGGAATGCTGGGATTACAGGTTCTCAGCACCACATCTGGAATTATGTAGTCTCTGGGGATTAGAACTCAGTTCCTTGGGCTTGCATAGCAAGCACTTTTACCTATGGAGTCATGGCAACGCATGGCAGACACAGGAAGCTGAGAGCTCCTATCTTCAAATGCAAGCACAAAGCAGAGAAAAAGAGCTGGAAATGGGGTGAGGCGATACAATCTCAAAGCCTTAGCGAGGGTTTTACTGCTGAGAAACAGACACCATGAGCACGACCACTCTTCTAAGGACAACATTTAATTGGAGCTGGCTAGCAGGTTCAGAGGGTCAGTCCATTATCATCAAGGCAGGAGCATAGCAGTGTGCAGATATACTTCCTCCAATAAGGCCACACTTATACTCTAACAAGGCCACACCCCCTAATAGTGCCCCTCCCTGCGCTAAGCACATACAGACCACCACACCTATCCCAGCACAGCTGCACCACCTGAATCTCTCCAAACAGCATCACCAACTGGTAACCAAGTGTTTAAACACCAGAGCCCATGGGGGGGCATTTTTCATTCAAAGTACCACAGTTGGGATCTCTCTTTTTTTGTCTAGTTTAACTTTTCAAAAGTTTTGAAATGTCAAATCAAGCAAATATATGTATGCTTTCTTTTTACTGTTTTGCTTTTCAAAAAGATCTTAACTATACACCCAAGATAATTGCATATACGTGTGTAGAAGTCATTCATATTTTTTTGCATATTTGCCTCTCCCCTCCTGCTAAGCCTCGGGTATCTTAGGCTTGCTTTGAACTTGTTGTGACATCAAAGATGGCCTTTACCTCCTGATCCTTGCACCTCCCTCTTCTGAGTGCTAGGATTACAGACCTGTGACCTTATGCCCACAGTTTCCTTGTATCCCATAAAGTTGCCTGCTCACTTATAAACAGTCAATTGTTTATTTCCCTCACCAGAGCAAGTGTTTATTTATTTATTTATTTATTTATTTATTTATTATAAGATCTCACTGTGATCCATTGACTGGCCTGGAACAAGTTGCCTGGGTGTTCACAGAGATTCCCCTGCCTCTGCCTTCTAAGTTCTTAGATTACACACTCAGCGAAGGCGAACATTTTGAAAAGTGCTCTAGCGAGTCTACTTGTAGCACTCAGAATCACAATTCAAGTGCGGCTCCACCTCACTGGTAATTCACCTCAATCCAACTATTTATAATCTTTTGTTTGTTTCTCCACCAGTAAAAAACGAAGGTCTGCCATGGAAAAAGTGGGGCACTGCTAACTGATGGCAGAGGACTGTGGAGAGGTCCTCAGCTAAACCTGTGGCTGGATGAGAGTGATGGGCAGTACCTGCTGGGGAAAACGGTGGAGACATATTTCCAGAGCCTGTGTAGAACCGGTAAACAAGGCTGCTCTACAACCCTCATAGTCCTGGAAGGGAAGACTCTGGGTGCAGGAAGCTTGGGTAGAGTCAGAGAAGAGGGTCGCTGAGTGTGGGGGAGCTGAGTGTTCCAAAAATGCTTTTGGGATAAAGGAAGCTTGTTCCCACTCAGACCACTCCGGCTTCACTCCCTAAGGCAGGGTAGACGCGCGGGTGGCTTCATGTTTCAGACTTAGGGTCTGAGACTCCCGGCGGCCCTGCAGTTTGTAGGGACAAATATCCATCTCACCAGTCAAAGAATATAAGGGCGGGACAAGGGGGTGTGTCCATTCCAGGAGAGGGCGGGGCTTCGGCGTTGGCGCCAAATCGCGAACATGGCGCCGGAGCGGCTGCGGAGCCGCACGGTCTCAGCTTTCAAGCTGCGGGGCTTGCTGCTCAGGAGGTGAGTCTCGAGGCAGCCTGTCCCGCCGCAATGCCCTGTGTAGAACATTCGGTCGTAAGAGGCGAGGTCTGCCTGGTGCATTTTAGGCTGCAGAGCCTACTTGGGTTTCTGCCACCCTGGCGCCGGGTGCGAAAGTTACTTCCAGGCTGGGCGGAGCTGCGCTGCGGACGCTGAACTGAGCCCAGGAAGTTGGGGACTTGCTGGCTTCTGCTCTGCGTAGGTCCCCGCCTCTGCAGGATGTTACAGTGTTACTTCTGGAAGTTACAGAGAGACTTGTCAAACGAGAGACCTGGGTGAATCCGTATGCGTGTCTGTTGGCGATTTCTATTGTAGAATATGAGTCTCCCAAACCCGTCTCTGTGGGAATCGCATTATTGCCAGAAGTAAAATTTGAGTAGATTTTAAACGTATTTTTAGGTTTTTTTGTTTTTGTTTTTAGATTTACTAGTTTACAGTTTGAGCTAGAAAGAGGTTTTCCTGGCTATAGTGTGTCATCTTGGTCCCGAAGAATGTACATATCCAAGGGCTCTCTATTACAATTTACATTTTATAACACACTTTCCCTTTAAGTACCTGCTGAGAGCCGTATATCTTTTTGAATCAAAGTTTGAATGTTTTGTTTTAGTAACTGTGAACCTTACGAAACTTTTAACTTTATGTTTTGCCCAGTACTGCCCAAGGGTCAAGCTGGGTGTACCCCAGGGAGAAAGTAAATACCTGACATTTGAAGAGACGATTAATTGAGCAAATAGCTTTTCTTTTCTTTCACTTAAAATGTCCCATTATTAAGCTGTTGGAAGCTCATTAATTGGCTCAGTGAGACATACACTCAAATCTTTTAGCTTCAAAGCACCATGTATGGAATAAAATACCATGGCGCTTTACTGTGGGAAGACTGTGTTATCCAGTGCCGTGTAACAGATTGCCCTGTGATTTAGAGACTAAAACTGCACTCGTGTTTTGGCCTGCATTTTCTGAAGGCCAGGAATCCAGCCTTCAGAACTTTAATCCCAGCATTCTGGAGGCAGAAGCAGGCAATCTCTGAGTTTCAGGACAGCCAGGGCTACACAGAGAAATTCTGTCTAGAAAAACAAAACCTTAAATCAGAGTTCAGCTTGGAGTCTCATACACTCTGGTCCTGATAGCATCATCTCAGATGTTCAGGGTATCCAGTTCATTTAGATTTTTTTCAAAGGTATTTTACCAAGACCTGCTTTGGGAGTTTGTTGTTACTTTACTTGTTCACTTTTTTTAAAAAAAAGATTTATTTATTTATTTATTTTATGTATGTGAGTACACTGTGGCTGTCTTCAGACATACCAGAAGAGGGCATCGGATCCCATTAGAGATGGTTGTGAGCCACCATGCAGTTGCTGGGAATTGAACCCAGGTCCTCTGAAAGAACAGTCAGTGAGTGTTCTTAACCACTGAGCCAGCTCTCCAGCCCCATTTATTTTTTAATTAACTGTTTCAAGCATTGATACTTGAGACTTTAGAGGGAGAACTGAGTTTTCTATTACGTTAGCTTTTAATAAAGCTTGAGTTTTATAAGATTTAAATAAAGTTTACCACCAACGCCATGCCTCCTGCCCACTTCCCTCACCCTCATCCCCACTCCCATCCGACGACGACGACGACGACGACGACAACGACGACGACCACCACCACCACCACCAAATCATCCCCAGCCCAAGAAATTCTTGGTCTCATCTTTTCTTTCTCTCACTAGTGAAGCCACCAAGTACCTCACTGAAGCTCTCCAGTCTGTCACTGAATTGGAGCTTGAGGAGACCCTAGAAAAGATCATCGATGCCGTTGAAAAGCAGCCCTGTAAGTGACATTTTCTGATGATGCTTAAATTGTTATAGCTTTGTGTCCTCTGATTTAGATTAAAAAGGATACTGAGGCTCCATTTTTAACATAGTCCAGAGTTCAGAGGTAGACACACAGGAGTGTCTTTCCCCAAAGGGTCAGTTCAGTTGTGACCTCAGGATATTCTATTCCTTTTGTAGTTCCCAGTCTCCTGGGGAGGAGGAGCTACCATAGCATCTTTTCAATATTTAACTATTGAATTTGATCTTGCCCTTTAAAGAATTCTGGTGTTATTGTTTTGCGTGTGTGTGTGTGTGTGTGTGTGTGTGTGTGTGTGTGTGTACACTTATGCCACAGTGTGCATGTGGAGGCCAGAGTACAACACTGGAGCAGGGTCTACCACGTGGGTCTGAGGTTCAGATTCATGTCACCAGAATTCTGTGACAAGTGCTTTCACCTGCTGAGTCGTGTCATTGGCCCTGATCTGATCCCTGATGGTCTCTTCTTTAGCTCTTTAAACCTGTGACTGTCTTATCAAGTTAGATACTCTAAAAGTGTTTGGGGTAATAAGAGAAAAATAAGAAGGCCTTAATTTCCTGCTCTGTCAGTTAAATACTTCATCTGTTACCACAGGCACTGGCCTACTGCCAACAGATTAGGAGTTTTAGCCCACTCTGATATGTGGTATGGAAGCTAGCATCTTCAGTGATGTAGAAGGTCATGTGGTTCATAATACAGAGGAGAACTAGCTCTCCTTTCACATCCAAAGGTGGGATTTTAAACACACTCTTTATAAATTCCTTTACAATAAAAATGTAGGAAGTCAGGATTATTATTAATCACCATATATTAATTTCAAATGGCATAATGTATTCTGCCTGAAGGCAGTGCCTGAGGGTACACATTTTCCTATCAGACCTGAGTTTGTGTTGCTTTCTAGCCTGTTTAGCTATGTTCTTGGGCTGAGACTCAAAGTTGCTCTCCCCATCAATAGGAAATGGGTACATTGCTGAGTGTGGCAGCACACCCTAATCTAGCACGGGGGACAGGGAGGCAGCAGATCTCTCTGAGTTTGAGCCTAACCTGGTCTACATAATGAGTTCCAGCCAGCCAGGGCTCCATGGTGAGACCATCTTAACAAACCCAAACTAAACAAACAGAAAAGGCAGGCGTGATCATCTCAGTGCGATGAAGTACCGTCTCATGGAATAAAGTTGGTAAAACACTAAAGACAGGGTGGTACATCTACTAAGTCTCCAGTGAAAGAGAGCTGTCATTTATTTTCTCTTTCTACCATTAAGTAAAACCGCAGTTTCCATTAAGTT
Organism: Apodemus sylvaticus; assembly: GCF_947179515.1. NCBI lineage: Eukaryota > Metazoa > Chordata > Mammalia > Rodentia > Muridae > Apodemus > Apodemus sylvaticus. Next base: position 53,248,251 of record NC_067477.1, read on the forward strand.
ACATTTCTCCAACTTCATTGAAGCTAACTGACTTTATATCACTAAATAATCTTTGGAAAACAGAGCCACGTGACTATATATTAAGGTGTTATGACTGCATTTAACCATGATAAGGTATTGACACATGGCCTTCATGATTTTTCTGACCTGAAAGTTTCTATATACCGGTTTAACCTAAAGCTGAAAATCCAAAATCAGAAATGCTCCCAAATCTTGAACGTTTTGAGTGTCAACAAGAGTGTCACAGGTAGAAAATTTCTCACTTGACCTTGTGTGGTGAGTCACAGTATTGTATACAAGTATCTTCCTCAAGTCCGTGTGTAAGATCTACACAGAGCATAAAAAGCCAAGTGTTTGTACTTCCGTCACTCTGGAGGCCTGCCTGAAATACACACGAGGCCCTGTTTAAAAAAAAAAACAAAACAAAAAACCACACCCAGCCGGGCGGTGGTGGCGCAAGCCTGTAATCCCAGCACTCTGGGAGGCAGAGGCAGGTGGATTTTCTGAGTTCAAGGCCAGCCTGGTCTATAGAGTGAGTTCCAGGACAGCCAGGGCTATACAGAGAAACCCCTGTCTTGGGGCAGGGGGCTGGGGGGGGACAAAAACAAAAATAAAAACCCATCCAAAGAATTTCCTGGTGCTGGAGAGGTGGCTCAGAGTTTAAGAGCACCTACTGTCCTTGCAGAGGACCCAGACTCGGTTCTCAGCACCTACGTGGCGGCTCACAACCTCCTGTAGCTCAATTTTAGGGGATCCCACCTTTGCTTCTGGCCTCAGTGGGTTCCTTCGTGCATGCTGTGCACAAACATTTATGCTGGCGCACATAAATACACATAAATAACAAATCGTTTAAAAAAGGAAATTCATATTTGGACTTAAGGTCCCATCCCCAAGAAATCTCATTTATGTATAGTATACAATTATTCTAAAATCGGCAAAAGTCCAAATCTAAAACTCTTCTGGTGTCAAATGTTTTTGAGATACTCGACCTATTGCAAAGATCCAACAATTGTTTTTTTGTGTGTATTTTCATATGCTAATCAAATAAAGATGTTTGTTTTTGCCTGGTGTGGTGGTGCACACCTTTAATCCTAGCAGAGGCAGAGGCAGGTAGATCTCTGTGAGTTTGAGGCCAGCCTGGTCTAAGAGTTTGAGGTCAGCTGAGGCTACATATTGAAACCCTATCTAAAAAAAGGAATAGAACAGGTGCTTTTATACACTGGGCCATCTTTCTATTTGTTGTTTTTGTTTTGTTTGTTTTAAATAGAATGTAGCTCTATAATCCAGGCTATCTTAGAACAAGAGAGAGAGGGAGAGAGAGAGAGAGAGAGAGAGAGAGAGAGAGAGAGAGAGAGAGAGAGAGAATGTATCACAAAAGTACTGGGATTACTGCAGTGTGTTACTATATCCAACCAAAGAACTAATTTTTATCCCTTGATTTGGGACAAGGTTTCATGTAGCTCGGGTTGGCCTCAGATTCTCTGTGTAGCCCAGGATAGCCTTGAACTCCTGATTCTCCTGTCTCCCAATTCCAAATGCTGGACTTCTAGGTGGGAGCTACCATACCTGAGTCTTCGTGTCTGTTTTAAATTTTAATTTTGAACTTCCGTTTTCAGTGTCGTCGAACATGATCGAACGATCTGTAGTGGAAGCAGCTGTCCAGGAGTGCAGTCAGTCTGTTGATGAGACAATGTGCGTGGGTAAAATGGACATCTTCTGTGGAGGGGTTGCTAAGTGCTTGTTTTCATGGGAAAACAACTAGTGATTAATAGAAGTAGAAGATATACAGTAGAAGTTGTCGTTACTTGTTTCATTTTGAGTGATAGCCCATGTTATAAATCTCATTATTAAATGATTTATCTTCATTATTTTTTTTAGTGAGAGTATAGTGTTTGTGTATTACTGACGTAGTGTGTTTCCAATCAGTCTGATTTAATGGTCTGTGTGCTATGGATGAATTAAATTGAACATCAAAAGTATAATTGACTGGTTGGTTGTTTGAGACAGGCTAGGCTGGCCTTGGGATTTTGATTTTCCTGTTTCTGCCTTCCAGGTGCAAGAAGTATGGGAGTCGGGTAGGGTGGGGGGTGACGGTGGGGTGGGGGTGACGGTGGGAGGTGGCAGACACCATCACTCTTGGCTCCTTTGTATCTCTCGAAAGTAGAATGTCAAGCTAAAAACTTTATCCTCTTATTATTTGTGACACAATAAAAAAACTTAATACATGGCTTGAGGAAAATGTACAAGGTATTATATGCAAACGATTATAATGTGAATTATGCTTATATTTTAGTTTAATAAGTTCAGAACTGTGTTTTATGGGTTGTTTTTCAGAGAGCATATTTTCAATATCATTGGAGCTTTTGATATTCCACATTTTATATATAATTCAGAAAGAAAAAAATTTCTTCCGTAAGTATACCATGTATCATTTATTGATATACAATGATTTTTAAGATTTATTTATTTTATGTGTATGAGTGTTTTGCCTGTGTTTATGAGTGTATACTATGTGTGTGCCTGGTGTTCCTGGAATTCAGAAGGGGGTGCTGGATCCCTGGAGCTGGAATTGCAGACTGTTTTTAGCTACCATATGAGTCTGGGGAGTTGAACTCAGGATCTCTGCAAGAGCAACAAGTGTACTTATCCACTGGGCCATCTTTTTATTTATTAAGTTAATTTCAATTGTATTTTTTTTTCACAAAGTATATAGTTTTATGTTTTACTTTGGGCTGACATTTGTGATATATTGATATGTATGTGTGTGTGTGTGTGTATGTGTGTGTATATATATATATATATATATATGTGATATTCCTTTTTTTTCCTAGTCTATCAATGACTAATCATGCTGCACCAACCTTATTTGGAACAGCAAGAGACAAAGCTGAGCTGTATCGTGAACGATATATCATTTTACACCAGGTAAGTTGGGAATGGGAGAACATCAATAAACTGGGGAAGAAAAAGAGCTTTGAGAAATCTCAAGGATATTTAAAGGATTCAATTTTGTATATTAAAGTTGGTCATTCAAAGCTGGGTTTGGTGGCTCATGTTCATAATCCAAGTACTGGAGATTGCAGAGGCAGGAGACAGCTGTAAACTCAAGGCCAGCACTGGGGCTATATAGTAGGATCCTGTCTAGAAGGAAGGAAGGAAGGAAGGAAGGAAGGAAGGAAGGAAGGAAGGAAGGAAGGAAGAAAGAAAGACAGAAAGACAGAAAGACAGAAAGAAAGAAAGAAAGAAAGAAAGAAAGAAAGAAAGAAAGAAAGTAAGTCAGTCATTCTGTAGACTGCTCACAGGATATGCGACTGACCCCTACTGAGAGCACAGAGATATGAAGTTCCTTTCCCTTTAATGATATTAAAGAGCGTGGCCAGCACTTAAACTTGCTACTGAGGTGCCAGGCATTGCTTAGCACTTTGCATCACTATTTACCTCATTTAGTCCACCAGCATGAATAGACTTGTGAATGTTTTACAAGTGAGGAAGCTGAATGCCAGAGAGGTTTCATGACTTTCCCAAAGGTCACATGTAGAGAGTTGGGATAGGATCCAGACTCTGTCTAAAGCCCTTCAAGCAAGGGAGAGTTTTGTTATGTGCTATAAAAGATATACAGACAATGTTTTCGATAGAACCACCAGGGAGGGTGTCAAGGACACCCTGGCATATCATGAGGTCCTGGTGGACATGCCTGGTAAGTGTGAACAAGGACATAGCAAGGGGAAATGGACTCTGTACAGGAAATGGTGGGCAAGCGAGGGTCATGTGGGAGTGAGTCGCCTGCAGTGCCAGCTACATGGGAGGCTGAGGCAGGAGGATTACAAGTTCGAAGTCTATGCAAACTATAGAGGGAGTTCTGTAGTAGCCTGGGTAACTTAATGAGGCCCTGTGTCAAAATAGAAAGCAGGGAGGCTTTCTATTGTATCCATGTGGACATGGATACAGCTCAGTGGTATGGGCTTGCTGGCACGGAGGCCAACCTAGGCTCAGTCACTACCACACAAAAAGATAAACTTTTTTGAACCTCATTGTGAAACAGAATATTGCTAATCTGTTAGCCTGCCGGATTTATGGCAGATTCTGTTCCTGTCATCTGCAACAACGCAGTCAAGAGTGGATGCATAAATGCAGATCAGGGGCAGGGGGCAGCGATCTGGAGAAGGGCTGAGAGGGCCTAGGAGGCATCTGCAGTGAGTGAAGAACTGGGCTGTGAGGAAGAGACCCTGAGAGAAAGGAAGGTGGACGAAGCAAGGCCACAGGTTCAGATCAGAGGTGCCTGGGATGGTGGTGTGTGGCAGGGGCGCAGGAGGTCTGAGAACTCCTGTTCTCAGCAGCTTCTGTCATGTGCCGTCACCCCGAGCTGCAGCTCTGACCCTGCCACGGTTTTGCATGGGCATCTTTTGAAGACGGCTGCTGCCGTGGAGTGGAGTACTTAGGCCAGGTGTTGAGATCTCCTATCGTGTGCTTTTGGCCTCACCTGTGCTTTGCTCCTGTTTGGCTGGAGGCAGACGGAAGCTGTTTGTGCTTTTGTTTCTGTCACTTCGCTTACACTGTTGGCTGTACTTTCGACTCTAGAGACCCACTGTGAAATTCCCAGTTCTGGAAGACCCCTCTCAAATCCCTCTATCATTTTGAAGCTTTCCTTTGTTTTTATTATTGTACAAAATGTTGGGTTTCGTTATGACGTGTCCTTTGATGGCATTTCTCTTCCCGTCGTCAGTCACTCTCGTCTTCCCGTCGTCAGTCACTCTCGTCTTCCCGTCAGTCACTCTCGTCTTCTCCGTCGTCAGTCACTCTCGTCTTCCCGTCGTCAGTCACTCTCGTCTTCCCGTCGTCAGTCACTCTCGTCTTCCCGTCAGTCACTCTCGTCTTCTCCTTCATATCCCTTGTCTACTTTCATGTCTTCCTGAGTGTGAGAGCGAGCATACAGTGAGCGAGTCGTCCTTTCTGAGATGGTTTGTTTAGGGCTGGATGCTCTCCAGCTCTGTCCACACTCCTGAAAATGAATTTGTTCTTTGTGGCTGAATAATATTCCATTGTGTACGTCTGCTGGCTTTGCATACACTGCCTTCCAGTGTATGTCGGGACTCCTGCAGTATGATCGTGTGATGTGTGTGTGTCCTGTCTGTCTTGTCTGTCTGTCTGTGGATCAAGCCCAGCCTGATTTCACATTGATCTCCATCCAGCCTGTTCTAGTTTATTCTCTGTCAAGCCTCCACGCTGATTCCCTCCGTTACTGGAGTGATATTCTTGCCCACAATGCATAAAGTATGTCTCTGTATCTCCTCCTCCTATTTGGCATTATCACTAAAATTTATTTTCTTTTTCTTTTATTTTTTATTTTTATTTTTATTTATTTATTTATTTTTTTGAGACAGGGTTTCTCTGTGTAGTCCTGGCTGTTCTGGAACTCACTCTGTAGACCAGGCTGGCCTCAAACTCAGAAATCCACCTGCGTCTGCCTCCCAAGTGCTGGGATTAAAGGTATGCACCACCACCGCCCGGCTCAATTCTTCTTGACGTGTTTTTTTCTGTTTCTGTTTCCTTAGTAGTTTCAAAGGTTTATTTCTTAGATTGAGATCTTTGAGTCTTTGTCAACTGACTCTTTGTACAGGCTGAGCCAGACATAGCAGGTTTCATTCAGTGTGTGGATACCCAGGTTCCCAGCACCGTTTGTCAGAGAGGCTGTATTTCTTCACCTTTCTTCAAGCTGTATTTCTGACACCTTTTGAAAATTTGGTGGCTGTGACCTCATGGGCCTATTTCTGGGTCCTGGGTTCTGGTCCACTGGTTGACATGTCTGGTTTTGTCCCAGCACCGTACAGGCTTTGTCACCGTGACTCTGCAGCATAGCTTGAAATCAGATACTGTTCTTGCTCAGGGTGACTTCTGCCATTCAGGGCTTTTGCGCTTTAATGAGAATTGTAGGTTTTATTTTTGTTGGTTTGTTTCTGTTTCTATGCAGAATGCCATTGGAATGTTGCTGGGGATGGTATTGAATGTACAGGTTGTCTTTGGTAATATAGTTATTTTCACAATATTCATTCTGCCAACCCACGACCATGAAGTATCTTACCACTTGCAGCTTCTCGTGGTCTCCCGTCAGATGCAGTTTGTTCCTTATGAGGCCCACTGAGCAGTGCCCCGTACTGTGTAACACACTCAAACCGGCCTGCCCAGCCTCATCCTGTGCGCCCCTCTCTGCCTGCCAAAGGTTCCTGTTTGTTTTTGCTCTGCAACCTTTGCCTTCGGGATCTTTACTGAGATGTTATCAGTTGTCAATCACTCTTTCTCCCCCTGAGACATGCCGTTGCTTGTGTAAGTAACATTGGCCTTTAGTTCACTCAGACCAACTCAGATCTTCCTGCGTCAGTCTACTGAGTACTGATATTCCAGGCATGTATAACCATTCCCAGGGCCTCCGCATAGATTTTGGTCTGCAGTGTTTTGTTTTTGTTTTTTGCTCTTTGGGCTTTGTTTTTTCGAGACAGGGTTTCTCTGTGTAGCCCTGGCTGTCCTGGAACTCACTCTGTAGACCAGGCTGGCCTCGGACTCAGAAATCCGCCTGCCTCTGCCTCCCAGAATGCTGGGATTACAGGCGTGCGCCACCAGCGCCCGGCAGGTCTGCAGCATTTTGAGTGAGTCACTTAGCCCTGCCCTTGGGGGGGGAGGGGTGACTGGAAGTCCTCTCACACTGTCATTGTGACAATTTGAGTCTGTCATTATTCTCCTTCAGACTTATTTGCAGAGAGGGTCTCTTGCTTCTTGGCCTAGCCCCAAACTCTATATAGGGTGACCTTGAACTTCTGATCCTCCTGCTCTGCCTCTGGAGTGCTGGGATTACAGGCCTGTACCACCATGGCCAGCAGTCCCGTAGTGAGAGAGCTGGAACCCTGAGCGTTGGGCATGTCAGGCGAGCACTCTGCCCGCTGAACCACGTCCCCAGCTCTTCCGTTAAGCGTTTTTTCAGTTTAAGATTGTGAAAAACCAAAGTGACTAAAACCAAAGAAGGAAAATATTAGTTTGGCCTGTATTACCAGGAAGACTGGAAGGCTGTGGTTTTAAGCCCGGCTGGATCCAGGTGCTCATTCAGTGAACATCACAATGCATCTGACTTTTCTGTATCGCAGCTTTTTAAAAAATTATTATTATTATCCTTTTATTAGACCCTGTCACCACCTGCACTGGGGGCAAAAGAAGGGAGCCATGCATGTTGGCCCTGGTGTGCTGCCAGGTTTGGGTTCTAGTGCACCTCTTTTGCAAAAAGGATTATCTTTCCAAACAAGTTCTCCTTGTGGAGTGACAGAAATGGCCACTAGTAGCCATGGCAACAGTCAGAAGGAGTCCTCTCGTCCTGTGGTCCATGCAGAAGGCTTGGGCATCTCTCTCCTGCTCACCCTTGGTCAGTCCACGTCTCTGCTTTCATCTTTCAGGCCTGGGCTCCTTCAGAGGGGGAAGGGGCGTCCACCTGCCAGAGTTCCCGAGTGATAGGAGGACACAGACAGGTCCTGACCAGCTGCTGCCCCTCCTCTTACAGCCCACCTTACACACCCCCCTCACTAAACTTCACGGAGGGTGGTAGGTGGTCTTGACAAGACTGGGTGCTTTCTGAGTGGCTTGGCTGGAGACTGGTGGTTACTTAGGACTGAGTATGCATGGAGCAAGGCATGCTTAAGAATGCTGCAGGGTGTGTTTGTGAGGGCACTTCCGGGGCCATGAGGGATTTATCATCCTTCTCACTCCAGTGTGGGTGGCACCACCCCCGGACTGAATACAAAGCAAAACAAGAAAGCAGGCTAGGGCTGGAGAGATGGCTCTAAGGTTAAGAGCATTGACTGTTCTTCCAAAGGTACTGAGTTCAATTCCCAGCAACCACATGGTGGCTCACTACCATCTGTAAAGGGATCTGATGCCTTCTTCTGGTGTGTCTGAACACAGCTACAGTGTACATACATATACATAAAAATAAATAAATAAATAAATAAGGCCTGGAGCTGACAAGACCTGCTCCATGCCTGTCCCCTCTTAGAAAGAAAGAAAGAAAGAAAGAAAGAAAGAAAGAAAGAAAGAAAGAAAGGGAAAGGAAAGGAAAGGAAAGAAAGAAAATAAAATAAAGAAAAGCAAGCAAGCAGGCCAAACAGCTGAGCCCAGCAGGCATTCCGCCTGTGGTTCGTGTGAACCGTGGCTCTCAGCCGGGAGCCTAGTAAACTCCTCCCTTCAGTCGTCTTTTTCAGGCAGGGTTGCAGGGTTAGATGAGAGATTAGCTAATAATACAGAGCTTCCCATACACTCCTCCGTTCATAGCCTCCTTCCTTTGGACACCCCGTTTCCTGGCCTGAGGTGGCTTGTCTCCCTTCTTCCTTACCATGTCCTATCATTTGGATCTTGTTAAATGGTCTCTTTGGCCTGGCGCACAGCCAGCGTTGTATGGTGGCTTTTCTCTGTCACTAGCTCCTGTGCCGAGGTTTTCCAATGCTTCTTGTTGTAAAAGTTACTGTAGGGGTTGGGGATTTAGCTCTGTGGTAGAGTTGCCGAGTTGGAGCTAGGTCCTGGGTTTGCAGTGGAGGGGTTGCCAGGGATTTGCAAGCTGTTTTATTAATACAGTTTTCAGACGTGTGGAGAATAAGCAGCAGTGGGAGCTTAGGGCAGTGTTTGTCTTCTGTGTCATAATGGATCTCTTAAATGTCTAGTTCAGTCATTCCTAAGGATCTCTTTGTTCCAGAGGACGCACAGACATGAACTCTTCACCCCTCCGGTGATAGGCTCCCTGCCCGAGGAAGGCGGAAGCAAATTCCAGGTTTGTACGTTGTCTTAATTATTAGGGGCGTATCTGTGAATGCAGGTGTAATGTTCACTGCTGCTCTTTTGTACACTTATTTTAGCGTGAGGTGACACATGCGGAAGTCAGAGTTGGTTCTTTGTTCCCCCATGTGGGACCTGGACATTGAACTCAGGTCATTATGTTTGGTGACAATGCTTTTCCCTAGTGAGTACTCTGGAACTGTCTTCAGACACACCAGAATTGGGCATCAGATCCCATTACAGATAGTTGTGAGCCACCGTGTGGTTGCTGGGAATTGAACTCAGGACCTCTGGAAGGGCAGTCGGTGCTCTTAACTGCTGAGCCATCTCTCTAACCCCATGCCTGGCTACTTTTAATTCATTCAAAAAAAAATTTTTTTTTGTCATTTTCTTGCTTGAGACAAGATCTCAGTATGTACACTGGCTGGCCTGGAACTTGCTATAGAGACAAGTTGGCTCAAACACACACACACACACACACACACACACACACACACGTACCTCTGCCTCTCAATGCTGGGATTAAAGCATGCACCACCGTGCCTGGTTAATTCATTGAATTTTAAGTGGAAATAACCTGAGTACCCATTTCACTGGTTTACAGGCACAGCTACATGACAGTTGCTGGTTGCCTAATGTTGTAGGCTCTGTAGCTGTGCCGGGGAAGCACTTACAGTCTCTGGCCTCCAAACCAAGTCCTGCACGGCTTTCTGAGCGGCTTCTCATTGTCTTCTGTGCGCTTGCTCAGAATACTGGCCGTTGCCTGTCCTTCTCTTGGTCACCATATAGCACAGGCCTGTTGGACTAAATGTACCATATCCATTGTAAGGGAAACGTAAAGGAATGTTGCTTTCATTACCACCCCACCCCCACCCACATACTAAAGAAACAATCCAGTGACCGCAGATGGGCCCTAGCGTTGTTGAACTCTCATAGTTTGGAAGGTGATTCCCAGACGGCACTGTCCTTCTAGTTCCAGCAATCTGCCTGGCCTCTGTCAGTCTGTCTGTGACTCTGTCTTCTCCAGCACTCAGGACCCCACTTAGGGATGGCCCTGGCTTCTGTCTGTGCCTCCCCATTTTTCCTGAGGCTCTAAATGGGTTTTGAAGGGGGCCCCTCCTATTCAGTGTTCCTTAGATTCTCGGCCTTGGTAGATCAGATCAGCATTCATTAGGCTGAGCAGTCCGTTAGAGACCAGAACAGTAATACTGGATAACGTTCAGACTCCTGCTTGGGAGTGTGATTGTGCGGACCTGTGACCCCAGCGAGTACGTAGGTGGAGGCAGGAGAGTGAGAATCCAAACTGGTCCTCAGCGCTGTCATGAGTCCACAGCTGGCCTGGGTTTCATGGGACTCTGTTCTAAAACACAGAAACCAACACAAATGCGTGTTCTGTGGTAGCACGCAGAGAGGAGACACTAAGGGGCTGTCCCGGCTGTCCTGGACCTCGCAGGCTAGCCCAGACACAGCATTCCTCCCCTCAGGCATGAGTACCCATGCGTGTCTTTGGGTACATTTCTGCTCATATGCATTTGACAGCTTAGCTCTTCATAGACTAAAATTAAACTTGCTGATTAATCTAAAGTTAATCTACATTAACTCTAAAGCACCGTATTCAGCACTTGTCTTAAAGAAAATTAGAATGTGATTTTAATCTTTAAGTTTTTATTCTGCTTTATTTTAGCTTAAAACAATAGAAACTTTATTGGGCAGTACAAGCAAAGTTGGTGATGTGATTGTCCTTGGAATGATAACCCAGTTGAAAGAGGTAAGTTAAATTTGATGTTCTTTGTCTTTTATGTTTGTGCTGCATTTGGTGGTGTGTTGCTGCGGTAATGCTTTTTCATGAAAAACAGAGGAACATAGTTTTCACAGAAAACATAGTGGTAACCTCGTCACCTGTGTCCAGGTTCTGCGGTGTTAGTGGGAAAGACTGTCCAGGTGTTGATTTGCGTAGCCTCCGGGTCGATCCCCGGTGACCTCTGCTTGAACTGACTCTGGGTTTCTGAGAAAGCGAGCTGTCGACCACATCCTGGTGGCCTGGAGGCACTGGTCATTTTCTTAGCCGAAGGCACCTGGTGAGGCCGAAAGGGCACCAGCCCGGGCCTTCCTTACTACCCTGTGGTTTGCAACAGTTCTTTCTTAATGTCTGTGAGTCTCAGGTAAGTGGTTAGTCTGAGGTTGCCAATAAACAAACAGAAAAGTGTGGATTAGGAATTACTCATATCTACAGATTCACTTCTCTCTAATGTATCCTGTTGTCATACTAGGTAGTATGTTAATAATTTTTATAGCATTCATTTCTTATACAAATGTGAGCATACTAATTCTGTTTTAGGGGAAGTTTTTCCTGGAAGATCCTACTGGGACAGTACAGCTGGACCTTAGTAAAGCTATATCCTTTAAAAAATATTCTGTCCAGGCATGGCGGTGCACATATTTAATCCCAGCACTCGGGAAGCAGAGGCAGAGGCAGAGGCAGGCAGATCTCTAAGTTTAAGGTCAGCCTTGTCTACATAGTGAGACTCTGCCTCCAAAAACAGGGGTGAGATGGGGCTGGAGAGATGGCTCAACAGTTAAGAGAGCTGGCTGCTGTAGGATCTGGGTGAATTCCCAGCACCCACATGGCAGTTCACAACACTGCAGGTTATTATTAAGACTCCTTTTGCTGGGCAGTGGTGGTGCACACCTGTAATCCCAGCACTTGGGAGGCAGAGGCAGGCGGATTTCTGAATTCGAGGCCAGCCTGCACTACAGAGTGAGTTCCAGGACAGCCAGGGCTATACAGAGAAACCCTGTCTTGAAAAAACAAACAAACAAAACCAAAAACCAAAACCAAACAAAAGACTCCTTTTAAGGTGCATATTTGTAATCCTAGCACTTGGGAAGCAGAGGCCAGAGTTTTAGGAGTTTTGAAGCCAGCCTTGGCTACGTGTCGCAACTTTTCCCTACACCAAATAAGACTTCCTCCCTAACACCAACACAAACCCCTAAGAGTAATCTAAAACAACACAACAAAGCTAAAAGTCCCTTGGGGCTCAGACTGTAACCTGATTACCATTCCGAGCAGAGCCTTGAATTCTTCCTCAGCTGCCCTGCACCAGTTCCACAGTGGCTTGTACACCGAGGCAAGCTTTGTCCTGGCAGAAGGTAAGCGCACTCGCCCCTTTCATGTCCTTGCTTGACAGTAAAACGGTTCCCGCTTGGGGAAGACACCTTAAGATGTAATTCCAGAGTGTATTCACCATGAGAACGTGACCTTGAGACAAGGTGACCTCGAGACAAGGTGACTCTTAAGAAACAGGCTATTAGCAAATGTTCTGGGCTGAGGAATGCACCTTGAGATTAGACTGTGGAGAAAGCTGTGGGACCCGAAGACCGCTGACGTGCACTTATGACACTGGAAATGTCTTCTGGACTTCACACAGGGTCATGTGCTCAGTCAGGTCCTGTCTGAGTAGCTGCTCTCTCTGTTCCTCAGCATGTGCTAGAACACCCCCCCACCCTACCCCCCCCTAAAATATGAGTTAGTTGGGTGGGGTATACTTATTTAATGTCATTTTCCTTGTGGAATTTGCACTGTCCATGGCTTTGGAGTTAGATAGCTCAGTATGACCGGTGATTTTTGTAGTTTAATTCATTGCCTTATGTCACATGAATTTGCTTTTCCAAAAGAGATAACTGAGCAGATCGTAATGCTTTGTTTCCTGGTTTGTTTATTTAGGCTGGTTTGAAGATCAAGTGTTTCACGCCAATGCCTTCGGATTTCCCCCCACTGAGCCCTCTAGCACCACAAGGTATTAAAGCGCTTGGTTTCAATTCGTATACTGGCAGCAGTGAAGGTCACATAGCTTATCTCAGTCACCACAAGGTGTCAGATGAGAAAAAGCAATGGAGACCCACTTGCTTTGGCAGATCTGATGCCCTCTTCTGGCCTCCACAGGTGCACACAGATTTATAGACACAAATATGCATAAGTGTGGTATGTGTTCTCATACATACATACACACACACACACTCACAAATACAATTTTTAAAGTGAAAAGATAATTAAAAAATGGAATATAAAGGCATAAAAAGAAAAAGGAATTTAATGAGCCATTGCTTTATATATTTATCTGTGTATCTCTGTAAATGGTAGGTCATCGTCACGTATGAGTCTAGTCCAGATCTCTGTAAATGCAGTGCTGTGGTGCAGTGGCTATGCACAGCACAGTGAAACACTGGGGCCGCCAGGCATCCGCGGCTCCAGCCGAGCGAGGGAGATGGGGACACTCTGCCCTCTTGTTCATACAGAAGGCGGAGTTGCAGGGAGCTCCTGCCTGGCCTGGGGCTGGTAGGGAGCTGGTGGGGACAGGTGGATTGCTCCTTTGGCACCCGAGTCTACTGTTGCTTTAACCTTTCCTGAGCAGACTTGAAGAAACGCCTATTCACTCACTCCAGGTAGCATACCAGTGGCAGAGCGAAGTGACAGTTCCACTCCGTCTGCCTGGTGGGACAGTGGTTTTATTGAGCTCACAGGCTCACAGGTGACCCCAGGACTGCTGCAGCATTTAAGTCTTACCCAAGCATAGCTGAGATGTGCCTGTAACAGCATAGGTGGAGTCTGTTCTTCCCGCTTCTCCCCAGCTCACTCCTGTGTGAGCTGGCACCTCCCAAGACTGCAGCTGGGGCAGGAGAGCGAAGAGCAGTGAGGTTCTATTAACTGGTCCCGTCCCCTCAGTCCGCGAAGACTGCCAGTAGGCGTGCCCTTGTGGAGGGTCCCTTGACAGTCTCTTGGAGTCAATCACAGCAGAAGTGGCTGCTGTGCTCTGAGGATAGCTTTTGAAGCATGCATACTGAATATTCCTCTATAAACAGTTTTCATGTGTGTGTGTGTTTTAAATAATTTGCAGGCAACATATTTCATATCTGGAATGTTGTGTTGTTGCATGGTTGCTATATCTGATATGTTTTTACTTTCTCCATGAACAGAATATGGCCTAGGAGATAATTGTGTTATAATTACATAGGGCGTACTATGGAAATATTAATTTTTTTGGAGGGCCTTCTAATGCGTCAGTGAAGACTTCTGCAAAACTGAGGCAGCTGGAGGAGGAGAACAAGGACGCCATGTTTGTGATTGTGTCTGACGTTTGGTTGGATCAAGTGCAGGTGCAGGAGAAGCTTCACATAATGTTTTCTGGTACTTTCTACTTTTATTTTCTCTCGCTCTTGAGCTGTTCTGAGGGATTGTGTTCTAAGGCTAAATGCCATGCGGTGGTGGTGGAGGGCCTCTGTGGGCCCTGCTACGTGGGAACCTGGGAGAGGGGATTTATTGAGCTGTGATTAGAGATCAGTCTGAGCAGCATAGGAAGACCTTGTTTTAGAAAGCAAACAAAGTCAAACCAAAGCTTTCACAGTTCCAGCCGGCCAGCCATGCTGACACCCGCCTTCAGTCCCACCACTTGGAAGGCAGAGGCAGGTGGATATCTATGAAGGCCAGGCTTGCTAGGACAACATAGTGTGGCCCTGTCTCAAGAATAATCAAATAAATAATAAATAACACGAAATTATCAGCCCCCCAAAGTGATGTCCTTTTGTTCCCTAGGTTATTCACCGGCACCGCCGACCTGCTTTATTCTGTGTGGTAATTTTTCATCTGCACCATATGGAAAAAATCAAGTCCAGGCTTTGAAAGGTATTGGTGATCTTTTGACTAAGAGTGTTTCCAGTCCAGGCAGTGGTGGTTCATGGCTTTAATCCCAGCACTTGGGAAGCAGCAGCAGAGGGAACTCTGAGTTTTTGCCAGCCTGGTCTATAGAGTAAGTTCAAGGACAGCCAGGGCTACACAGAGAAAACCCTGCCTTAAAAACAAAACAGGGGCTGGAGAAATGGCTCAGCAGTTAAGAGCACTAACTGCTCTTCCAGAGGTCATGAGTTCAAATCCCAGCAATCACACGGTGGCTCACAACCATCTGCAATGAGAAACAAATAAAAACCTATGGGGGGGACACAAGCAGGGGCCAGAGTAAGCGGGCCTGGAGCAAGAGGGAGAAAGGGAAGGAGAAACAAAACAAAAAAATTGAGTGTTTCTATATTTATATGAACTATATTGATAAATTATGTATAATATTTTAATTTTATCTAGGATTGTATTTAATCAACTAACTTTATGGAAATCACAAATTGGATTAAATATCTTTTATAATTTTCAGATTCCCTAAAATCTTTGGCAGACATAATATGTGAATACCCAAGTATCCATCAAAGGTAAAAATCTCTATTGACTACCTCTCTTTAAAAATCCAAAATAGTTTTGTTTTTTTTAAAAAAAATGAACCATGAGGTTTATATCAATGATTATAAAGGAAGTGCCTTTAGAAAAGGTCAGTGGGCTGGAGAGATGGCTCAGTGGTTAAGAGCATTGGTTGTTCATCCGAAGGTCCTGAGTTCAAGTCCCAGCAACCACATAGTGGCTCACAACCATCTATAGTATGATCTGATGCCCTCGTCTGGCACACAGGTGTACATGCAGACAGAGCTCTCATACAGAAACCAAATAAAACGTAGGTAGGTAGGTAGAAAGAAGGAAGGAAGGAAGGAAGGAAGGAAGGAAGGAAGGAAGGAAGGAAGGAAGGAAGGAAGGAAGGGAAGGAAGGAAGGAAGGAAGGAAGGAAGGAAGGAAGGAAGGAAGGAAGGAAGGAAGGAGGAAAAGAAAGGAGGGAAAGAAAGAAAGGGGGGAAAGAAGGAAAGAAAGAAAGAAGACGTTGAGAGCCCAGGGTGAAATCCTCACATCATGTGTTATACTACTCTCTGAGTCTATAGAGAAACAAGATGTAGAAGGGAGAGTGACAGTTTTATCCACAGTTTCTGGTGATACTGCTAATCTAGAAGTGGACCTTCATTCAGTATGATCATCATTGGCCTCATGAGCCTCTGTAAAGATGGAGTACATTTGTGTGTATATGCATGTGTGCTTGCGTGTGTGCATGCGTGTGTGCTTGCGTGTGTGCATGCGTGTGTGCTTGCTTACATGTGGTCACCACACTATTATTAGTAGAAAGTTTTGGAGACTTTTTAGAAGTTTGTTAAAATGCATAACATAAAAAACTGTAGCCAGGCATCATGGCCACAGTGCCGAGGAGACTGAAGCAAGGGGATTGCAGATTTAAGGCCAGCCCAGACTATGTAGCAAGACCTCTACTCAACAGAAAGAAACCCTGGGACTCAGTGGAAGGCAGTGACTTAGTTTTGGCTTCTGGCAGTGTCACATGTTGCTATTTCTAATGGCTGGTGTTGAATTTTTATGTAGTAGCCGTTTTGTGTTTGTGCCTGGCCCAGAGGATCCTGGATTTGGTTCCATTTTACCAAGGTAACCTTTGTTCACATTTTGTTCTGACAGTAAAGAGAATTGTGTATAAAGTTTATAAATACATCCTATATCACGCTGTTCTTCTAGGCCGCCACTTGCTGAGAGCATCACACAGGAATTCAGACAAAGGGTCCCGTTTTCAGTTTTCACTACTAATCCTTGCAGGTAAGTCACTCAAAAACAGCATTTTGTGTTAAACTTCTGTTCATTTAAAAATTACTCTCCTAATTTATTTCTGAAAATTGACTGCTATAGAGTAGATCTAAATAATAAATTTGGTTTTAGGTTCCTCAAGCTTTGAAAAATATTCTAACTATATTCAAATACTTCCCCAACAGTGACTTTATGGTCTCTGTGTTGGCAGTGGTACCCCCGGCTTCCTCAGGAATCCCATACCTGTGGGGCCAGGTGCCCCATGTCCTTTCTCTTGGATGTCCTGTAGATATGCGAGCACTCAGACCCTGCCTGAGCTCCACCGCGCACCTGTTCTGGGGCCAACCCCCTCTCATTCCATGACACCCCTGTCTTTGCAGTTGCTCAGGCCATCGCCATAGAGGTTTCCCCTACACAGTTTTTGAGGTAGCCCTACCATCTTCAAAATAAATGCTGAACCTGGTTTCCTCTCCGTACTATGACCTGAGATCTTCTCTATTCTGGATCTGCGACCTCTAGCTGCTGGTCCCTGGCTTCTACTGCCCTGCCCAGCCCCGCCCCACCCCCCCCACCCCACCCCCATGTAGTCTGTTCTTTACACAAGAAAGCATATCATGTTGCCTTCCTGTTTTGAAAGATGGGGTCCCTAACGCTGTTCCTAACAGCCCGAATCCAGCCAGTGATGGTCACGCCTGCCTGCGTGCTGTGCTGTTACTGCTTTGACTTTCTCTGCCCAGTTGCTTCCCTCACACCAGTCAGTCTCTGTGCCCCAAGCATGCAAGGCGCACTCCAGTGCTAGGTCCTGCCTTGTGCCTCCTGCTGCCTGCAGAGCTCCACTTCCACACATCGTAGCTGCTGCTCCACTTCAGGCCTGTGCTCAGGTCACTGTGCCTGACGAGCCTTCCCGGCTTTATCCTGCCGTCATACCATAGCCTTCTATCCCTCCTTTCCAAAGTATGCTCTCTTCACCTTTCTCTGTCTTTCAGTATACATCAGTATCATGTCTGCTTAATTTCTCTGCTCTCCTCCCCTATCAGAATGCAAAGTATGAATATATATATATTTTTTCTCTTTTGTTCACTTATCAGTTGCATAATATTGGGCATTAAAAAGCTGAATAGAGGGCTGGGGCACATCGCAATGGTAGAGTGCTTTCATAGGAAATGTAAAGGGCTTGGTTCAAACCCTAGCACTGTGCACGGGCATACTTACACAGAGACAGAAAGCCAGAAACAGGCAGAGAGGGGGAGTTGGGGGCAGGGGAGAGGAAGTGGGAGTGGGATGGGGAAGAGAATTCAGTAAATAAAACTAGATTGGGGAACAGATGCGACAGACTGGCTGAGCCTCTGCTGTAGTGACCATTGAGAAGTGTAGTGAGAATTCAGTGCCTTGGTAAGACTTTGCCTTTAAAATTACCTTTTTTTTTCCTGAGGTCAAATATTCAACTCCTGTTTTATTGCAGAATTCAGTACTGTACACAAGAAATAATTATCTTCCGTGAAGACTTAGTGAATAAAATGTGTAGAAACTGTGTCCGTTTTCCTAGCAGCAGTTTGGATATTCCTACTCATGTAAGTAGATTTCTTTGATAAACTTCCTTTTGTTTTACATTTATTTCATTAATTTGTATATGAGTAGCTTACCTGCATGTATGTATGTATTCTAACCTGTGGAGGTTAGAAGAGAGCATTGGATCCCTTGGTTCTGGAGTTACAGACAGAGGTAAGCCTCCAGGTAGGTGCTGGGAATCAAACCCAGGTTCTGTGCATGAGCCACAGCGCTGTTAACCACTGAGCCAGTGCCCCGGCCCTTGGTGTCATTTTAAAAACGTGTGTTTCTTGGTGAATGTATCTGCACATGCATGTGCAGGTACCCACCAAGGCCAGAAGAGGGCACTGTGGCCCATGGAGCTGAGTTACAAATGTTGGCAGGCAGCCTAGCATGGGGGCTGGGATCTGAACTCTGGCCTCATGATATAGCAGCCCCTTGCCTAGCCACTGAGCCATCTCTTCAGCTCTTTTGGTTTTTTCTTCTTTCTTTGTTTCTTTCTTTCTTTCTTTCTTTCTTTCTTTCTTTCTTTCTTTCTTTCTTTCTTTCTTTCTTTCTTTCTCTCTCTCTCTCTCTCTCTCTCTCTCCCTTCCTTCCTTCCTTCCTTCCTTCCTTCCTTCCTTCCTTCCTTCCTTTCTTTCTTTCTTTTTAGTATTTCTTGAACTATTTTAAATGATGCATCTTATGAACTTAGTTAAGTTCCTTCATGCTTATATTTTGACATTTTCCTTGTGGTTTAAGGTAGAATTGGGTTTTGTCTGTATATCAGGACTAGTGGCTTTCTTCTGAAGAACCCAGAGAACAGCTGAAGGCCAGACCAAGCAGGGACTTTGTTTTAAACTTCCCATTTTCCCTTAAAACTCTTAGATTTTACTTCTGAATGTGTATAATTTTTATAAGATTATAAGAGAAGATCATATTTCTCATGTTTATTACATATTTTGTATGGTATGTCCACTTCAGGAGGATGTGCAGTGTTTATCTTGTAAATTCAAAGTTCCCAAATTTACAGTTGTCACTGTGATGCACTAAAGTGAAGTAAATCGCTTTTGGTTTTTTTTGAGACAAGATCTCAAGTGTAGCTCAGGCTGTCCTCAAATTGATGGCAGCATTCCTGCCTCAGGCCCTGATTGGTGGGAATGCAGACTAGCACACCTGTGTGATTTTTTTTTTTTAATGAGCTGAATTAGTAGATTATTATATGTACAGCTGATTTCAAAATGACTAAAGGGAGGAATAGTGTTACAAAAAAGGAAAACAGATTTTCCAGGCTGAAGAGATGGCTCAGTGGTTAAGAGCACTGACTGTTCTTCCAGAGGTCCTGAGTTCAATTCCCAGCAACCACATGGTGGCTCACTACAATCTGTAATGGGATCTGATGCCCTCTTCCGGGGTGTCTGAAGACAGCAATGGTGTACTTGCATACATAAAATAAAAATAAGTCTTTAAAAATAAACAGATTTTCCCCCTGAAAGATGTGATAATTTCATCTTAAGAGAATGTTTATTGGTGGTCAGTGATTCAAGGCTTCCTTGATTTGTAAATATTCTAAGTCTTCACGGGAACTAATAATGTAAAACTATTTGTTTCTGTTTTTCCTTTCACAGATTTACAGTTTTACTTTGTCTTGTGTTCTGTTGTAGTTCGTAAAGACCATCTTGTCTCAGGGACATCTGGTTCCTCTCCCTCTTTATGTATGCCCCGTCTACTGGGCATATGATTACACTTTGCGAGTGTACCCGGTGCCCGATCTGCTGGTCATCGCAGACAAGTACGATCCGTTTACCGTGACCAACACCGAGTGCCTCTGCATAAACCCTGTAAGCTGCTGTGGGCGGGCAAGCGGAGAACAGTTTCCTTCTTGTCTCGTTTGTCAGTCTTTATGTGGATGTTGGGGACCACGGTGGGACTCAGTTCCCTTCCTTCTGCCATGTTGGTCCCTAAGATGGCTCAGCAGCGAGTTCCTTATCATTGAACCACTGTGCACCCATAGCACATCTTTATGACTATATAAAATCATCGTTTCGATCAAATATATAGTCAGATACTGATAGAGTTTGGTATACATAGAAGATTTTTAAACCCTCAGTATATATAATCATAAAGTATTCTAAGTTTTTTTAAGTAACAAGCATATCAAACTATAAAGCCCAACAAGTATTTTCCTTTTCAAAGTAGCAAAGTCATATATACTGTACAATTCCTCTTTGGGAGTTGCTTTCATTTCCTGTAACTGTTTCTTTTTTGATTTTTCCTGATAGGGTTTCTCTGGAACTCACTGTATAGACCAGGCTGGCTTCTAACTCAGAAATCCACCTGCCTCTGCCTTCCAAGTGCTAGGCTTAAAGGCGTGCGCCACCATTGCCTGGCCTGTAACTGTTTAACTTGTTCATGGTTATTTATCTTTTGAGAATTGTGACTTGTAGAAACTACCCAAAATGTCCAGAATCTAAGCGTGATATTTCATTTTGAGTTACTATTTGAATTTTTTCTTTTTGTTTTGTTTTTTGTTTTTTCGAGACAGGGTTTCTCTGTGTAGCCCTGGCTGTCCTGGAACTCACTCTGTAGGCCAAGCTGGCCTCAAACTCAGAAATCCGCCTGCTTCTGCCTCCCAAGTGCTGGGATTAAAGGCATGCGCTACCACCACCCGGCTTACTGTTTGATTTTTTTTTTTTTAAATCTATAACCTTGAAACAATTTTAGAAAGTTCAAGCTGCTTTAGTGTCTGGAAATATGACAGAAAAGCAGAGCCTCTGGGAAACCTTAGAGCTTTATCATGGACAGTCACGTGTAGTTCCTGCTCAGTGGGACTGGGGACACACTGGGAGTCTGTGAAGCCCTTATTCAAGGGAATGGCAGGGAAGCCTCCGTGAACTGGAGTCTGTCTTCTATGCGTGTTTAGTATTTTACTTGCTTCCACAGAGTAGAACCATGCCAAAACATTTTCAGTGACATTTGTTGGCATATATTAACTTAAAACATTACGACTATGGTGGCACACACCGTTAATCCCAGCCCTTGGAAGGCAGAGGCCAGCCTCATCTTCAGAGCTAGTTCCAGAACAGCCAGGGCTATACAGCCAAATCATGTCTTGAGAAAAAGAACAGGAAGGAAGAAGGAGGGAGGAAGGGAAGGAAGGAAGGAAAGAAGGAAGGAAGGAAAGAAGGAAGGAAGGAAGGAGGGAAAGAAAGAAAAAGAAAGAAAGAAAGAAAAGAAAGAAAGAAAGAAAGAAAGAAAGAAAGAAAGAAAGAAAGAAAGAAAGAAAGAAAGAAAGAAAGTAGGTAGGTATATGTGATTCTAGAAATAGGGGTTATTTTATACAAGGCAAATAGTTACTTATGGATATTTTTGTCTTCAAAGGGATCCTTTCCAAGAAGTGGATTTGCATTCAAAGTTTTTTACCCTTCCAGTAAGACAGTAGAAGACAGGTAAGCGTGCGTACCAAACAGCAGGGGCTGTGGTTTTATGTTGCAGAAAGTCACATTTGATAGGTATGTTTAAATTTTTCCTTACATGTCTGCTGCACTGGCTTATTGGGAATGCATTATGTTTAACAGTCATGTTAAGATCTTAGTTACCATGTTTCTGTTGCTAAGGACTGTTTTCAGTGGATTCTCTGGCTGGCTGTGCAGGTGGTCTTGTTCCCACAGAGATAACACATGAGGATGCTTCAGAGTCTTCCAGTAGCTCAGTCCTGTCCTGCGCATGGCTGGTTTTCAAAGCATAGGTAAACTGGCAGCCAGGCAGAGAGAAGCTGGATGTGTGTAGTGATGGTGTTCCAAGGTCTTAGAACAAAATGATCGCTGGGCAGTGGTGGCGCGTGCCTGTAATCCCAGCACTCTGGGAGGCAGAGGCAGGCGGATTTCTGAGTTCGAGGCCAGCCTGGTCTACAGAGTGAGTTCCAGGACAGCCAGGGCTATACAGAGAAACGCTGTCTTAAAAAAAAAAAAAAAACCAAAAAAAAAAAAAAAAACCAAAAAAACAAAACAAAACAAAAAGAACAAAATGATCACCAGGTGAGAGTGGTGTCAGAAGCCGCATCAGAGCTCCTGGGGCTGGAGTTACAGGTGGTTGTGAGTTGTGTGCTTGCTGATGTGAGTGCTGGGAACGGAACTCTGGTCCTCTGCAAGAACTTCAGAGTTTAAGCTACCTCTCCACCTCCTAAATGATTTTTTTTTGACACAAGTTCTCACTATGAGCTGGGATTCTGGCATGTGCCACTGAACCCAGTGTTTGGAGTGGAGCACACATTTCTAAAGCATGTCCCCCACCCCCATCCCATCTCTTGCTGCTATAGATTAGACTCAAGGACATACTCGGTGAGAATTTTACCAACTGGCTTGCCTGAATTTGCCATCTTACCTCAGCCTCTGGAATGTGCCACATCACACTCTGCTTCCATTTCTTGTGTTTGTTTGAGCGTGGCTTGGAGCTATCCTTCCGCTTTTGATCAGACTACTTTAGTAAAGATATCTCTTTAGAACAAGCTGGCCATGACACACATTGTTTAATGTTTCCTCTTAAATTTGCAACAATGTGAATATACTAATTGACCTGTCTTTAAACATAACTACAAGTTATTAAGAAAGGAGCAATCTCTTACTGCTTTATTTTATTTTCTATTTCAGCAAACTTCAAGGCTTTTGAGACTGATGAAAATACGTGAAATGAATTTTCTTATCTTATGTATTTTGTATTTTAAATTGTAATAAACTTATGGTAAACCTTAGAATGTTCTACACATTGAATTTTATGAAAAATTGGTACCGCATTATATTTCACAAAGTTTTATAGAAAATTTTCTATGCAGTCTCGAAAATATGCAGATATGTTCAAGATGTAATCTATTTACACGTCTGTACTTGTTTCTTTATGGGCCAGTCTGTCAGTAGGTCTGTGTCTATCTGGTTTTTCAAGATAGGTCTCACTGTGCAGCTTTGGGAAGGTAGGTAGGTAGGTATCTATCTGGGTTTTTTTGGTTTTTGTTTTTGTTTTCTTGAAGACAGGGTTTCACTATATAGCCTTGGCTATCCTAGAACTTGCTCTGTGGACCAGGCTGGCCTTGAACTCACAGAGACTCACCAACACCATACTATTCCCATAGTTTTTAAACTTACAAAGCATAAAGCTTTTGCTATTTAGCTTTTTGTTCTGCTGAGGCTCAGACCCAGGAGCTCACCCACTGCTAGGCTCAAGTTCCACAGTTTACTTTGAATCTGTGCTGCTATCACAATACCAAAGACAGGATAATTTACCATGAACAAAAACTTGGATTTTGAGCGGTCCAAGAAAGAAGGGCAAACAAACATAAGGACTCAGATCCTGTCTCAGAAAAGAGAAGAGGGCTGGGTGCTTAGCTCCATGGACAGTGCTCATCTCTTGTACAGGGGTAGAAGCTCACACCCAGTAAGATGGCAACTTGTCCTGAAATTTGAAAATATAAAGGTGACTTAAAATAGGTGGTACATGCTTTTTAATCTCAGTTCTCAAGGCAGGTTAATCTGTGACTCTGAAGCCAGCTGGACTATATACCAAGATCTAGGCCAGGTACAGTGAGGCCCCTGTCCCAAAACAAAAACAAAACCTCCAAACAAATTTACCAGCAAAACCAGAAAATACAAACAAGGATAAACTTTAAAATGTTTTTATATCCAGCAGTCTCATCAGAAGTAACCTCTGGAGGGCTGGAGCGAGGGCTCCGTGGTTAGGACTTGCTCTAGAAGCGCTGGCGCCCTCTTCTGGCCTCTGTAGGCTCTTACATTCACGTGCTTATATACACACATAGATATACACATCCGTAAATAAAAGAAATCTTTGTGTTGTTTTTTTTTCAAGACAGTTTTTCTGTATAACCTTGGCTGTCCTAGAACCCACTCAGTAGGTGAAGCTAGCCTCAAACTCAGAGATCTAGTTACCTTGGCTGCAGAATGTTGAAATAAAAGGCAAGAAAATAAATCTTTAAAGAAATAGGTTTTAATATATGGTTACACATCCCAGTTTCTTCTCTGTACATTTTTCTCCTGCAGAAGTATTTTGGGATCAGGCTTTACATGTTAAACTGTGTCCCCTCCCTCTGTAGTATATGCATTCATTACACTATACATGCAGGGTACCTGGGAATCCAGTTCCACCTGAGAAAAGCAGTGGTCTGGGTCTCATGAGACTTATGTTCAAATGATGCCACATCTGACAGGGGCATTTCTGATGGGGTGCTTGGAAGTGGGAGCCTGTCAGTGGGAATTTAGATGACATTTACATTCTCAAGACTTGAGGGACCAGGAATCCAGGCTGTTCTGCCCTTGGGCTAAACCAGAGAGAGACAGATGGTGACAGCAGAGTAGGTTAGAGGTTAAGAGCCGTTTGAGTGCTAATACTTCAGAGAGTCCAGGTTTAAAGATACCAAGGCAAGGGCTAGTAAGGCAGTTGAGCAGCTAAGCCCTTGTGTGGACTCGGACGACCTGAGGTGGATCCCCTCCCTGCTGGGGATTATACAGTATCGAAGGAGGAAGCGGACTTCCTCGTGTCATCCTGACTTCTACTGGTGTCCACAATAAGTGCATACAGTAGTAGCTCTAAAGAGACCAAGACAACTGTGTGAAGAGAATTAGGAAGGAAATGGCGGAAACCAGACAGGAAGAGATTTCTTACAAAGCCTGTGATGGACGACAGCTCAGAGCACAATGGAGAGCACGTTGTAGACGGTGGTGGGACAAGGCAGGCCGTGGTGGCGGCAGGGCCGTGAGCATAACGTGGAGAGGAATCTAGGATTGCATTTAGGCTTTCGGCTTAAAAGCCGGGGAGGTGGAAGTACTGAGACTTCAAGCTCCAGGGGATATCAGGGTCTCGCTGAGATGTCTACCAACACTCAGATAGAGACAGCCAATGTATGGTCCTCCAGGGGCTCAGTGGTCAGGAGGGAACGAGACCTGACCTTGTCGATGGTTTCAGCCCAAAGTGAGATCTATGAACGTATCTTAATTTTCTTAAAGAGGTCTAATTTTGAGCTCTGAATTTCCTGACCTTTCTTCATATGTGCTAGATTATAGATGTCTACTACTACACTTGACCAAGTCTTTTTTTGAACCACAGTTGAAGTTTTAAAAATATAAGCTATAAAGCCCCATCAGTGTATATTCCTCAGTGAATGCTCACAGGGCATACGCCCAGTGTGACAACGTGCCAGGACTGAGAACGAACGGCGCCTCCCTGGAAACTCACACTTCTTCCATTCCAGGCACAGCGTGTCTTTCTCTTCTAAGAACAACCACCACACTCTCTTACCTCTTATCTCTCTCACTCTCAGTCTCTCTCTTGGGCTCTCCTCCCCTCCCCCTCTCTCCACATGGTCATGGCCGGTCTCTGCTTCTCTACTCTTCCTCTCTCTGCCTTTCTCTCCCTTAACCCCCTTAACTCCCCTCCCCATGCCCTGAATAAACTCTCTTCTATGCTAAAAAAAAAAAAAAAAAAAAAAAAAGAACAACCACCACTGCATTTTTTTGTTTTTTTATTTTGTACAACGTAGTTTCTACCAGTGAGGTTTACTTAGCCAAGTTTTATTGATTATGTAGCGGACCCCATCGATATTCATTATTCTGCATCTTGTTTCCTCTATATAACATTACGTTATATACTGTTGCTGTATAGCTGACGTGTGGTGCACATATGCTATTAATTATCCATTTAACTATAAATGACAACTGGCTAGTTTCTAATATTTGAGGATTGCCAATAATGCTGTTAAAAATATATACACTCTGGGGGGAGGTGGGCGTGTCGGGTAGAGGGGCATATACATGGAGGCAGGGGGTGGGAGGAGGGGTAGGGAATCTTTGGGAAGAGAGGCTTTTAGGAGGGGGCAAATTGGGAAAGGTTTTACCATTAATGTAAGTGAAGAAGATACTCAATAAAAAAAATTAAATACACACACACACACACTCTAAGGGGCTCAGTGGATAAGAAAGCATAGTACTCAGACTGGAGAGATGACTCAGCCATCAAAGGCGAGGCTCACAACCAAAAACATAAGAATGCATATTGCTCTTTCAGGGGACCCAAGTTCGGTTCCCTGCACCACCGCAGGTAGCTTACAACTACCTATAATCCAGCACCGAGGGATACGACTTACTCTTCTCTGGCTTTGGCAGGCACCTGCACTCCCATGCACATACACACAATTAGAACTAAACCTTTAAAGTGTGCGTGTGTTGCATCTTTCCAGGCAGTGGCAGTGCTCGCCTTTAATCTGAGCACTTGGGAGGCAGAGGCAGGCGGATTCCTGAGTTCGAGGCCAGCCTGGTCTACAGGGTGAGTTCCAGGACAGCCAGGGCTACACAGAGAAACCCTGTCTCGAAAAACAAAACAAAAGTGTGTATGTGTATACGAATACATCTAGCACACGTGATGTTTCTGTTGGATGTATACCTCAAAATGGAATTTTCATTATATGCGTTATATTCAATAGTAATTCCCAAGTGATTGCTCTAACGTATTTTCCCAATATAAGAGAGTGCTGACCAGTGTCCTTAGAGCACAGATTTTTAAATTTTATATGCATTGGTGCAAAGGGTGTCAGATCTCTGGAGCTGGAGTTACAGACAGTTGTGCACTGTTCTGTGTGTGCTAAGAATTTAACCCAGGTCCTTTGGAAGAGCAGCCAGTGCCTGCTCCTATCTGTTGAGCCATCTTTCCAGCCCTACAAAGGTTTCTTTCTTTCTTTCTTCTAGTGATGTAACATTAAGAACCAGGTTGGCAGGATGACTTAGTGAATAAAATCATTCGCTGTGCACAAGCCTAACCCTGAGTCCCATTCCTGGAACCCACACTGGAAGAGACAAACTCCCAGAAGTTGTCTTCTGACCTACATATGTGTTTCTAGCGAATGCATGCACATATATAATGATAAAATTTCAAAAAATACATTACAGGTAGAGTAAGCAATAAACATCTGATCCAATGATAGATGACGTTTAACAGGGATAATGAGCCGCACCGGTGATGCCCAGGGAGGGGAGCGGACAGGAAGGGCAAGGAGAGGAGAGAGCAAGCATTTGGAATCTGAGAATGAGAGGAGAAGAAGTCACGAAGTCCTTTTCAGCCATTTCAAGCCTCCAGGTTTTAAGCATTTATTACTCAAATGGAGTCAGCTGATAGTCGGGTGAGTCTAGAATTTAGAATGTGAAACAGGCCGGGAGCGAGTGGTGGTGCACGCCATTAGTCCCAGCACTTGGGGGGTGGGGGGGCAGAGGCAGGCGGATTTCTGAGTTCGAGGCCAGCCTGGTCTACAGAGTGAGTTCTAGGACAGCCAGGGCTACACAGAGAAACCCTGTCTCCAAAAACAAAAATAAAAAACAAAACTACCCCCACCCAACAACATAGAATGTGAAACAGAAGTTGGTTATTTGGGTTTATTTACTTGCTTGTTTGGGGTTTTCAAGGCAGGGTTTCTCTGGGCCTTGGCTTTTCTGGAACTTGCTCTGTAGACCAGGCTGGATCTCATGGGGGCACTTCCCCAACTGAAGCTCCTTTCTCTGTGATAACTCCAGCCTGTGTCAAGTTGATACACAAAACCAGCCAGTACGCTAGCCTTGAACTCAGATAGATGCTACTGCCTCTACCTACCTGTGAGTGCTGGATTAAAGGCGAGTCACTACTGTAGTCAAGTACATATATTTAGCATGTGAAAGAGATGGTGTAACGGAGATGAGGTGCCACGCAGTCTTGAGACATTCTACTTAAAATGTAACAGAGGAAGGCCTGCAGCCTGGGACAAAGAATGCTTGTTTCCTTCTCCTGTGTCAGGCCCTGGGTTTGGATCTATGGACATTCCTTCTCTCTCTCTCTCTCTCTCTCTCTCTCTCTCTCTCTCTCTCTCTCTCTCACACACACACACACACACACACACACACACACACACACACACACGAAGATGGAGAGAGATGGGGAGGGAGGGGCAGAGAGAGGGGGGGGAGGAGCCTGGAAAAGGTCTCCTCACTGCAGGAAGGCCAGTGTAAGCTGCTGAATGTGAATGCTGTGCGTGCTTTGTTGCCATAGGAGGCGGGGCAGTGCTCTGGTAGAGATGCTAGAACTAGGCTCCACTGTTTCTTCAAACCAAGCAGACACTACCCGCTACACAAAACTGGTCTGGGGCTGCCCAGCTATCAATACACAACCATACTCTGGACATGGGGCTATGACTCAGTGTGACACACCTAGCCCTGTAACAAAACAAAGTTTCTGTAGTCTGGCCCTGTAAAATTCCATTATATAACTACTATATCTGCTACATTAGTTCCTTGTGGAGCAAGGGGGTGTAAACAAAAGATGTGCACTTATAATTCTATTCTCAAACCAAGGAAATTGATCAGGACAAAGTCTGTAATTTTGCTAAGTGATTTATGAGATCTTACATTTACATTATAAAAAGTAAACACCTTTCTGGTGCTTACTGGGCTCTGGGATCTTTTTTTTTTTTTGCCCCCAATTTTTTTGCCCCCAAGGGTTTCTGGAGACAACTATAAAGAGGAATGCCTGAAAGTGGAAAGGATTCAACGTTGGCTCTACAAAGTAAAAAGAGTCAGATAAAGTTAGGTTTGGGAATTGTAGCCTTGGCTAGAAACTTCTCTCTTGTCCGGGAAATTAAACAGCTATTAAGACACAGCGCTGAAAATGAGGACAATTACCACCATAGACTGCAAAGTACACGTATCCTGACACAGTAGTTTAAAACAGTGGAGCCTATTTCTAGCATTTCTACCAGATCAATGCCCCTCCTCCCAGGTGTTACTATGGCAACAAAGCACGCGCGCTACTTGCTCTGGTGATCTAGCCGTTACCTTCCTGGCCTGGTCAGTTCTTCGTGAACCCGACTCTGAAGCACATCCTTGACACTCGTTTCGCGCTGATCCTTCACTGTGTCTGGGCGAGGGGCCGCGTGGATCACCATGGCCAAGGCGGCGGCCTCCTCAGCGCTGGAGGACTTGGATCTGAGCGGAGAGGAGGTGCAGCGGCTCACCTCCGCCTTTCAGGATCCAGAGTTCCGCCGAATGTTCTCCGAGTACGCCGCGGAGATCACGGACCCTGAGAACCGGAGGCGCTACGAGGAGGAGATCACAGCCCTGGAGCGGGAGCGTGGGGTGGAGGTGCGGTTCGTGCACCCGGAGCCGGGCCACGTGCTGCGTACCAGCCTGGACGGGGAGCACCGCTGCTTCGTGAACGTGTGCAGCAACTCGTTGGTGGGCGTGCCAAGCAGCCGCCCGGGCCCGGGGCGCGGCGGCACAGCAGCTGGCAGCCACTGGTCCCTGCCCTATAGCCTGGCTCCCGGCCGCCAGTATGCGGGCCACAACGGTGCCCGCTACACCGTCTACGACGTGGTCTTCCACCCCGAAGCGCTGGCGCTGGCCCGGAGCCACGAGCGCTTCCGCGAAATGCTGGACGCCACTGCCCTGGAGGCGGTGGAGCAGCAGTTCGGCGTCAAACTGGATCGCAGGAACGCCAAGACCCTGAAGATCAAGTACAAGGGGACGGCCGAGGCCGCAGTGCTCCGCACGCCCCTTCCCGGAGGCGTCCCGGCCCAGCCCGAGGGGGAGCCGCCAGGGCTTCTCCCGGACCCACCATATCCATACCGTTACCCCACGGCGGCGGCGGCGGCGAGCACCGGCTGCTCGCCCGCGTCCCCGGTTCCCGAGGGCGTGCAGCGCCCGGAGCCCACGGAGCCGCGCTGCTCCGTGGTGCAGCGCCACCACGTAGACCTCCAGGATTACCGCTGCTCGCGCGACGCGGCCCCGAGCACCGTGCCGCACGAGCTGGTAGTCACCATCGAGCTGCCGCTGCTGCGCTCGGCCGAGCGGGCGGAGCTGGAGGTGAAGGGGAAGCTGCTGTGCCTGGACTCGAGAAACCCCGACTACCGGCTGCGGCTCTCACTGCCGTACCCGGTGGACGACAGCCGCGGCAAGGCACAGTACAACAAGGCGCGGCGGCAGCTGGTGGTCACGCTGCCGGTGGCGCTGGCGGCCGCGCGCCAGGACCTGGCGGCGACACCGGAAGAGCCGACGGACGAGGCCGGAACCGACGACACGACTTGCACTTCCGCGGGCGATCTTGCAGCGGCGCCGGAAGAGTGTGCAGAGAGAACTGGAGCTGAGCACGGGGGAAAGAGCTGTGTGGGAGCCCCAGAGCCCGGGGCTGCAGACGCCGAAGGGGAGCCGGAGCAGGAATTCGGAGGGGACTCGGTGGCATCTTTAGGCGTCGGGGAAGGGACTCCTCCTGGGGACCGAAGCCTCCCTTATTCTGCTTTCCCGGGCGGCGACGCCGAATCCCCTGTTGAAAGACCAGTAGTGTGCGAAGACCTCAGTGTCCCGACCAGTGAGGAGCGGGAGGGGACCCGCCACGACACCTCGGGCTCAGCCATGGGTGGCCCCGGGACCGAGAGCATCGAACCCTTGTGCCCTCCTTTACAGTGTAATCAGGACGAAGACTCCGTGACTTTGCTCATTCAAGTGCCTGGGATTCAGCCGCAAAGTCTTCACGGGGAGCTGAGCACTCTCAGTTACGAATTGTGCTTCTCCACACAAGACTCAGGCTATTCCTTCACTTTGCAGTTTGCTCCGGAGAATAAGTTGAGTCCCAAAGAACCCGAGATTAACATTTCTTTAAATAATGCAGTCATAGTGCTGGCAAAATCTCCTGAGAGCCACGGACACTGGCGAGAGTGGTATTGTGGCTCGAACAATGATGCTTTGGAGGTAACCATTTCCACTATTTGTAATCTCTCTTTAAACGTTTTTGTTACAGGCACATAAACAAATATTTTCTATCTATTCATATGAAAGATAGTGCCAGTTAAGCTCATTCTCAAAGGGAAGATTGCACATATTCTGTACTAAGGATGCACTACAAGCCTTCAGGCTTGTCCTGTATTACGGCTGTCTACTTGGGGTCCACTGACCAGAAAAAACTGGATTTTAGTGATTCCTAGACTTCTGGAAGTGCATACAAGAAAATTGAGGGTTCTGTCTCTCCTGAGGAAAAAGGTTTTAACTATAGTTAAGATCTTGTCTCAAAAAAACAAATGTGTGTGTGTGTGTGTGTTGGGCTCTTGGAAATTTTTTTTGAGGTTTATATCCTATAAAGTTATATGTAACTCTAACATTGAAGAGGCAAAGTTCGGTGGCAGAGTGCTGTCCCGGGGCCTCCCAGAAAGTCAAGCTGTCATAGACATTTACCTTTGTAGTGTTTGACCCTGAGCTCTAGCCTGCCAAAACAGTTCACGTCTACATGTTTTTCTAAATCAAAATGGGGTTGTCATATTTGAAGACCCAAGTAGATTTTTTATAATTATACGATTAATTATCACCTTTGATAGAGCTAATGGGATCATAATACCCATTCTTTTATTTTATAGTATACTGCATCAAGTCCCAAGTATCGGGTATAATGATGTGAACCTGGACTTCTAATGTCTAGGAGCCTGAGGCAGGAGGATTATGAGTTTGAGGCCAGCATATGTTTTGTAGTGAGACATAGTCCTAAAGAAAACAAAAAGAAAATTGGGAGTAGTGAGACATATACAATAATTTCATTACTATATATGTTTTTATGAAACTAGTTGTAGAGAGACTTGTGGCTTTCAAGGCCAGAGTTGTCACTTTACACATAAAAAGTACTAAATACATATTTACACCTTGAATAGTAACTAGGGTAAGTCATAAGAGTTTTAGGGCCAGTGAATTCAGTGAAATCAGTCATTAGGATAAATACGAATTTTCTGAAGTTACCTTTTCCATATAGATATTTCTTTGGATTAGCTGAAAATCCAAAATATTTAGCTTATCTTTTTTAGAGTGAGGCAAAGATAATGAATAAATGAATGAATGAATGAATATAAGACCATGAATCTGCAAATGTTAGCAATGCAAATTGCTGTAAATGTAAAATTCTTCCAACCCATTAGTTCACTTGCAGATTCAAATATTGTTTAATCTAATTGAACATAACTTGAAACAAAAATCTTAATTTTTGTCCCCCTTTTTGGACCACTTAATTATCTTTATAATTACAATATTTACTTAAATAAAAGCACAAAAGATAATCTTATTTGGGGTAACACTGAACCAATCTTATAAATTAAATAATTTAAAATATGGTTAAATGGCTAATTCTCACTTCACATGAATATGTGAAACAAATTATATGGTGTTTGGATTTGGGTGATAGTGATGTTTAAATTCTCTAATAGTTGAGATTTTTGTTTTGTTTTGTTTTGTTTTTTGAGACAGGATTTCTCTGTGTAGTCCTGGCTGTCCTGGAACTCACTCTGTAGACCAGGCTGGCCTCCAACTCAGAAATCCGCCTGCCTCTGCCTCCCAAGAGCTGCGATTAAAGGTGTTCACCACCACCGCCCGGCGAGAATTTTTTATTGTCTTAAAAACTACTTAGTTTAAGTAACTATATACACATATAATATTTCACTATATACTATGTAACTATATACACTAAAATATTTCAGTTCTTAAAAATAAAACATATGATGTCTTTGAAAAGCCCACACCCATGTTCTCAAGTGTGTCTTTCCTCCTGTGTGAGCCTCTGTGTCTCTCTCCCTCCCTCCCTCCCTCCCTCTCTCTCTCCCTCTCTCCTTGAGAGAGTATCTCTCTATATAACTTTGGCTGTCCTGGAACTCTCTTTGTAGACTAGGCTGTTTCTTTTGCCTCCTGAGTACTGTGAGTAAAGATGTGAGGCACCATTGTCCTTGTTCGTAAAGTCAGTACTAAAATATTTAAACCCTGACATTGCTTCAAAAGTTAAAAATAAATAGGATGTATTTCTTATTTCTTTTAAATATTGTAATTGGTCCTTAGGTGGCTAAGAACTTTGTGTTAAGTTTATTTCATTTTGTTTCAGAGGTGGCCTGAGCTAGATTACGTAGCTAACGGGGACCCTCCTGCCTCTACTTCCCAAGTGCTAGAAAATAGAGGTTTGTGCCACTACATCCAGTTTACAGTCATTACAGTTTACCGCCAAGAATTTAGCACGAAGATTTGAACAGATCTACTTCTATATATTTCTTAGCTGGTTCATTAGAAATTAATAGAAGACTGAATTATAAAACCTATGTTTCCTTTGTAGCCTTTGCAGTGAATATTCCTAAAACATACTAATAGGCACCAGCCCTTAGGAGGTGGAGACAGAAGATCACCTGCAGGTACACAGGCTTCCCTGGGCTACCTCAGACACTATATATACTTGGAAAAAATGAAAGAAAAAAATGCCACTTGCAAGATCATCCTGGTAGGGAAAGCACACCTCTACTTTAGTGAACTTCGGAAAAGCATCACGACTTCCTCTTCTTTTTAGGTAGATCTTATGAACACCTGTTTTTCATATTAAATATATTCTGGGCAATATTAGGTTTTTTTTTTCCTCCTTTTACTTTAGGAAAGATTGTTTATCGATGAAGACAATGTTAATGAGTTCCTTGCAGAGGTCCTCGGCTCCCCGCTGAAGCAGGCAAAGTCTCCAGCCCCGCCACGGATTGAGGTTCTTCAGGTTTCTGATGAGCAGATTCAGATCCAGGCCAAGGTAAGATTTTAGTGGGCACTAAAAAATAGTGACTGATGGCAAGATTATGTCAAGTGACTACTGGCCAAATGACTGCAGTTCTTCAGTTCTTGACTTCAGAATTTGAAGTAACATGTACATAATGGATAGGCAGAGTGGTCATAAGGCTTCTTCTGTCTGCATGCCTACTATGTGATAAAACATTTTTTTA
This sequence comes from Apodemus sylvaticus, assembly GCF_947179515.1. NCBI lineage: Eukaryota > Metazoa > Chordata > Mammalia > Rodentia > Muridae > Apodemus > Apodemus sylvaticus. The sequence continues at coordinate 53,281,877 of NC_067477.1, forward strand.
TTTTCATGTTATAAATCATTTTATTGTGAATAAACACCAGAGGGATTAAAAAATCAGATGAGCCAGGCAGTGGTGGCGCACGCCTTTAGTCTCAGCACTTGGGAGGCAGAGGCAGGCGGATTTCTGAGTTCAAGGCCAGCCTGGTCTACAGAGTGAGTTCCAGGACAGCCAGGGCTACACAGAGAAACCCTGTCTAAAAAAAAAATAAATACAAAATAAAAAAAAAGTCAGATTAATTTAAAATTTGCTAAACAGCAATTGAACTTGCAAGAGAACCTTAGAATCAGAATTTTACAGTTAGACAAATTTAACAGTTTGTCTTGTTGTGATTTGAAACCCATAATCTTATATCCTGTGTAACGTTTATAAAAGCACCACAGCAAAAGCATTTTAAGGCTCACACAACTCAAAAAGATAATCATGGCCTCACTGCTAAAAATATACCAAAAGACAATTTAGTTAGCTATTCCAAGAAAAATACTTTTATGGGAACAACTTGGGCATATGCACTGTGTCATACATGTGTGCATACAAACAGGAAACATTTATATGTATGAATGTTTTGCTACATGTATGTCTGTGCCACACTTGTGCCTAGTGCCCACGGAGGCTAGAAGAGAGCACTGAGCCCCTTGGAAGTGCAGCTCCACAGCTGTGAACACCATGTAGGTTGGGAAATGAACCCATGTCCTCTGGAAGAGTAGCCATTGAGCCTGTTCTCCATCCATCCCCTAATAAAACATTTTTAAATCTGATTTTTAGAAGGATAGATATTTTTAATCCCACAATATTCCTCCGCTTATGATATATATATTTAGAAAGTTTGCAGAGATAAGCAAGTCTCTTTGACTTTCAAGTCATAGAAATGACATCATAGACTTTACTCATTGTTTTTTAGCTGAATCTTCAGTTTGGTTGTGCTATGAACAACACTGGACAAAAGCAGCCTAGGAACTAGCATTCCTGACTGCGTAAGAAAAGTCTAGAAATTCAGTGATGCCCTTTTAGTAATTAAAGGTATTTATAGGCACTCTTCAAAAGCTTGCTCCTTGATTGTGAAGGAGATGAAGAATTTTTTTTTTCTAATTTTAACCAGGCTTGGTGGTGCAGGCTTTTAATCCTAGAACTCAGGAGGCAGAGGCAGAGGCAGGCCAGCCTGATCAACACAGGGAGTTCCAGGACAGCCAGGGATGTGTAGAGAAACCTTGTCTCGAATGAAAGGAAGAAAAAAGAAAAAGAAATGCACATACAAATAAATAAACAAATAAATAAATATTTTAAGAAAGGATTTTTATTTTATGTGTATATGAGTGTTTTGTCAGCATGTATATATACACACTTGTTATAGCAAGTGTGCTAGGGGTGGGGGTGGGGCACCCTTCCATATGGATGCTGGTAACTGAACCTGACCTTCCCTGCAGGTGTTCTTAATAAAGCATTTCTCCAGCCTTAACTCAAAGAATTTAGCTAGAAAATCAAAGCCACCAGTCATTGTGGCTTAATTTCAGGCAGATCTCCAGTTCCAAGCCAGATCCTGTCTAAAAAAAATCTTAAGGGCTGAAGAGATGGCTCAGAAGTTAAGAGTACTGACCCCTCTTCTCCAGGTCCTGAGTTCAATCCCTAGCCAACCACATGGTGGCTCACAACCATCTATACTGAAATCTGGTGCCCTCTTCTGGGCTGCAGGCATACATGCAAGCATAACACTATACATAAGTTTTTTATAAGAAAATTGAATCTAGTTTGAGGTTGAGATGGCTTAGTAGGTGCAGGTGCTTGCTGAAACCATGTAAAGGTGAAAGGAAAAAATGACCCACTACCACACAACACACACACGCACGTATGTATGTATGTGCGTATGTAAAGGCACTCATGGCCACACTTGAGTTTGATCCTAGCACCTATGTGGTAAAAGGTGATCACCAACTCCTACAAGTTGCCCTCTGACCTTTGTATGGGCTTTTTCATGCATGAACAAACACACACACACATATACATAGAGGCTATGATTCAATTTCTGTTGCTGCAAACAATTACTAATTTGCTATTTCTCATGATACAGTTGCAAGGATGTAATGATCCTGATGGGCTTCAAGAAAAGGAGAAAGGAGTCAAAGAAGGACGTCCTGTGAGTGAAAAAGCAAGCACTGAGCGCTCTACCTCCTCTCCAGCTGATCCTGATGTGTCTGCAGCAGCTGAAGCACTAAAAAGAAACCCTTGTGGCTCAGCTGTGGGCCTGCAGCACAGCTGTCCTGATGTTCCTCACGTGCTGTCTGGCAAACCTCTGCAACCAGAGGCAAAAATGGATCCTGAGTTTATAAGAGAAAGCAGTACTACTACTTACTCGGCTGAGGAAAAGGAAAATATAAAAGTGCCAGTAATAACTAAGGAAAAAGAAACAGATGGAGATCACCCATCTTCATTACTGAACAAAACTGTAGTTCAAAACATACCTGACTTTGACACTATAAAAGAGACAAACATGCAGGATGGTAGTGTGCAGATTATTAGAGACCACACGACCCATTGTGCATTCAGTTTTCAGAATTCCTTGCTATATGATTTGGACTAATGTATATAATTTTGAAATTTAAATGTCGAGTAAAAAAAATTGGGACCTAAAGAGCTTCTTTGTGCTTTTAACTATAAGTTGGTGTAAAAACAAACCTTTACAGTTGATTTGGAGAGGAAGTTATCAGCAATCCCAGCACCATGCACTGGAACCTGGTGGTCAGATCAGGTAGGCTCAGCGACATGAGACCATGTTCTTTTAAAAATAAGAAAAAACCCTAGAGATACTTTTCTCTAATAGTTTCCATAATAAAAGAAAATCTATGTGATTTTTCTAATAGAAATATTTTTCTCAAAGTATTTTGTTAAACACTTGGAGCCAAGGAGCTGTGTGGACACACGGGTCATCACATGCATATGGAAGTCAGAAGACAGTGTATCTCTGGGATTAACCCAGGTCACCAGCCTTGGTGGGAAGGGTCTTTCTCACTGAGCCATCTGTCTGGCCCGTTAGTTTGTGAGACATAGGTTGGTTCTGTATTCCCTAGGTAGCCTGAAAGTCTTCCGGCCTCATTTGAGTGCTGGGACCATGGCATTCATCAGCCTGCTGGCCTTTATCTACTGCAAGTATATAATGGGTTTCTGTTCAGTTTGGTTTTCTATTAAAGTTTCAAAATAAAGGTTCAGAGTTATGTTTGCTACCTAAATTCTCAAGAATGCAGTTAACTGGTATATGATGGAGGAATACAATGCTAAAATTTGTTCATATGTTCCAACATATATATGTTGGAAATAGATTTTTTTTTTTTTTTTTTTTTTTTTTGGTTTTGTGAGACAGGGTTTATATATGTTGGAAATAGATTTTTTTTTTTTTTTTTTTTTTTTTTTTTTTGGTTTTTTGAGACAGGGTTTCTCTGTATAGCCCTGGCTGTCCTGGAACTCACTCTGTAGACCAGGCTGGCCTTGAACTCAGAAATCTGCCTGCCTCTGCCTCCAAGTGCTTGGATTAAAAATGTATGCTAGCACTGCCTGGCAGAAATAGGTTTTTAAGAATGGAAAGAACAACTAACATAATGATCTGAACCAGTAGAAATGAAACTTAGCTACTTTTGCACCAATTTTCATCAGTCTGTCACATATATAATTTAAGATAATTTGGGGTTTGCCCTTAATCCAGGCTGAGTTCCAGGACAGTCAGGGCTACACAGAGAAACCCTGTCTTGAAAAACGAAGAAAAAAAAAAAAGATAATTTGGGGTATAGTTGGATAGTAAAGGCACCTGCTGGTAAGCCTGAGACCCTGAGTCCCACCCCTGGTACTTGCATGTTGAAAATAGAATCTACTTCTGCAAGTTTATTCTGACCCCTACACCTATGGTGGCGCACAAACTTATGCACACACAAACTCATACACAGGAGATAAAAATATATCTTCAAGTTGAGAGTGGTAGTGCATACCTTTAATCCCAATACTCTGCAGTGGCAGGTGGGTCTGTAAAGCCAGATCTACATAGTTCCAGGACAGCTAGGGCTACAAAGAGAACCCTGTCTCTTAAAAAAAAGAAAAAAAAAAAAAGATAATCCTTTTGGAGGCTGGAGACAATGGCTGAGCAGTTTAGAGCCCTTGATCTTGAGAGGACCCAGGTTTGATTCCCTCCCACCTCTCTCCATGTTTTCATGGCTGTCTCTAGTTCTCTACTCTCTCCTGCCTTTCTACTATTCTCTTAACTCTCCTCCCCATGCACTGAATAAACTCTATTCTATTTAAAAAAAAAAAGGTTCATAATCAAGGTTCAGAGGATTTGATGCCCTCTTCTAGCCTATGTGGGCACCAAGTACACATGTGGTGAACATACACACACACAAAACATCAATATACATACAATATACAAAAAATTTTAAGATTATTCAAAACCGACCAAACCAATCTCTTGGAAGTATTAAAAACATCTTTTTGACAGGCAGTGGTGGCACACCAGCACTTGGGAGGCAGAGGCAGGCAGATTTCTGAGTTTGAGGCGACCTGGTCTACAGAGTGAGTTCCAGGACAGCCAGGGCTACACAGAGAAACCCTGTCTCAAAAAAGCAAAAAAAAAAAAAAAAAAAAAAAAAAAATGTTTTAAAGAATGTTTAAAATTTCTAAAGAGACCATAGGTGTAGGGGTCAGAATAAAATTTCTAAAGAGAGATGGCTCAGTAGTTAATGCTAGCTGCTCGAGAGAATCCTGGTTCAATTTCCAGCACCCACCTAGCAGCTCACAACTATCTGTTAACTCCAGTCCCACAGGATCCAATGCCCTCCTCTGACCTCTGCAGGTAGCACACAGATACACATGCAGATAAAATACCCACACACACAAAAAGTAAATTTAGAACAGGAATTTATAATAAACAAACCTGGCCATTTGTTCTGACAGAAAAATTCTTTTATATCAAAACCAACTTTTTGGGATTATTTGTTCGTTTTGTTTTTGCGAGACAGGGTTTCTCTGTATAGCCCTGGCTGCCCTGCAACTCTGTAGACAAGGCTGGCCTCAAACTCAGAAATCCACCTGCCTCTGCCTCCCAAGTGCTGGAATTAAAGGCATGTACCACCACTGCCCAGCAAAACAAACTATTTTTAAAATCAATTTATGGGCTGGAGAGATGGCTCAGCGGTTAAGAGCACCGACTACTTTTCCACAGGTCCTGAGTTCAATTCCCAGTAACCACATGGTGGTTCACAACCATCTGTAATAGGACCTGATGCCCTCTTCTGGTGTGTCTGAAGACAGCTATTGAGGTGAAAATAGCTATAGTGTACTCATATATATATATATATATATATATATATATACATATATATGTAATCTTTAAAAAAAAAAGAGCATTGAGCTATTGAAAATGAATTCTCTTTAAAAAAAAATCAATTTATAACTCTAAAATGAGGTAAAGCGGAGATCCAAACAGATTTGTGGGGTTTTTCCTCACAAAATATTTTAGAAGAATGAAAAAAATATAAATGAATAAATCTCTGTGGATGTTATCACTAGTCCCAAGGCCATGAGCTGATCTAGTTCTGTTTCAGACAAGGCTACTAATTATGACTAGTCTTTGAATGCTCCTGGAAACCACTTTCTTTTGTCCTTTGAACTGGTGATATCAAGTTAAGATACTATACAGGAGTGTAAATCCTGGAGAACAGATTTACATCTCTCCCCATACAATGTTGAGCACTACGCACTGGTATAGCTTGGGGTACAGCCCTGTATTGCATGCAAGAGGCTCTGTAATCCCAGCCGAAGGCAGAAGTGGGAGGGTTATAAACACAAGGTCAGCCAGAGCTATGCACACAAACCAATCTTTAAACAAGCAAAAAGAATAAGAGCTCAGTGGTAAAGGTACCTGTCACCAAAGAGCCTGAAGTTCTCTGTCCCTGAGACTCACAGGGTAGAAAGTCAACATCCTCTGACCTTCAGCATGCACCACCAACACGCACGTGCACACCCACACATGTGCACACAGGATACAAATGTGGTAAAGCATTTCAAAAGCCAAAAACCAGACAACTTCACTTCACCTTGAAAAAACACACACATTTCCAGTATTAGGCTGGTGAAAACAATAATTCTTGATTAACAGTCATCTTTACACAGAAATGAGTCTTCTGTAACTCTTTTATACGACTATATCATGGAAAAGTGATATAAAATATGGAGTAAGCCTAAAGAAAGTCCACGATATAATTGTATAAGAGTTACAGAAGACTCTTCTGTGACTCTCAGTCATGGTTGGCACCGGCTCTGCTGTACCTTGACAAACTGAACTTTGTATCATTTCTGGCCTTCAGAAACCATTTAGGCAGACTTCCTAAGCAGCAGTTTTTCTTATTGCTCATTATCTAAGCCTGGCTAACTGGAAGGCCAAACATTTCTTCCTAAGAGAATGCACTGTCATGAACAGGCTTCACAATGTATAGCTAGGAAATATTAAGATGTAATGCTCATGTTTCAAAACTTCTAGAATGCCTTTATTGATACAAATAGAAGATTCTGAAAAATGATTAGGGAATTTTATGCAAAAATGAGTATTTTATTTTGGCAGCACTAAAAAGAAAATCAAAACCACTGTATTTCTACATTGAGGTGAAAACATTGCTTAAACTTTCTTATTAATCAAATACATTCCAAAAGAAATCATGAAATATGTATGTTGAAAGCACAGGCAAATCTTAACACAATAGCACAGGAATCAGTAATACTGAAAATGACTCTTCCAACAGGGTGCTTAACAAACTTAAAACTTCTGAGTATTGAACCAGTCAAACAATTCCTAATAACTGTGTCAATAGTAAAACTGGGTCTGTCCCAGCAATACTCTAATGATTTCATTGTAATACTTTTTTCTGTTGACAGTTTTAAATAAATCTTGCTATACTTAATATAACTTTTGAAAGTGGAAAAGTATACAAAGTTTTAGATAAAAAGATTAACAGATGTGATTTAAATAAAATTCCCCCTTTTTTAATCAATAATCTAATCATTACCTTTAAGCAGATACTGAATTTTAAAACCCAAGTCCCAAAATGAAAATTTCAGTTTGAAATTTTAATCGGTCATAACTGAAAAGGATTACTATGCATTTGGACACCTTTTACAAGAGGTTTATGTATTAAAGCAGAAACCAGTTCCTATACCCTTTATTCAATTGTATATCCCATTGAGACAAATATAAAAAAAAGAAGACTGTCACTTTTGCTTTTGCAATTCTGATTTTTTTTCTCACTGCAGTCTTCTATAACTTTTGCAGAGTTCGTGGTCCCTAATATCTCCCCACCCTCCATTTTTCCTAGGAGGGGAAATGGCTGCCATAGGAAACTTCTCACCGATAACTAGAGCTTCTGGAAACAGGTACTGTTTGTTATTATTTAATAATGACTCAATTTGGGCACTCTGGGTGGATGGCCTACATGTTTTCTTGTGATGCATACCACAGTCTCCAGCATGAAAAATCCTAGGAGCCTGAGGAACTAAGACTTTCCAGATTTTAGGAAGACAAGCTAGAGTCAAATACTGAAGAGTCCAGTCCCAGTTATAATCGTCGTAAGTACAGAAAGTGTCCGTGCACTCGATCAGCTTCTGATATGCATCTCGGGTCAAGGCTAGCCCCATATTGTGCTCTGTCGATTTCCAAGTTTTCACATCTACTTTGTCAGCAATGCCATAGAAACTCCGAATGGTGGTGTAGGTCCCTAGAGAGAGGACGTCACACCCAGGACACTCCTGCTGCTTTAATTTCCACATCTTTTTGAAGACATGGTAAAAGTCTGGGGCTACGTAGTGGTCCTCTTCCAGAAAAAGTATAAGGCCAGTGTAATCCTGAAGAACTTTGACTCTTTCCCATACAAAATGCAGCTTCCACCACCAATGATGTTTGGTTTGCGAGAATTTGGCCTCTCTGTAATGGCCAAAGGAGTCAGGGTATTCGGCATTGATGCACCCCAATTTCAGAGCTGCATTCTTCTTTAGGTCTCTGGGGCAATCTCTAGGGTCACTACCCGGAAACTCATTCGGGTACAGCTGTATGCTGAATGGAAAGAACACTTGCAGAACCGGGCAGAAATCCACCTTAGAGATAAGATTGTTGATCTCTGCGGACCAGAAGTCATGGCTAAAGATGACTAGGACTTCATGAATACCCTGGGCTTTGCGAAGCGAGTCTATTAGCAGCCGGAGGTATTCCGGCCTGTTATGCACCTGGACTATCAGCACCAGCTCTCCGGGGCTCCAGGTACCGACATTATCGACATTCCTCAGCATCTGATCAAAGTTCAACTGGTACACCAGGGACCGGTACCGCAGCGTTAGGTTGTCCACCTCGGGCCGCGGGACCGCGGGAACCAGAGGAGCGGCCGATTCGTTAGAAACCCTGCGGGTGCCTACGGACACGGCGACATGGCCCGCACCCCGTAGGGGCTCCGCGTCCAGCAGCGGCGGGGCAAGGGCGTCGCTCTTTCTTTGTCGCCCATTGCTACTCCAGAGGACGAAGCCGCAGGCGGCCACCACGAGCGTCAGGATTAGCACCTTCCGTTTGTAGATACGGAACCTCATGGTCTCCAGGGCCGGGAGAGCGGGCGCGGAAAGGAGCGGGCGGCCTCTGCACGGAAGGGGCGGGCGGGCGGCGCCGTCGCCTTGGCCTGCAGCCCTAGGAACTGGCCCCCGCTAACTCATCCCGGGACCCCGGCGTCCTGGGGCCCGAAGGCTCTCAACTGCCTCGCGCCGCCCGGGCTCCGCACATCCTCTCTGGTAGTTGCAGCTCAAGCAGCCGCCCGCCGCTACGAGCCGAGGCTCAGCGTCGTCGCCTCTGTCCTCTCCATTCAGCACCCGAGGTCCCGGAAGAAGCCCAGCCGCGGCCGCCAACACCGTGGCTCCTTTACCTGCGCTGCCCGTGGCCCTGCGTCCTCTGCGCGCTCATCCTTGCTCGCACGGCAGAACGCCGGCAACGAACGCCGCAGCCTCGCCTCGCTCCGGCAGCGACCGCTCTGACAAGCCGCGACTGGCCGCGAGCGCCCCGGCCCTCCGGCCCACACCCTCCGCCCCGCCCCGCCGGGCGCTCGTTGGCGCTTCCCAGAAACCTCCGGAGAAGGCCGCTGTTTATTGGCTCGCAGTCCCGTCGCTCAAGTCCAGTTCCGACTTCCGCTCCGTTCGTCCCTTTCCTGTTCGGCGCGTGTGGTTGAGGGGCGATCGCGGCGGCCGGTCTCTCGGTAAGTCTGGAGCTGAGCAGTACCTGGTTCCTTGGGGACCGCGGTTGCCTGGTGGCCGGAGCCGCCTGAGCTCTTTGAGGCGTTGGGAACCGGCAGGTGCGGCCCGCCGCGGCTTGAGGTCGGCCTGCAGCCCCCTCGGAAGAGATGCTCCAGCATGGCGGCCATTGGGCCGCGAGGCGCGCCGGCTGCTAACGACACGTCAGCCTTCGGACCCGCTGGCGGGTGCCGGTGCTTTAGAAGGGTAAAGCCAAAACCGGCTGACGTGGCTGGGGAAGGAACGAGGCCGGTTGTTGTAGAAACGATTATATTTTGTTGTACGCCAAACAGCTAGAAAATGGAGGGAATTGATTTGTAGGGGGAGAGGTAGTCCGAAAAAAGCCCATCTTTACCCGGACGCCACTGCGTTGTCCTTGCCGTGAGCCATACATAAATAAATTGAACGCTGTGTCTGTTTTGGGGAGAGCTGTAATGGCTACTCCAAGTGTCAGTTGCTATTTTTTTTTCCTATGGACGGATCAGCTAGCCTATCCTCTGCCTCAGCCTCCCAGGACACACTCCATCGGGTCAGAATTTGGTAACTGTTAGTGCCTCGGTTTTTTTTTTTTAAAAAAAAAAAAGCAAGCTACAGCTTTTCTATAGGCTTGAGGTGGTGAGGATTGAACCCCTATGGTTAAGCAAGTGCTCACTCAATTGCGTGGTTTCTTGTCCTGCCCAGTCTCTGAGGCACTCACAGTTGTACAAGTGCCTGGCCTTTTATTCCCGTGGAAAATGAGTACTTACTAGTGTGTTTACTGGTTTTTATGTAATTTATATACAAATTATACCTGTTTAAACCTTTCAAATTTCATTCAAGATCCTTAATGCCTGAAACTTCATTACAGTTTTCATCGCAGACACTTCTACTGCAAAGATGGTCAATGTACCGAAGACCCGAAGAACTTTCTGTAAGAAATGCGGAAAGCACCAGCCTCACAAAGTGACCCAGTATAAGAAGGGCAAGGATTCCCTGTATGCCCAAGGAAAGCGGCGCTACGATCGAAAGCAGAGTGGTTATGGTGGGCAGACAAAGCCAATTTTCCGAAAGAAGGCCAAAACCACAAAGAAGATTGTGCTCAGGCTCGAGTGTGTTGACCCCAACTGCAGGTCCAAGAGGATGCTGGCCATTAAGAGATGCAAGCATTTTGAACTGGGAGGCGACAAGAAGAGAAAGGGCCAAGTGATCCAGTTCTAAAACTTGTGTTCTGAGAGGAAAATACTGAAGCAGTAGAAAAATGCCCTGCTAGAGAATAAAGTTAATGCTAATGATACTAAGCCTTGTATTTTGATTCTAAGTAGAATTGCATATTTAGGTGTTTTTGTTTTCAAACATACTTTGAGTCAGGTCTATTGCTGTTGCCTAAGTATTTGGATTACAGAATTGTACCATGTTCTATTTTAGTGGTGCTCTGTGGATTGAACCCACAGCTCCCTGCATGCTTGACTGGGTATATATTAAGTATGTATATGCCCTACAAAAAGTTATTCAGATAACCAATACCTACAGAATAATGGGCACAAAACATTTGGTCACATCTTCCATTAGGTATTTTAAAACTTGCTATTTAATAATTGTTAATAATATTTTCCATTAAGTATTTCCAGACTTGTTGGTAGACAGTGATATATATGTTGGGCAACTCATTCAAAAAAATCCCATAAAAAGGGGTGGGCGATAAAATCTGAATTCAAAGAATCATTCCTTGGGAGGGGGGGTTGGAGGTAAATAGTACAATTAGGACTAGAGAGGTGGCTTAGTAAACCTGGCTTATTTTTTATTGTTTCTTAATCTTAATGTGCATTGCTTCTTTGCCTAGAATTGTTTATGCATGAAGATATCAGGTCCCCTAGAATCGGAGTTAGTTGTGAGCTGCCATGTGGGTGCTGGGAGTTGAACCTGGGTCCTCTGGAAGAGCAACAAGTGCTTATTACAGATAAGCCATCTATCTTTTCAGCCCATGGCTGCTCTTCCAATTCTTTTACAAAAACAGATCTCCAACATCTACATGGTTCCCAATTGTCTGTAATTGTAATTATAGGAGATCCAACATGTAGAAAATTAAAGATGAGGAAAGCAAGCTTTTTCACTGGTTGAGCTAGGAATCAAGTTTAGGGTCCTGTATATACTACTATGCAAATCCTCTACTACAGACCTATACCATCATTACCTAATCAAGACAGCTTTAGCTGTCCTGGAAGTGCATGACCAGGCTGGCCTCAAATTTAGAGATTTACCTCTCTGCCTCCTTTAAGGTATGCCACTATGTCTGAACCCTTGAATAAAGTTCTAATAAAAGTGTTCTCATGCTGCTGGGCAGTGGTGTTTAATCCCAGCACTTGGGAGGCAGAGGTGGGAGTTCAAGACCAGCTTAGTCTAGAGAGTAAGTTTCAGAAGAAAAAAGTGTTCTAATGCCCAATACAATGTTTGAATCTTCAGAAAAGGAAAAAAGTTTTTTTTTTTTAACCTTAAGTAATGGCCATTGCTGGATGTTAATTATTTTCTCAATTCTTCCCATCCCAATCAGGTCATCTAGTGGGCCAAATATCCTTTTTTCCCCCCAATATACCAGGAAAAAAGTTAAAATGATAAAATTGTAGTAAATGAATCCCAGGTGATATCTAGAGATTCTCTTTTCCAAGCTGCATTCCCACCGTGCAGCAGGGTTGTCTCCAGGTGCCTCCATTCCTAAAATTACCAAGCTGGAGCTCGTTATGTAGAACAGGCTGGCCTGCATCTCGGAGATCTGCTTGTCTCTGCCTCCCAAGTGCCAGAATTAAATGTGTATTATCACACCATGACTTTATGGTTTATGGGGATAGAATATTTAGTGACAAATACTCCTTCCCCCTAGATCCTCAAGTAACACAATCAGTAAAAATAAGTTTCCACTTTCTCTTTAAAAGTGGAAAAAAAATCACAACATATGTAAAGGACATTCTGAAATTAATAGAAGCTAATCTGCCTTAGTGTTTGATGAGTATATGAAATGTCTCAAAACATACTATTCTGAAACTATACTCTGAAAAATGTACTATTCTAAATATGTAATTATGTACATAGATTGTGCATCTGTAATTTGGAATGCTTGGAGAAGTGTTGAAATTTTTAGTTTTACTTTTTTTGTTGTTTTTGAGATAGGGTTTCTGTGTAGCCTTGTCTTGGACCAGCCAGCTGTCTATAGACCAGGCTGGCCTCAAACTTATAGATCCACCTACCTCTACCTTCCAAGTGCTGGGATTGAAGGCAAGAATTGTTGGATTTTTTAAAGATTTCAAAAATTTTGAATGGAGACCAGAAGAGGGATTGAATCTCTTATAGCTAGAGTTATAGGCATTTTAAGTTGCCCCAGAAGGGCGCTGCAATCTGAACTCAGGTCTTTTGGAAGAACAGTATTAGCTCCTAACCACTAAGCTCTTTCTGCCTTCATAACATTAAAAATTATTGTAAACATTTATGAATATGGGTGTTTACCTGAATGTATTTCTGTGCACCATTTTTGTGTTATCCCTGAGAACATCAGAAGAGGATTTCAGATTCCCTGGGACTGGAGTTATGAGCTGCCAAGTGAGTACTGGGATTTGGGGGGGTCTCCTGCAAGAACAACCAGAGATCTTATATTACATTTTTTGTTATTCTGTATGCCTGTGTGCAACTTACAAGAATCTGTTCTCTCCTACTGTGGGAGTGACAACAATTGAACTTAGATGTCATGCTTTGCAACAAGGATCTTTACCTGCTGGCCCATAGAACATGTAGAATTTACAATGTAGGCCTGGTGTAGTGGTGCACAAGGCAGATCTCTACAAAGCAAGTTCCAGGACAGTCAAAACACACACACACCCCACAGATTAACTAGTGAGTCCTGGATGCTTAAGGCAGAAGAAACTAACCCTGCAATCATACATTAATTTCACAATGAGACTGAAGATCTATTCAGTATTTTGCCTGCTTATATAATATGCATGTGTGTCACATGCATGTCTGGTATCCCTGGAGGTCAGAAGGACACTGGAGTCCCTGGTACTCGGAGCACATAGTCATGAGGCATATCATGCATCCTCTGCAATAGGGTATGTGCTGAGCCATTCATCCAGTCCCCAAATTAAATTCAGCTTTAAATTAAAATTCCAGAGTCAAATGGTTGAGAATGCTAACATTCTCTTGCCATATAAATATACAAAAACCTTCCCTTTTTCTAATTTATTACTGGTAAAGCACAAATAAATACACAACTGACAAACATCTAAAAACCTTTCTGTTATCACACTAATTAGTTTAACATATTAGAAGAATTTACAAAACAGGTTAGAGAACAAAAGTAAGAGATAATAGGAGCTTCCGGTCTACCCATATTATCTACTATGACCACAGTGTGGGCAACAGAGTGTAGATCCAGCATAGTCGTTCCTTGAATGAAAGATTGGAGACAAAATCTTCCACAGACACAGGTTTTGGCAGTATCCAAATCTTGGCACAGATGGTAAGGAATTATATCAGGGCCATATGGAATCCTAATGGGGAATATATACATATATTGTTACTAGATTCTTAATTTCATGTATTCAGACAAGAATTAGAACATTGAAGCATACCTTTAACCCCAGCACTTTGAAGACAGAGGCAGACAGATCTATGTGAGTTGAGGCCAGCCGAGTCTACAAGTCCAGTTCCAGGTCAGCCAGGGCTACATGGAGAAACCCTTTCTTGAAAAACAAAAAACAAAAACTAAAATAATCAGAATACTGAGTTACAATGAGATAAGAATAAAGCGTTATTCTTTATTCTAAGGATTCTTTATTGTTAGAATAAAGAATGACGCTTTATTCTTATTTCAGGACTCAGAATAACTGTTTTGTACTGCTAAGAATAAGATAAATAAGTGGCAAAAAAAAAGTCCCTAGATTTTGCTAGGTATATAATAATCCTGGAAGCACTCTGGAGGTTGAGGCTGACTGCGGTGGAGGCCAGACAGACCTACACAGGGAGACAAGTCATGAACAAGGACAAGCTGAGGGGTGGGTGAGATGGCTCAGTGGGTAGAGGTGCTGTGGCCAAGCCTGATGACCCGAGTTCCACCCCCAGAACCAACATGGTGGAAGGACCTACTCCAACAAGTTGTCCTCTGACCTTGCCCAAATACTGTGGAATTGTAAATAATACCCCCATTACTCCCTGATTCCTCCAAATAACTAAAAGATTAAAAGCCCAAAAAGACTATTACTCTGAGTTTCATCAGAATATTAGGATGCTGTTCAAGGACGATACTTGATTGAAAGTCTTACCTATAGGATAGAAGGGCTTGTGAACAAGATTCTAGTAACGTTAATGGTACTTGAAGCTTTATAATTGGAAGGACTTCTGGTTTTTCAAAAGTATTCCCAAAAAGATCCAAGTATTCCAGGGATAACATTTTAAAATTACAAGGTAGATTTCTAAGTTTGTTTCGAGCTGCTGATAGAAAACGAAGGTTTGTTAGCTGTCCTATCTTGAAAGGAAGGTGAATCAATTCATTATCGTTAAGGTTTAAGTTAGTAAGTTCCCGGAATTGACAAAACTGAACAGGCAATGCTTTGATTTTGTTCTTGCTGAGATCCAAACTCTTAAGTGACTTCTGGAGTGTGGACTTACACAAGGTCACACTAAATGCCTCCAGCTGATTGTCATTAAGGTTAAGCTCTTGAAGGTGGATGAGGTCTCCAATTGTATCTGGAAGCTTTTTTATACAGTTGTGACTCAGGTGTAACGTCGTAAGATTTTTTAAGCACAGTATGCGCATATCAACTTGGGTAAGGCCACAGTAAGAGGCCTGAAGATGTTCCAAATAATACGGAAAGTTCTTCCTTAGAGGATAATCCTTTTTGGATGTGATAACCATTTTGACTTTGTATTTTTCAAATTCTGAAGTCTTCAATGGTTTTAGTGTTGAAAGTGGTGTGTTGACATCACAGCCTCTATGAGCCAGTCTCATAGCTGAAAGGAAAGTCTTTAAATTGCCAGGATTGGCCTGAATAAATAAAAACAAGTTACACAATTATAAATCCCATTTTAAATACTTCATGCTTGCTAGTTCTCCCCTTAAAGCCCTACAGTTTCATACATAGGTTGTATAATCAGTTTTGAAATAGACTGTAAGAAATATTTTAGCATTTGGTCTAATTTTTAACTTTGAAAGATTTGGAGCTGGCAGTGGTGGCGCATGCCTTTAATTCCAGCACTTGGGAAGCAGAGGCAGGCGAATTTGAGTTCGAGGCCAGCCTGGTCTACAGAGTGAGTTCCAGGACAGCCAGGGCTACACAGGGAAACCCTGCCTCAAAAACCAAAAATGGGGGCTAGTGACAGGGCTTGTGGGTAAGCTGCTTGCTGTTAAGCATGGCAGCCTGAGTTCAATCCCTAAAACCCACAGGAAAAACAGAACCAACACTTGCAGGATTCCCTCAGACCTTATAGACACCCGACACGCACACCGACACGCACACCGACACGCACACCGACACGCACACCGACACGCACACCGACACGCACACCGACACGCACACCGACACGCACACCGACACGCACACCGACACGCACACCGACACGCACACCGACACGCACACCGACACGCACACCGACACGCACACCGACACGCACACCGACACGCACACCGACACGCACACCGACACGCACACGCGGAATTATGTAAGGGTGGGACTGGTAAGCTGGCTCAACAGTTAAGAGCACCTGTTTTTCTTGCCAAGGCTGCTCACAAAGGTCTTTCTCTGCCCCAGATCAGAGATAAGGATGTAGTGACAGTCTCAGGTACACATCACAGATCCTTGTGCTGCCATTCTCCTTGCAACCATGACAATGGAGTAACCTCTGAAACTGTAAGGGAGTCCCCAATTAAATGCTTCTTTTATAAACGTTGCCTCAGTCATGGTGTCTCTTAACAAAAATAAAACAGTGACTAAGACACAAAATATTGTGTAGTAAAATGTATTAATTATAACAATAACTACAAAAACCAGGTTTGGAAAACTCTACGTGGTGGCTCAGGCCTGTCTTCCCAGCACTAGGGAAGTTAAGGCAGGATTGCTGTCTGTTTTAGGTCAGCATAGTCTCAGATCCGATCTCAAACAAAAGAGACACCTACAAGAATCTTGTCTCTAATTGTAGGTCTCATGTCAGGGTCTGCCTGATGGCTCTGGGCCAAAAGGCTGAAGACAGATGTTCCAACATTATAAGAAATTTGGGGGGTTGGAGAGATGGCTCAGTGGTTAAGAGTACTGACTGCTCTTCCAGAGGTCCTGAGTTTAATTCCTAACAACCATGTGGTGGCTCACTACCATCCAGTGGGGTCTGATGCCCTCTTTTGGTGTGTCTGAAGAGAACAATGGTATACTCATATACACTAAATAAAGCATTAAAAAAAGGAAATTAAAAAACAAAAAAAGAAATTAGGGGACTGCCCAGGTAATCAGCTGTCTCTACAGTTTTGGAAGCTATGTTTTTATGCTTCCTATATATTCATGTAATATTTGATTCTTTCTTGGATTTCTGATGGGGTTGAAGACTAGTTATAATCTCATAATCAAACCTTAGTTTTTAGCATTGAAAGATATAAAGTTAAAAGCATGGTTTTCAGATGGTGATACAGGGTAAAATCAAAACATAATTCAGGTATAGAATTTTACGCTCTTCAGTTAGGATATGATGGTAGAGTTCTTTATCTACCTGACAAATATGATAGATTGGATGTTAATTGTATATCATACTCTGCAATTTACCTAACTGTTATGGTTATGCTCAATTTATGCCTGAGAGAAGAGCTTTTTCTTTTTTTTAATTTGGACAGATAAGGAGATGTGTGGGGGATTGGTTCTAATGCTTCGATTCAATCGGGAATCTGCACCGAAATGCTGAAGATCCTTGTTATCCAATTAGTTTTTGATGGATCAATAAAAATGCCAGCTGCCAATGGCTGGGCAAAGGGAGACAGGGCGGGCCCTTTAGAACATCATGGGCTAAGAACTGGGGAAAAGGAGACAGAGAATGGCCATGACTTGGGGGACAAGGATGGGAAGCAGGAGCTGCAGGAGAGAAAACCAACCAGCCATGTGAGAAGTGGCCACCAGCCACTTCCCATTGGGCCTGAGGTAGTGGGGGAAGGTTTAGGAGTGCCCAGCCTTTGAGATACCTAAGGCATTTTAAAATTAGCTGGTGTGAGCCTATGCATGCCTCCCATTCTAGGATCCAGATAGCTCCTAGGCCAGTGTGTGCAAGCGTCCCCCTGGGAGCCAAAGTGGTGTAACCCAAGCTCACCTCTATATCCCTGGACAGCCAAGACCTTGACATGGAGATTATACTAGCCTCAGGCTTACAAAATCCTCCCGCCTTTGCTTTCTGAGTGCTGGGATCACAGGCATTCAGTGCAGTACCTGACTTGCATATTTCTGTTACTATCTCCAGTATCATACCTTACTCAGACAGATGTCCACAGGAGGCTCCTTTAACCGGACAGTGGCTTTCCCCTCATCCACAAATTTGGTGAAGAACTGTTCAATATTCTCTTTTAGCTAATTAAAGTCAGAGGGGAAGGGATGGGGGTGGGACACAAAAGGAGAATTACTCTTCAATAACAGTCACTGAATGTAGAATGTGCCAATATTCTTTCAGGTTTTAGTTTAGCTTTTAGTACCAGGTCTAAGTGTTTTATGGTATGGTGGGAGCTGGAGAGATGGCTCAGTGGGTAAGAGTACCCACTGCTCTCCTGAAGATCTTCAGTTCAAATCCTACCACACGGGGGCTCACAACCATCTGTAAAGAGACCTGACGCCCTCTTCTGGAGCACCAGAAGACAGTTACAGTGTACTTACATATAATATAATAAATAAAATAAGCAACAACAAAAACAAAAGGATGGTATGGTGACAACAGATACTCAGTTGACAGTCTGAGCGAGATGGTTATTAAATAAGCAGGAAGGCAGGAAGCCTTTCCCAGTTAAGATAGAAACATGAAGGGGGTGGGGGGTGGCGCATGCCTGTAATCCCAGCACTCTGGGAGGCAGAAGCAGGCGGATTTCTGTGTTGGAGGCCAGCCTGGTCTACAGATTGAGTTCCAGGATAGCCAGGGCTACACAGAGAAACCCTGTCTCCAAAAAACCAAAAAAAAAAAAAAAAAAAAAGATAGTAACATTAAGTTAAAGATGGGAATTATGGGGCTTGAGAGATGGCTTAGTGGGTTAAGAGTACTGACTGTTCTTGAGTTCAAATCCCAGCAACCACATGGTAATATGTGTAATATGATCTGATGCCCTCTTCAGGGGTGTCTGAAGACATCTACAACATCTACAGTGTACTTACATATAATAAATAAATAAAGCAGTGGTGGTGCACACCTGTAATCTGAGCACTCTGGGAGGAAAAAACAAGTGGATTTCTGAGTTTGAGGCCAGCCTGGTCTACAGAGTGAGTTCCAGGTCAGCCAGGGCTACACAGAGAAACCCTGTCTCCAAAAAACCAAATCCAAAACACAAAAATAAATAAATAATTAAATGAATGAATAAATAAATCTTTAAAAAAAAAAGGGGGGGTGAAAATTAAAAGACTAGGAACATGTTAGGCACTGGCCAGTGTGATAGAGGGAAAGAGCACTTCAGGGGGTGGGAACATATGAAAAGCAAGGAAGGGAGAGCTTGTAACTGTGAGGAGTGACGGACTCAGAAATGTAAGATAGATAAGAAGGGTTTTTTTGGGGGGTGGGAGTGGGCACAGCTGAGTATGCAGAGAAAACAGCCAAGAGTTAAAGGTTCAAGAACCAGCCAGGCTGGTGGTGGCGCACGCCTGTAATCCCAGCACTCTGGGAGGCAGAGGCAGGCGGATTTCTGAGTTTGAGGCCAGCCTTGTCTACAGAGTGAGTTCCAGGATAGCCAGGTCTACACAGAGAAACCCTGTCTCAAAAAAACTAAAACAGCCGGGCGGTGGTGGCGCACGCCTGTAATCCCAGCACTCTGGGAGGCAGAGGCAGGCGGATTTCTGAGTTCGAGGCCAGCCTGGTCTACAGAGTGAGTTCCAGGACAGCCAGGGCTACACAGAAAAACCCTGTCTCGAAAAAACCAAATCCAAAAAAAAAAAAAAAAAAAAAAACTAAAACTACAAAACAACAACAGCAACAAAAAAGGTTCAAGAATCATGACACTCATTAAAGGATTGAAGTTAAGGAACTGTTAGATCTGCCTTTAAATTCCTCTCGGAAAGCTGGGTGTGGTAGCTCACACCTTTAATCCCAGCACTCAGGAGGTAGAGTCACGTGGATCTCTGTGAATTCCAGGCTAGACTAGTCTACAGAATTCCAAGACAGCTGAACTACACACAGTGAGAGCATGTTTTAATATACCCCCCACCCCCCCACCCCCGACCCCGCTCTTAGAGCCAGATGCTGGCACATGCGTTTAATCCCAGCAATTGGGAAGGAAGCAGAAAGAATTTTTATGAATTTGATCTACAGTGAGTTCTAGACCAGCCATAGCTGCATGGTAAGACCATGTCTCAAAACATACATGCATACATTTGTTTTCTCCTAGAACGGCAGTGTAAAGTCATAGCTGAACTTAGCTGAAGGAGAAAAGAACAGGATAAAAGAGGGGCAACATACAATCAGACTCCTTAACAGCTTAGACAAGACAGGGTGAATGGAAGATGTAGTTAAAATGGTAGAATCCTTGCTTACCATGCATGAAGCTCTAAGTTCTGCTCTCAGCACAGCAGTACAAACCAAGTGTGTCGTGGTAACCAAAGTACATGGAAGGTAGGTGGGTCATAAATTCAAGGTCATCCTTACCATCACTAGGCTAACATGCACAGGATCTTGGGCTCAAATCTCCAGCACTACCCGGGCGGTGGTGCACGCCTTTAATTCCAGCACTCTGGGAGGCGTATTTCTGAGTTGGAGGCCAGCCTGATCTACAGAGTGAGTTCCAGGACAGCCAGGGCTACACAGAGAAACCCTGTCTTTTTTTATTTTTTTGGATTTGGTTTTTTTTTTTTTTTTTTGAGACAGGGTTCCATCATTCCATCATCAACATTCAAAGTAGACCTAAAGACATCTTGTTTTGACCAAATAGCAGTGCCTAGTAATGGAGGAAAACGGATTTTATAAATCTCATTTCCAAACCCACGGTTCAGACAGGCTAAGCTCGAGTTTGCCACTAGTACTACAGGCACAAAGAATCTCTGAACCTAAGTCCGGTCAAACATTTTCCAAACAAACAACACAGAAGATACATATATATATATATATATATATATATATATGGCAAACCTCTTCAACAACAGCAACAACAACTCAAGATTTACCCCAAACCCAAGTCTGGATGGTATTCATTTTTACATGCATTCTCTGTGTGCCGGAGATTATCCAAGAACCTCATATAGCTGCTCTGCTGCAGTGTCAGGGGCTACCACTCACAACCGCAGAAGGCAGCAGCTGAAGTGAGGTGTGCATGCTCAAGGCTCTGTGGACGCTTACCTTGTAGCGGGTTCCCTGCTTGTCCTTCATGGTGGAGACCAGCAGGCAGGCTCGGCCGCCGGGCTCTGTGCTTGACCCAGGCTGCAGCTCATTCCTGCCCGGGGGCTGGCACAGGCTCACCACCGCTCGCACGCCCTTGCCTCGGCTCTTGAGCCCTAAGGTTGGCAAATGACAGTTACGGACTTCCACCTCGCAGGGAAGCCTCATCGCGCAGATAACTTGCTTCCGGGCTGTCAGCCTTTAAATCTTGGCGCCTCCCGCCTGGCGGGGCGGCCGGGGTCCTCGCACTAGGGCTGTCCGTGGTGCGCCTGCACCCACCAGCTTTTTGGTTTCTCGGAGTTCCACTCCAAGTTCCCCGTAGGATGGTGGAATGCCCCCTTTTTTTTTGCATTATTTAACGTTTAATGACCGAACCTCTCTATGCTTGGAGCGCAGGGAGGACCCTCTCTCAGTCTTCGGACAGGCAGCTGCCGAGGGCACCACGCCCTTAGCTGGGGACCTGGTAGGTAGGGTGTGCGCTGCTGGATCGGGTGTGCGCTGATGCTCAAGGTGTTGTGGCGCCCTCTGCTAAAGAGAGGCCAGCCCATCCGGGAGAGGGATACCTGGAAGGCAGGTATCACCTTGTTTATAGAAACGGACGCCAGCGAGGAAGAATTCTCGCTAGGCACCAAAGCAAGTCAGAGCAGAGCTTTAAGTAACAATACCGGGCTAGGCGATTCCTGTTGAGCAAACTTTACTTTGCAGCCATGGTCGGCCTTGGAAAGAAGGTCGAGACCCACGTTCACACCTCATTTATTTTTTTGACTGAGCCCAAGTCCCAGGGGGCCCCCACCGGCTCAGAGGAGAAGTGGGGGGAGCGAGGACGCAGGATGGAGGAAGGATTGTGGGAGGAGGTGAGGATGTAAAGTGAATATGTAAGAATATTATGTAAATGAAAACACTGCACATGTGAGACTCCCCAACTCAATGTTTTTAGACCTCTAAACAACTAGCCCTGCACAGAGTAACTTGTTTTTCCGCTTTCAGCTTGAGATAGCCCACCCTGTTCTAGTTCCAAAGTTAACTATACAGTGCCCCAAGATAATCTGCTCCAGATAATCTCTAGCCTTCCTTACTTCCTCATTCTGTACTTTCTCATTCCTTGCATGTTTTGTCTTCCACCCACTGGCCTTGAGAATTGTGTCCTCCACCCCTTGTCTTGTGTTTTTTCCCCTTTAAGTACCCCTGACTTCAGTTGCACAGGGTCCTCAGTCCTCTACTCCTGCATGGTGTATGGCTGTGGAACCAGAATTCTGGAATAAACAAATCCTCATGCTATTGCATGGAGACCCTTTCTCACAAGTGATTTGGGTGTCGCCTTCTGAGGTGTGGGGTGCTGGGGCACCCTCGGTTTTTGGGGGTCTTACACACACACCGCAAGTAAAAGCTGCAAAATTGCTCAGCGACACTATTTATTTACTTATTTATTTATTTATTTTACTGAGCTCGGGCTAAGGAAGCGCTTACTGTCGAGATAAAGTGGTGTATTAGAAACCCCTTTTGCCTTACCCTGATTGTACCTTGTAGTAAACAGTTAATTTGAGTTGCCCATTTGTAATTGTGAAATGGCGTTCAGAAATACCAATTTTTAACTTAACCGTGGCTAAATTACGATTTAGCCTCAAACGAACATCCCTGTTTACATATAGCATGCTGAATTGTGTGCGAGTTGGTTTCGCATCCTCAAAACCACATATTCAGAAGATAGGCAAAGATAATAAATTGTCACTACACCATAAAAATTCTCTTATACATTCATATCTTTTGGTTGCTTAACATTTTTTTCTGCCAGGTATTGGCACCTCAAGCTCTGCTCTGATTTGACAGATGCTGCCGGAAGAGAGCACACCCCCTGGTAGAGCACCAGAGCATTTATTAGCAGCATTCTCAGGCTTATGGAAAAATTATATTTAAGCTAACCAAAATTTCCAAGGACCATTAAGCTTCACAAATTACCTGTTTTCAGTATTTAGGAGGATAATAGTACAGAACAAAAATAGAATACCTTCCTAAAGTATTACAATTGCATTAAATGTACACTAGGTACATTTGAGAGCTAGAATTTAAATTTTGTGTAAAACTTGTAATTTTAATTACATGTTTCTGAAATGCAAAGCAGTCAAGAAGAACATAATGGTTTTGGCTCAGTAAAATATTAAGCAGCTTCAATACATGTAGGTTATAGTCAATAGCGGTTTTAGGCTGAAACTTTGGTTAGTTATACTGTCAAGTACTTGTCAGATCCTCTCTCACATACACTGGCCTGGATATTGTACTTATAACCTCAGGCATAGTAGATAACTAGAGTAGAACTATACCCTACGCTTCCCAATAAAAGTTGTTTGAGCTTGACCTTGAACTCAGAGATCTGCTTGCCTCTTCCTCTGGTGCACACCTTTAATCCCTGCACTCTGGGAGGCAGAGGCAGGCAGATTTCTGAGTTTGAGGCCAGTGTGGTCCACAAAGTGAATTCCAGGACAGCCAGGGCTACTCAGAGAAACCCTGTCTCAAAAAACAAACAAACAAACAAACAAACAAACAGAAAAAAAGGTGTGCACCACCACACCTGGTCTCCCTTCTTGAAAACTCCAATTACACCTAAAATTTCTTTATTTATTTTCCTGGGTTTCTGGCATATATGGCATTCAATTGATAATAAAATGAATTTCTCTGACTGCTCTTCTCATCTTTGCCCATAATCAACACCAATATCATTCACTTTGGTGTGTAGTTAGTTTAGATTGTGGGTAGATAGTAGGAGGGGGAGACCGAGGTCAGTTGACAAAGATTGGCAGCCCTTGCTGGCTTGAGCTTCAGTTAACAAATGGAGCATGTGCAGTTTACCAAAAGAGACCGGAAGGCCCACCTCTCCTGGGCTTCATGGGCCTAAGAGAACAACAGCAGACAAAGCCTGTGGTACAAATGTGGGGAAGACACTTGGCTATGAAAAAGACCTAGGACAGTTCATATTCCTTTTATACTCAGCTCCCTGGTCCACTACTGTATAGACACTTCTGGAATTTTGGTTTCTTAAACACACACACACACACACACAGAGAGAGAGAGAGAGAGAGAGAGAGAGAGAGAGAGAGAGAGAGAGAGAGAGAGAGAAATCAGGCTGGAGAGATGGCTCAGAGGTTAAGAGCACTGACTGCTCTTCCAGAGGTCCAATTCCCAGCACCCACATGGTGGCTCATAACCACCTGTAATGAGATCTGGTACCCGCTTCTGGGCTGCATGCATACATGCTGGCAGAATGCTGTGTACATAATAAATACAAACAAAAATCCCACAGAAATATTATAAGAATATGCTTTCATTTAAATCCCAGGTGTAGGGGTGTGGAGCTGTTTCAGACTGTCCGCAGAAACTGACTGTGATTTACCTTGTGTTCTGGCAGAGGCATGGTTTTACCAGTTGGGGATAGTTTCTGTGATTGTGTAACATTTGGAATTCTGGGAACTTTTCAGAGCCCTGAGAGGTGGGGTGGGTGGTCATTCAGAGGGGTTGGTTGCAGTTTGTTAAGGATCTCTCTCTCTCTCTCTCTCTCTCTCCATCCTTCTTTCTCTCCTATCTACTGATAGGGAACGAAAGTAGGGGGTTAAACGGTGGGAAAAAGAACCCTCAAAGTAGCAAAGACCTGCTCCACACTCCCATTCTCAGGAATGCTTTCTCTCTCTCAATAAATTGTGTTAATTTTGAGCCATGTGCTCCCACCAGGGCAGTCCTTTGTCTTGTAACACGAGCACCTTGAACCCTAATATACTGAGCTACGGTTGTTTATGCAAGTCTTAACCTGAAGACCACAGGCTTCCGGAATTCTGAGTTACCAGTGCTAGCTACAAGACATAGGAAAGCATATTTGCAGATATGTGGGTAAATCAACAGCACATGTACATAGGCTACTTAAATTATGCAAATACGTGCTATTTGTTTAACAAAGCAGGCTCATCTTAAATCCATATTCCTTGAATAAGTAGAGTAGATAGCCATTTGGTCTCTATTCTGATTCATTCTCCTTCTACCTTGGGGGGTAGGGCAGAAAGGTAAACTTTAAATGATTTCAAGTTTTAAAATCAAACATGAAAAGATAGAAGCATCACAGGGAAATAATTTATTTTAAATAACAACAACTACCACCAAAAGAAAAAACAGTGAGAGGAATTGGGAATTTCATCCCAGACTTCAGGGCAGTTAGGTAAGTACTCTACCGTTAAGTCACATCCCTAGTGACTCTACTCTCTCTCTCTCTGTCTCTCTCTCTCTCTGTCTCTCTCTTTCTCTCTTGCTCTCTCTTTTGAGACAGGGTTTCCCTGTGTAGCCCTGGCTGTCCTGGAACTCACTCTGTAGACCAAGCTGGCCTCGAACTCAGAAATCCGCCTGTCTCTGCTTCCGAGTGCTGGGATTACAGGCATGCACCACCACCCAGCTCATTTCCTGGGTTTCAGCACCATTGTTATGTTCATAAAAGAGGTTTAGAGAGAATGATTTACGGTGGTGTGGGGGAAGGGGTGCCTAGGCGGGGCCATATCCAGGCATCCCTTTCCCCAGGGACCAGACACACACAGACATGGTATAGAATAGAGTTTATTCAGGGCAGAGGATGGGAGTTAATGGGGTAGTGGAGGCAAAGAAAGGCAGAGAGAGAGAGAGAGAGAGAGAGAGAGAGAGAGAGAGAGAGAAAGAAGAGAAGAGAAGAGAAGAGAAGAGAAGAGAAGAGAAGAGAAGTGGAGAAGAGAAGAGAAGAGAAGTGGAGGCCGGCCATGATCATGTGTGTGGGGGGGGGCGGTGAGGAAAGCCCAAGAGGGGCTAGAGGAGTAAGAGGTGAGAGTGCCAAGAGGTAAGAGAGAGAGGAGGGGGCCCAGCACCCTCTTTTTATAGGCCAGGCCTACCTGGCTGTTGCCAGGCGACTGTGGGGAGGGGCATACCTGGCTGTTGCCAGGTAATTGTGGGGTGGAGCTTAGACCGAACCCTAACACATTTGTTTTCAGAAAAACCACATCAATCAAACAGGAGCCCTGTGGATCTAAACAATGACAATAGCGGTTGGGACTAGTGGGAATGGTGAGAATTGCACAAGGGCACCATACCATTGAAGGCAGAGCTAAAAGCCAGCTAAAGACTGCTATGAGTCTTCCTCAGGCCTGAGTCCTCTAAATGGTCCTCCACATCAAGTGGTCTGCCCTGAAAACACTCACTTAAAGGCACCGATAAATCAATTCAGCTGATTGTATTTATATGTTTATTTAAATGTATATGTGTGGAGAGCTCTTGCTGCAGCTTCTAGGATATTGGCAAGAATGTTTGACATTGGGTGAGGACAAGAAGCAGGCTCAAGGTAAATACAGTTGGAGAAGGTGTTCCTTGCATCCTGATCATCTTGATAAATCCCTAGAAACAGTGATCATGGGATTTTGTCCTTTCCTTGATTCTTTTGTTTATGCCTTGTTTGTTCTTTGACCTAGAACTGGCCTTATCTTTGCCTGTACTTAGAAAGGTATAAAAGCAGCTTGAGAAAAAACAAACTTGCTTCAGCCCTTGCTGGAGTCATACTCTAGTGTTGTCTAATTGTCTTTCCTTCCTTTAATATTCACTCCCTCCCTCAAGACCCTGTGGACTGAGCAGGCTTGGTCACACAGGTGACAGTAATAATTAAAAGTGCCATGATGGGGCGGGAGGTGGGGGGGAAGATAAGGGGGAAATGATAGAAATACACTATACATGTATATGAAATAAAAAATAAAATTAATTTAAAAATTGGTTTTTTGGGTTTGTTTTATTTTTGAGACAGGGTTTCTCTGTGTAGCCCTGGCTGTCCTGGAACTCTCTCTGTAGACCAGGCTGGCCTTGAACTCAGAAATCTGCCTGCCTCTGCCTCCCAGAGTTCTGGGATTACAGGTGTGGGCCACCACTGCCTGACTTAATTTAAAGATTGATGCTGTACATTAGCACATACATGAATTTCTTTAAAAAACTAAATGAATTTCTTTAAAAAACTTTGCATGAAGAACATAGCGTGATGGTTAATTTTGGGTGACAATTGACTGGATTAAGGGATACTGCTGGGTGGTGGTGGTGCACACCTTTAATGCCAGCATTTGGGAGGCAGAGGCAGGTATATCTCTCTGAGTTCAAAGCCAGCCTGGTCTACAGAAATAGTGGCAAGACAGTCAGGGCTACACAGAGAAACCCTGTCTTGAAAAACCAAAAGGAAAAAAAGAAAAAGAAAAAAGGAATACCTAAAGGGTTTTTTACATCACTACCTCTGAGGGTGTTTCTAGAGAAGACTTATGAATGACTAGTTTAAGTAGGGGAGATTAAGTGTGGGTAGGCTCTAGGGGGGTGGGGATTGACGAGCTTTCTAGTACTCATAGCAGGAATCCCCCAGTTGTCAAACTTTCAGGTTCTGAGGCTTTTGAACCTGCACTGAGCCATACTATTGGCATCTTGGGGTTTCTTACTTGCAGTGCAGTATGTGAGCCAATTTTTTTTTAAAGATTTATTTATTATTATATTTAAGTACACTGTAGCTGTCTTTGGACACACCAGAAGAGGGCGCCAGATCTCATTACAGATGGTTGTGAGCCACCATGTGGTTGCTGGGACTTGAACTCAGGACCTTCAGAAGAGCAGTCAGTGCTCTTAACTGCTGAGCCATCTCTCCAGACCGTGAGCCTTTTTTTTTTTTTTTTTTTTTTTTTTTTTTTTTTTTTAGACAGGGTTTCTCTGTGTAGCCCTGGCTGTCCTGGAACTCACTCTGTAGACCAGGCTGGCCTCGAACTCAGAAATCCGCCTACCTCTGCCTCCCAAGTGCTGGGATTACAGGCTTGTGCCACCACCGCCCGGCCGTGAGTCAATTTTTATAACAGATTCCCTTACCGATAAGAATAGCAATCATTTATCTAGCTATCCATCTTCCCATCTGTCCTATTGATTCTGTCTTTAAGAGAACCTTAAGTAATACATATTTTATAGTTAGTAGTTGTTCTAGAAAACACCACCACCACCGTCATTATCACAGGGTCTTGCTATGTAGCCCAGGCTGACTTGCAACATGCTTTATAGCCAGCTAGCTTCGAATTCATGATCATGTAGCCTTACCCTCCCAAATGCACTACCACACCCGACTTAAGAAAGAGTTTTATTTTCTTTTACAGGGTCTCACTAAGCAGCCCTATCTGGTCGGGAACTTGCTCTGTGTACCAGGCTCCAAGTCACAGAGATCCTCCTGCCTCTGACTCCTGAATGTTGGGATTAAAGGAGTGAACTACCATACCTGGCCAAGAAACAGAATTTTACTATGAGTTTCATTAACTGATTTTGGCATTACTGAAATTTTATTTTGTAGTTAAATTAAATTTAATTTTGAGACAGGGTCTTACTATGTATCTCTGGCTGGCCTCCAACTGGGAGACTTTCCTGTGTCTACCTCTCAAGTGCTGGGATTAGTTCCACACCCAGCTGGAACTGGTTTTCATTCCTGTCTTACTTAAAGTGCTACGCTGTCTAAGGGCACAGAAAACACCGATTGTCACTGAAAGTTGTAATGAAAGTTTGACTTCTGTGGTAGTGCTTGGATAGCAAGGGTGAGATCTTAGATGCAATCTTTAGCACACCCCACCCCCTTAAAAAAAGGTTGGGACTTTAACTCCTAATGATGTCTATCCAATATAATTCGACGTTGGCAACTATCAGTAAGTTGGCAAGTGTGTACACTTAAACCTGCAGAAACACATTTTCCAGGTTGGCAGAAGCTTATTATTGTCATAATGCTGGCCAGTCTCACAGGAGTAGCTAGGAAAACACAAACGCTCTTTGCATCCCAAGAAAAGCTGATGAG
This sequence comes from Apodemus sylvaticus, assembly GCF_947179515.1. Taxonomy (NCBI): domain Eukaryota; kingdom Metazoa; phylum Chordata; class Mammalia; order Rodentia; family Muridae; genus Apodemus; species Apodemus sylvaticus. The sequence continues at coordinate 53,310,552 of NC_067477.1, forward strand.
TTCAGCCAGACTCTTGCCAAGGCCTGACTAGCCAGAGTGGCGTGACTACTGCTTTGGCAAAGCCGGTGATCCCACCAAAACCAACCGGGACTGACTGATGAGAGAAAACATGAGGCACCAGTGAGCTGGTGTCCTTCTACACTGTTACCTGCTTGCTGTGTCTAGCATCAGTACTATTCTAGGCCTGTGTTCCTCCATTTGTTTAGTTGTATTAGTGCCATCAAAGGAAGATAGATAGATAAACAACAATCACAACAATAGAACTGGAATTGGAAGGGATGAGAGAATTGTAAAACACTAGATTTGAAGAATTTGACAACAGAAATTAAATTATAACTGGTCTTTTTTTTATAACTGATTTTTGAAAGGGCTTTTTTTTTTCCCAGAAGGAAAGGGTGAAGTTGTTTTGAAAGGGCTTTTCTTTTCTTAACTGTTTTACACTGTGCTAAATCCTAGATCTAGTTAAAGCTTTTATTTTGGGGAGAGGACTTTGTACAATTCTAGGTTTCTGTGAAACCATGGCATCTAGGTTTTTTTTTTTTTTTTTTTGGTTGTTGTTGTTAAAAACTTGCATTTTAAAATTTGTAGTTAGTTGTTTTGTTATCAAATTATCTGATGAAAGAACCTTTATTTCATATTACTTCTTTTCTTCAGATTCACTCCCCTAAATTGCTCCTGATGGCACAAGCAAAACCACGGCTGAAGCAATGGAATAGGGAATGTGAGCCAATTCTGGGTAAAATAGCGAATTTTGGGCCTGCCTGTCTACAGAGACTGCTACAAGGACAAATGAAAATTACATTTAGCCAATTACATTTAGGTATCAAGTATAGTAAGGGTGATATATTCACATATGTTTAAGACCTTATTCCCTACCTCAATGATGTGGATATATCTTTTGGAGGAGTGTATCAGGTCAGAAGATTAAAAATCCGTTGTTAGTAAGAGGGAAGGGAACCTCTACCGTTGACGCCTAGTCATTACACTTGATTTAAGTTGTCTTATAATTTCACACCAGTAGGTGTCAGTGCCGAGCGAAGGTAAAATTCTCATTTCCAAGTGAACGTCTGAGTTAAAAGGCAAAAGATTAATGTTGGAATGTATTGTATGAGAAAAGAGGGGAAAAAATTAGGAATAATAAAATTAATAATTTTAGTGTCCGAAAAAGAGACGGGGTCTCGCTATGTTGCCCAGGCTGGAGTGCAGTGGCTATTCACAGGCGCGATCCCACTACTGATCAGCACGGGAGTTTTGACCTGCTCCGTTTCCGACCTGGGCCGGTTCACCCCTCCTTAGGCAACCTGGTGGTCCCCCGCTCCCGGGAGGTCACCATATTGATGCCGAACTTAGTGCGGACACCCGATCGGCATAGCGCACTACAGCCCAGAACTCCTGGACTCAAGCGATCCTCCTGTCTCAGCCTCCCGAGTAGCTGGGACTACAGGCGCGCGCCACCGCGCCCGGCGAGCGCAAAGGGCGGCGGGGAGATACTAGAGATTCAGCCGGCCGTGACGTCACCTATTGTGCCCTCCCATCCAGCCTTCGAAATGTCACTCAAAACAAACTGGCCAATGTTGTCGCACTGCGTACGCGTCACGTTTTAGCGTTGTATTCTGGGTAAAGTGTGGCTCCAAAAACTTTGAAGAGCGCCTGCGTGGGCCCACGCGTTCCTTTTTCCTCGTTGGGCGTCTGAAGGCAAGATGGGTCACCAGCAGCTCTACTGGAGTCACCCACGGAAGTTCGGCCAGGGTTCCCGCTCTTGGTAAGGAGCCGGTTGTGGAGACCGCGGTTAGAGGGAAGAGCCACTATGGATGGCTGGGTGCCGGAAATCCAAGGCCCGCGGGCGGCGTGCAGGGCGCTCGGAGCCGCCGTCGCCATTACGGGCTTGTGCGAGCCGGGCCGCGGGCCTGCCGCGGGTGGTGGTGCAAACTGAGGAATGCTGTGTCTTTCTGTGGCTTGCATAAACGCCATCTCCTTTTCCTCCCTCCTTCCAGCCGCGTCTGTTCTAACCGCCACGGGCTGATCCGTAAATACGGGCTGAACATGTGCCGTCAGTGCTTCCGTCAGTACGCGAAGGACATCGGCTTCATCAAGGTACGCGGGGAGGGTCGCCATCGCCCACCGCGGGGGGTCAGGAGTTCCAGAAGGAAAGGGTGAAGGACTTCATGCCTGGCCGGGTTTAGGTGTCTGGTTGGTAGGAGATGGTACAATGTCTACATAGTAAGTAACTGAATGTTCCTAACCGAATACTGTCTTAAATTTGATCATACTGGGAAGAGCCTTAGACCTCAGGCCCCGTAGACATGATTTAGCCACGGTTTTGTCTTTTTATTGGTTCTAAGATTGATTTCTCAAGTCACCTTTTTTCATCAAAAACACTTTTTTTTCTCTTTGCATAAAATTCACCTGCTTATTTGGGCCAGTTTAATTTTTTAACCGGGTTTCTCTGTAGCCCTGGCTGCTCTGGGACTCTAGATCAGATGATCAGATCCTCTGCTGGGACTAAAGGTCTGCATCACACCACATGCAGGACCAGTTTTAAGCAAACTTGTGTTTAATGGGCCTACATGTTATTTTACACTGTTCTCTGAGGTGCAGCAGAGAGTTTTAAGCTCAGACTTACTGTATTGACCAAATAATTACTGTAAGCCTAGTGTTACAGTTTGGAGATCTGAATGACTCAATTTGAATGTGTCAAAATTAGTTCCTCCCTCAGGTCCAAGTTTAAGGTGAACTGTAGAAACTGGCTATTTAATAAGTCTCCAGAATACATGACATGGTTGGTGTCATTTTGTGTGGTATTGTACTGGGGAGGAACCAGTGGAATAGATGCCAGAGTCACATTCTAAGTAATAAAATCCCTTATGCTTTTTTTTTTTTCTTTTTTGCAGTTGGACTAAGCAACCTTGAATGGATAATTGGGCTGTCTACCAAGTGGAACCGATCATGCTAGTCTTTGTGCACAAAGAATAAAAATGTGAAGACCTTTAATTCCTCTGTGTGTGTTTCTGGGGTTTTAGTTTTGTTTTTAGAAAAAGGAAGCAAAGATCCGGTGTTGCATTCAAGAAGCCTTATTCCTCTTCTCTGGTAGAAGTGTGGTTGGAGCTGGGTTTACTGCACTCAAACCCAGCTTAAGAGGCTGAGGCAAGAGGAAATGGAACCAAGATAATTAGAATCTCCACAAATGGTCTTGGTGGTGGTACAGGTCAGAGTGCCTGGGTAAGAAGCTTGGGGAAGGTGGGAGTAGTTAGGATCCCAAGGAGCAAGTGCAGAGTTGCTGTTGGCAGGGCTGAAGACAGGTTTGGAGAGGGGGCAGTATTGATGTGCTTAGTACAGCTTTCTAGGAAGTGCTTGTTAGAATTGGAGTACTGTAGAGTGGGAACTGTTCTTTGGAGTATAAAGGCTTTTATTTTCAGCTCTCATCTGAGTGAATAGACTTAAGTTTGCTGCTTTTGCCTGAGGGTGGAGATCTAAGTGGGGTGTAGCTTGTGCCACTGATTCTAGCCTTGAGGATGGAGGCAGTAGAATAAAGAGCTGAAGGTTTTGCCTTCAGAAGCCCAGGTCAGCCTGGGCTATTTGGACCAAGCAGGAAGTGAGCAGTATTGAGTGCATCTGACTTAGAAGCAAATAGGCAGTCTGCTGGGACTGCTAAAGCAGGATTTATTTGCATCACACCTACATGCCAGAAGATTACACCATATAGTTCTGAGCCGCCATGTTGCTGGGGACTGATTTGGGACTTGTGGAAGAGCAGCCAAGTGTTCTTAACCTCAGAGCCATCTCCAGCCTGAGCTAACAAGTTCAATTAGCTTTTGAGAGAGAGAGGGTGAACATATTGCTGGTGGGCCAAAAAAAGACTTAACAGCTCATGGGAACAAGGATTTTATAAGTTATATAGTAATCCATCTTGGCCTTTGACATATAATCTAGGTGTGGTGCATGCCTGTAAACAATTTGGTAGGTGGAGGCCGGAGGATCAAGAGTTTAAGGACAGCTTGTGTTAAGTGGGTTGGAGGCCAGTTTTTTGAGAAGCTCAGAACTATGCCTCAGTTGCTGACAGGGAAGTGTCTGGGAAAGCTCTTACTAAAGCCTGGAGTGTAAGGTTTTTGTTTGTATTTTGGGACGTGGGATGACTTTGTTGCATCCGGGAGCTGAGATTAGAGAAGCTTAACACATTTCCTGCTTTAGTGTGAGAGCAGGCTGACCTGATCAGAAGCCGGTTCTAGCCTGGTGGCCTGTGTAATGTACATACACGTACAGTGACTTAGGAAAGATTAGTCTCTGGTCCTGGAGGGAGGCCTGCTCGTGGACAGGTGTTCTGGTTACTAGGGTTGAGTGGGACTCAACCCAATAGAAATTGTTTAAAATTTCTTCTGTGGTAGATGTTGTAAAGGACTTTACAGATGTTTCCAAGGATTAGAGTTCCTTTCAGTAGATCCGATCATTACATAGCTGAGAAGACCAATCTTAGACATGAGGTAATTTTTCCAAGATCTTCCCAAAAGAATGAACTAGAACTTGGGTCTGTCATTGCTTGAGCTCTCAACAGTCTGCACACTCAAAGAGCTCTGCCTCTTTTTTTTTTAAGAGGGCATCAGATCTCATTACAGATGGTTGTGAGCCACCATGTGGGTCCTGGGATTTGAACTCAAGACCTTCGGAAGAGCAGTCAGTGCTCTTAACCACTGAGCCATCTCTCCAGCCCAGAGCTCTACCTCTTATCTCCAGATTAACATTCTATCTAGGCCTTAACACTTTTCCTAAAATCACCTTGGTGATTAGGGTTTTGGGAGGACTCAAATAGCGCCGTTACAACTGTGAGGACAAATCCCCATTTTATGAATGTAGTTTGCAGACACAAGAGATAGTATAGCCTGAAGTTTGCACCAGTCAGTTTGAAAACTCCTTGCCACTAAACTATGCCTATTAGCAGGAGGGGGGGGGTTAGTAAATACTTGTAGTCTAACAAACAGATAATTAGCAATAGGAACTAGGAAAGTGTGTGTGATGATTTCATTGTTACAGAGGTGCACAGGAAGCGTGCTTGCCTTGTGCAACAGATGCAGGATAAATGCCCATTAGATAAGACTCCTCAAGAGTTGGGGGGGGGGGGCGCACACCTTTAGTCCCAGAACTCAGGAGGCAGAGGCAGCAGATAATCTATGGGTTCCAGGCCAGTCTGATCTACAGAGCAAGTTCCAGGATAGCCAAGGCTGTACAGAGAAGGCCTGTCTTCAAAACAAAAAGGACTCCTGTATACGTGGGATATCCAGTAACTGCTGTGTATAGTATCCCTATTATTTTGGTTTTCTGAGACAGGGTTTCTCTGTGTAGCCTGGAACTCTGTAGACCAGGCTGGCCTGGAACTCAGAAATCTGCCTGCCTCTGCCTCCCAAGTGCTGGGATTAAAGGTGTGCCACCACCGCCCGGCTATTGTTATTTTTATTATTAAAAATACATTATTTTCTTATACAATAGATCCTAATTATAGTTTGTTCTTCCGTCACTCCTCCTAGTTCCTTCCTACCCTCGCCTCTTCCCTCCAGATCTCTCTCTCTCTCTCTCTCTCTCTCTCTCTCTCTCTCTCTCTCTCTCACACACACACACACACACACACACACACACACACACACACACACACACACAGGCTTCTGAGAGAAAAAAACAAACATGACAAAATATAATAAGATGAAGCAAAAATGTATATCGAAGTTGGATGCAACAGCCAGCCCAATAAGAGGGTAAGTCCCAAGAGCAAGCAAAAAAGTCAGAGGCCTGCTTGTTTCAGTTAGAGTCCCCTAAAAATAAGCTAAAAGCCGGGTGTGGTAGCACATGTCTATAATCCCAGCACTTGAGAGGCAGAGGCAGGCAGATTTCTGAGTTCCAGGCCAGCCTGGTCTACAGAGTTCCAGGCTACACAGAGAAACCCTGTCTCGGAAAAAAACAAAAACAAACAAACAAACAAACAAAAAACAAAAACAAAAAAGCTAATATCTACAGTATGCACAGGGGACCTGGTGCAGACTCAGGGCCTGTGCTTGCTGCTTCGCTTAGTTGAAAGTCCCTCTGACTTTTACTTTCTGCCTCCTCATCCTGGGACTCCCTGTGCTCTGAGGGGAGGAATTTGATGGAGGCCTCCTAGACTCTCTTAGCCAGTTCATTCTAACAGTGCCTTTCTTTCTGTTTTTGTTATTTTGAGACAGGGTTTCTCTGTGTAGTCCTGGCTGTCCTGGAACTCACTCTGTAGACCAGGCTGGCCTTGAACTCAGAAATCTGCCTGCCTCTGCCTACCAAGTGCTGGGATTAAAGGCCTGTACCACTACTACCCTGCATCTGTTTTTTTTTTTTTTTTTAAGATTTATTTATTAATATATAAGTACACTGTGACTGTCTTTAGACACACTAGAAGAGGGCATCAGATCTCATTATGGATGGTTGTGAGCCACCATGTGGTTGCTGGGATTTGAACTCCGGACCTTTGGAAAAGCAAGTCAGTGCTCTTAAACTTAAAACTCTTAAACCATCTCCAGCCCCAGTGCCTTCTTTGTATGTCCTTCTCATGTCCTTTGCTAATTTCCTTTGCTGCCCAAATCCCATGTGATCCTGCATAAAACAAGTCGACCTCTGCAAGTCAAAAGAATCAAATACTTAGGCCTAAGGGCTCCAGGGTTCCTCATTTCCAGGAGAATTATTGCTGGTATTAGTTTGGAAAAATTATGTTACATCATGTGTGTGTGTGTGTGTGTGTGTGTGTGTGTGTGAGAGGTTATTGTGCATGTGCCGGTGCCCAGGTGGCCAGGGGCAATGATGGATCTTGCTGTGGCAGATTTAGAGGTAACTGTGAGCTGCCTAATGTGTGTAGGACCTGAACTCAGGTCTTTAGAGAAGGAAAAGCACTCTTAACCTCTGAGCTGTCTCTTGGAAACACATAAAACATGTACATATTTGTGTGTGTGTATATGTTGGGGGCAGGTATGAGCAGATGTGTTCACGTGCTCATAGAGGCATGAAGAGTGCATAGAATTCTCCAGAGTTGGAATTACAAAGTTTGTAAGCCAAACTCTAGTCTCTGAGAGAACGTAAGTGTTCTTACTGCTAAACCATCTCTCCAGCCCCAGCTGAACTGCTGCTATTTCTATTGTTGCACTAAGCATGGTTTGCAGGGATCTTATTTCTACATCATGTAGAGCCTGATAATAGTACCCCAACACGTATGTTACAGGGTTTCTTTTTGTGCAGACAGTGTCTTACCATTATAGCCCTGGTTGCCTGGAGTTCTCTACATAGATCAGACTGACCTCAAATTCACTGAGATCCTTCTGCTTCTGACTCTTGAGTACTGGGATTTAGGGTGTATGCACCCTACTGGGCTTTATTTGAAGGTCTATAGCACTATGTCTTAGTTACTTTTCCTGCTGCTATAACAAAACACCTCAACGCGAGTAGCTTATTGGAGAAAGGGCTTATTTCAGACTGAGATGGGAAAGTCAAGGCACTAGGAGCTTGAAGCAGCGATCACAGCACACCTGAAGTCAGGAGGGGCTGAGGGAAGGCTGGGGCTCAGATCCCTTTATCCTTTCTTTCCACCCTCGGTAAGTGGGCCTTACCACATCACTCAACCGCATCAATGCCCCCACCCCAGGCTTGTCCAGAGCCTAGTCTCCCAGGTGGTAGATGTGATAGAGTTGAGAATCACATATGATGCTTCTTCAGTCACTTACTCCATCGATTCTTACCCCTATACAAACACCCCTGCATGCCTGTTTAGTTTGAGAATAACTGATCTTGGGAAAATGACCAAAAGAGACTTCTGGAAATGACAATTCTGTACCTTGAATGGACTCTACTCCAAGACTCCATTTCAAGACTCCAAGAATACATTTCAGTAAGCTGTGTTCTTGGCCAAGATGACCAAAATTTCTTTCACCTTTGGATACAGATTGTTAATAACCAGGAATGGGGAGCAGAGATCTCCAGCTGCCACCATTAGCCCCAGAAATATTTTTTATAGAATCATGCCCTCTGGTAAAGCTTTTCCACTGAAAAGAAATTAGGATACACTAGTATGGATGGGGGTGGATTTTAGTAAAAGGCATTTTATTTTTAAATTTTATTATTATTATTATTATTATTATTATTATTTTGGTTTTTCCAGACAGGGTTTCTCTGTGTAGCCCTGGGTGTCCTGGAACTCACTTTGTAGACCAGGTTGGCCTCGAACTCAGAAATCTGCCTGTCTCTGCCTCCCAAATGCTGGGATTAAAGGCGTGTGCCACCACTGCCTGGCCTTGTTTGTGTTTTTAAGGATTAATTAGAATGTAGTTAGGGATTATGCTCATTTAGTTAGTTGGACAATTCTTGCTGTTTTTAAAACTTTCTCACAAAGTGTTAGTTTTGTTGGACGTTTGGTTCTCAGCTGAGGGGATTCAACTAGACTCTCCTGTTTCCCTCAATACCTTTTCCTTGAGATGGACTCTCTAGCTTAGGCTAGCCTCAAACTCGCCATGTAGTCAAGGAGAGACTAGACTGGAATTTCTTGATCTTCTCACCTCTATCACTCAGTTTATGAAGAGCTGGGGATTGAACCCAAGGCTTCATGTAAATGCTCTGGCAACCGAGCTACATCCCCACCCTTTCCCCCATGTCCTTTCAATTATTCTTGTCTTTCTATATACCATCTACTTATTCTCAAGATGTATTTATTATATGTGAGTACACTGTTGTTGTCTTCAGACACCAGAAGAGGGCGCCAGATCTCATTACGGATGGTCGTGAGCCACCACGTGGATGCTGGGATTTGAACTCAGGACCTTCAGAGGAGCAGTCAGTGCTCTTAACCACTGACTCCCCCCACCCCCCCATCTACTTATTCTATTTCTGGATTCCTGTTTTTTTTTTTTTTTCCCTCAGACCTTCCCATTTCTGTGTGACTGACTCCTGAACTTGCTTTCAATGTCCCCAGTCAACTCATGAGACCAAGCTTGTAGCCATTAGAAGTTGGCTATAAAACTGAAGGAGAGTTAGAGGGGCATAGTAGACAAGGACAGCAAGTGTGGGCTTCCTGAAATGATGGCTTCTTGTTCGCTGACACTGAGAGACGAGACTGTAGGAAGTACAGGGTTGAGCTTCAAACCAGGAACAGATGCTGTTAAATAGGGATGCTGTAAAATACCTAAGCCATTCCAGCTAGGGTTCCCAATGTGAAGGGATAAAACTTTCCCTTTCTTTGTCATCTGTGTTTCATTGACATTCAATTCTTTGTGTTAGGGAAGTCTAGAGATTCCTGTAGTTCAGTGGATCTCAACAGGTAGGTCAAGACCCCTTTGGGGCTCAATTGACTCTTTCAAAGGGGTCATTTAAGGCCATAAGAAAACAAGGAAATTTATATTATGACTCATAATAGTAGCAAAATAACAGTTATGAAGTAGCAACAAAAATAATTTTGTGGTTGGGGTCACCACAACATGAGGACTGTATTAAAGGGTCGCAGCACTGGGAAGGTTGAGAACCACTGGTCTAGGTGAGTCCCAGCACCCGTGTTACAAGACCATTCCGATGATCTTATACCATTCACACAAGATCCCTAAGAAACTGCAAAGGGATTCATTTCCATTGGAAGACTGCGGCTAGTTGCTGAGGTTTGAAGAAAGGAAGAAGAGTGGAAAAGTCTCTGGAGAGATGAGTGAGGAGCCCTTTTCCAGAAGAAAAAAATCATGCCCTTTTTCTTCTTGCCCCCTGGAGATATCGGCTTGTACTAATCAGTCTAGAGATGTATTCGGCTACGACCATATTCAGGAGACCACTTTGTAAGTTTCTACTGTGTATAATCTAAATTCAGAAGGGCGCACCGCAGGCATGTTTAGCATTTCAAGTGTGGAGGCAGAGAAAAGAATGACTTAGTTTAATAATGCTGTAAGAGTGTAAGTACCAGTTGCATGACACACACGTGCAACCTGATAGTAATTATGCCGATGGTGTAAACAGCTCCCCTGTGTAGACTTGCTGAGACTCCACTGCTAAATCTCAAGCCTTAACAGCAACTGCTAGAAAAATCAATAAGTCTTTTCCCCGGGAACCAAAGATATATGGGTTACTAAAATGCCTGACAATTCTCCATAAAGAGTAATGTCTCATTATATTAATGCTAAAGGAGGTTTGCATTTTATTTCCTAAATAATAACAAGATTGCAAATTAAAGGACTAGTTGATGCCGTGATAAACATCCATGGAGGCACAGACAAATCAATAAGAGAATAAGGCAAAAAAGAAACGGAACCTGTTTCTCGCAGTGTATTCATTGAATTTCCTCGGCTGAGCCGTTCTCAGGTTTACCTAACCACAAAGCCCATTTCCCAGGGCATGCGTGCCTTGTTCTTCCTCGGATGGAAATTAACTCACAGGAACATACATGGAGACCGAGTGTGGACATTCAGTACAGTTGATACATCCGGTCAGCTGCAAAAGGAGAAGGCCGTAGAAACTAACACATAATTGGAATTGCAGCCACAACAGAGATGATTCCCTGGCATGGCACCCTGGAGAAATCCAGCCAGGGGCAGGTTAGTGGTGTAGTGGTGGAGGAACCAAACTTTACCATTGCAAGATTTAGGATTTATCTTGTTGTTGTTATTATTATTATTATTATATTTTTTTGAGACAAGATATTACTCTGTAGCCAATGCTGGCTTGGAGCTCACCCTGTAACCTAGGCTGGCTTTGAACTCACAGCAATCCTGCCTCAGTCTCCAAAGTACTGGGATTATTGGCATGAGATTTAGGCAAGCTCTGTCAGGTATTTTAGCTTTTGAAGTTTAACACTGCCTTTGCCCTGGGCGGTTGACTTGCTGCTGTTCAGCTAGGACTCATGGGGAGACTGTGCTTTATTTAGTCACTCTCCTCCTGTTCCGGGACTTTGCTTTTTAGCACTAATCCCTGTATCTTCTCATCTTTACCTGGTGTCAGGACAGAAGGCATTTGCAGCCATGAGTGGTAGGGTGGTTGGTGGATAACACTACTGTTAGCAAGGCATGCTGGCTGGCCTTAATCCCGGCACACCAGAGGCAAGAGGCAGGCAGGAGGCTCTCTGTGAGTTTGAGGCCAGCCTGGTCCACATAGCAAGTTTTAGGCCAGCTATGGCTATACAGTGAGACTCTGTCTCAATACAACAAACAAACAGCAAAAACAAAGCCCAATAAAACACTACGGTTCCGTCTGGTTGTTCTTTGGGATGCTCTATTCGAAAGATATCTTCGGATTTGAGAGTTGGCAACAGCAAGATTTCATATTTATTTAGTGTTGTGGGCACTGTTTCTCATGCATTGTCCCTACTGATGCTCAGACAAGCAGACAGAAGCTGTTATGTGTGTTTTATAGACCATAAAAATGAGACATGTGGGGTTAAGTGGCTTGAAGATGTTCTGCTAACAAGCTTGTGTGGCTGTAATTTGACTGACTGGCTGCAAGGCCAAGGTTTTCTGTGTTATACACCTTAAGTGTTTACTTTATTTTGTGGGAAGTATTTACTTCTTTTTTTTCATGCCTATGTGTGGTATCTGCACATGTGTGTACTTGCGTTCACATGTGAATAAGTGCCCTTCTGTGTTTGGGTGTGTGTAAATGTGTGTGTGGAGGACTGAGGTTGATGTCAGGGACATCATGTCTGTGATTGCATTTATATTTGGAGGCTGGGACTCTCATTTGAGCCCAGAGTTTGTCAATTTGGCTAGTGTAACTTGCCAGCTTGCACTGGGGATCAATCCCCTGTCTCTACTTCTCAGGAAGTGCTATTACAGGTAGGCCAGCGTGCCTAGCCAATGTTCCTGTGGATACTGAAGGTCTGTGATCCAGATGCTGAGGAGGAGTAGCCAGGGAAAGCTCAGGCCCAGGCCTGGTGGGACACGCCTTTAATCCCAGGAGACAGATGCAAGCAGATCTCTGAGTTCAAGGCCAGCCTGGGACAGAGCAAGTTCCAAGTAGAGAAAAGCTTAGGTCAGGTGTGTTGGTACACTCCTTTAATCTAAGAAGTCAGGACATAGAGGCATGCACATCTCTGAGTTCAAGGTTAGTTTACAGACCAAGTTCCAGGACAGCCAAGCTTAGGAAGTAAAGGATGTAATAGAACAAGGAGGGCATGTTCCAGCTCCAGCAAGCAGCAGAACTTGAAAACTTTGGTCATGTGGCTGTGGCTTTGGAGTCAAGGATAGATGGGATTACTAGGATGCTGGTTGGCTGGAGCTAAGAAATTAGCTAAGAGACCAGCATTGGGCTGGAGAGATGTCTCTGTGGTTAAGAGCATTGCCTGCTCTTCTGAAGGTTCTGAGTTCAAATCCCAGCAACCACATGGTGGCTCACAACCACCTACAATGAGATCTGACAGCTCTTCTGCTGTATATGAAGACAGCTACAGTGTACTTACATATAATAAATCTTTAAAAAAAAGAGACCAGCACTGAGGTGAAATCTGGGAAGTGTTTTCTGAGAGCACAAAGAGGCTGTGTTCCAGAGATAGCTAAGGTTGTAACTCATACTGCAGATGGTCTTGGTAATGTGTAAGAGTTACCCAGTGGTATTGATTTTGAAGGCATGAAGGGGTCATGAAGAACAGTTGAGGCTTGACACTATGAGAGACCAGAGAAGGACATTGGTGAGGTGCAGCCTCAGTTGCAGTTGGTGGCCCATGACTGAAGAGGTCATGCAAAGAGGTTGAGGCTTCATACCATGAAGAGAGCCTATGGGAGGCTATTGATGAAGCCTAGTTGCAGTGGAAGACCCCAGCACACTGGAGATGTCAGTACCATGGGATGGCCACCAAGAACAGCAGCAGCAGTGGAATAGAGTTAACCAGACTCTGGAGTGCTATGGAGGGCAGAGCTGGAGAAGTGACTCAAGCCCTTTGGGGAGCTCAGAAGATCATGTGTGGGTCTCAAACACTGGAACAACTTTACTGCTGTTGTTTTGGATACACCCCAAGATGTTAGAGATACCAGAGCCTTAGGATATCTGCTGAGGAAAGCTGCTAACGGGGAGTGGAACCAGACCATGAGAAAGTTTGTTGCAGTCATCAAGGCTGAAATGAGTTGGAGATCTGGAGAGTGCTTTGTCATCAGACATGGAGATGCAGAATTTAGAGTTTGCATGTGTACGTATGTATGTATGTATGTATATGTCTGTCTGTCTGTCTATCTTATCTTCTTTTAAGGCAGCAAAGCATAGAGAATAATGTAAGAACTTGGGACACCACTTTATTTGGGTTATAAACAACTCCCCCCCTTTCTCTACCAACATACTTGGCACTCTCAGACCTTTACATCCAACTTAAATGATGTTGTTAGCAATCTGATAGCAACCTCGGATCCCCCATCCCCCTGCACACACACCTGACCTCAAAAATAGAATAAGTTTTTATTTTCTTGATGACCATAAAACGTTGACATTTTCTATTCAGTCATACCCTCGGTTATGTCTGCGCACCACAGAAGCTGGACTGACTGATCTGGCCTACACTGGTTTTGGGAGTGGCGCATTGATGTCACCATCTGCCTCTCAGTTGGACCCACTGTTACAGGTGTTCTAAGTGCAGCAACTCCTTGTTAATGTTTTTTACCTACTTCCTGAAAACCCTACCACTGACATAAAAGCTGTTAAGTGAAAAAAAATCCCATTAGTTTTATTATCACACCACAAGATAAGTAATTTTTACAAGTAGGAAGATATATCAATCAAGCATAAAATATCTTATAAAAGCAATGTGCTTTATCTGGAAAGTATTCTGACATCAACATATATATTATAGTTCAATTTTGGCACTAACTTCTGGAGTTAGCATGGACCACACAAATTAAAAGGCATGGTCACCTGCAAGGCTGCCATCGTTTTAGATGTTAGCTGCACTTTGGGAGTCTCTGGGCCACAGATGACCAGCTAGCTACAAAGCTGGAGGGTTCCCATAGATCCCAGCCTTGAGCACAATCACAGCTGTATTCCAAAGGATACAAACAAGGACCAACCAGATGAAGAGAGGCATACAGTAAGGTGTGAGGGGTTCCAAGAGACAGCTTCCGTGATCTCTTCTATGACATCCCGCAGACCTATTACAGCTTTCAGCAGCTACCGTTTTATTGGAGTTCCGTTATGTGGGCATGGTTGAATTATTAGCCAGGTAACTGATCTGACTTCCTCTTCCTTCCCTCTTTCTCAATCTTATTTATTTATTTACTTATTTTTGAGATCTTGAGATTATTGTGTAGATCAGCTGGCCTTGAACTCACAGAAATCCACTTGTCTCTCTCCGATTCCCAAACACCGGGATTTAAGGCATGCAACACCAAGTCAGGCTTCTTTTCTCTGTCCCTTAAAGTTAGGTTAATCCAAGCCTTGGTCCTGTGATCACATAGGCAGTATTTTTTGTCTCATCTCTTGGTATAAACTCACATGTGATTCAAAGGATGCCCAAATGACAAAGATGCTGCCATGATTCAGAAAGTCCATTGACTTTGTTGTTTGTTTTGTTTTGTTTTTGTTTGTTTTTTGAGACAAGGTTTCTCTGTGTAGCCCTGGCTGTCCTGGAACTCACTCTGTAGACCAGGCTGGCCTCGAACTCAGAAATCCGCCTGAGAAATCCGCCTCCCAAGTGCTGGGATTAAAGGTGTGCACCACCATCGCCCTTTTGTTGTTGTTGTTTTGTTGTCCATTGACTTTGGATTTCCTTCCCTGGACCCAGTCAGAAAGGCCAGTGAAATTCCTTATTCAGTAACAGAAAACATATGAAAAAAATATATACTCTATAGCTTAATGAACACAAATTTGGGGTGTTTCAGTGAAGTCTGATTCTAGGAGACAGTAATCTCATTCATAAAGTAGGCATGGTGATGCCACTTTATTGATGTGCCGGAAATACCAAATGAGTTCACAAGTGCTAGTGTGGGTGCTTTTCAGTGTGTGGAACTCTTGACATCTGCGGACTCCAGACAAGAGCTGCCTTCTGGGTATCTGAACACTTGAGGGGAGGCCAGGAACACCGGGAGCAAGAATCCGGGTTCGGCACACTCTGCCGAGCATTGGTCACCCGGAACACAGTCACTATGGCTTCAGAATCCTGAAGGTATATAGAGCTTCAAGACGCATGTGCTCCGGGAGCACCATCTCGACACATTTTGGACTAAGTAGCTTGTGCAGGCCCAAGCCTGCTGTTTCCGCTCACCATCAGCCCAACTTCCGCTGCTGTTTGCTTTGCTCTAGTCGGCCTTCAAATGTTTACGCTCGGGACCCAGGAGTATTAGGCCTGTAAGTACAGGGCCTTAGCATTTCCTTGGCTGCTTCTAAACATGGAAGGGATGAAGTGAATCTTAGGGCGGCACAGTGAGGAAAGTCAAAGTGGACAAAGCCAGCGGTCAATAAATTGTAGTGGGTAAACATTATTTATGGGGAGAGCTATTGAACGCGTTTAAACGCATGTAAATGAGAGATTAGGATTTAAAGCTTTGTAAATGCTGGTTAGTCACTGACTGGTCACCTGGCTGATACTAGATATTGCCTGGAATGTCATAAGCCAATACAGGACCAAGCCAGGGAGTCCTTGATCTCACAGTACAAGGCGAATTTTGTTTCATGCCCATAGCTGAGCAGAACAGGCTATAATTCCCCCAGAGCAGTAGGGACAATGGATTTCTCTAAAGTAAAACTAATTGTAATCCAGACACCATCGGTAGGATATTTTACAATATATACACCAGCAGATATTCAAGGGAGATAAATTCATATGAAGGACTGGGGGGGGGGATATTATTACCTGTCAAACTTTTTTTTCCTTTTTTTTTTTTTTTTTTTTGCAGATCTTGGGATCAAACACTGAAACCTTGTGTGTACTAGGCAAACACACTACCACTGAGCTACACCCCTAGATAAAATTCTTTAAAAATTGTTATTTTCATTTATTTTGTTATATCTACTTATTTGTGTGTGTCCCTGTGTGTATATTCTTATCATATATACACGTATTGAGTATGAATATTTTCTCTTAGACTGTGGTTTGCCACTATCTTTTTTTAAAGATTTATTTATTTATTTATTTATTTATTTATTTTTTTGGTTTTTTCGAGACAGGGTTTCTCCATGTAGCCCTGGCTGTCCTGCAACTCACTCTGTAGACCAGGCTGGCCTCGAACTCAGAAATCCACCTGCCTCTGCCTCCCAAGTGCTGGGATTACAGGCATGCGCCACCATGCCCAGCTGATTTATTTATTTATTATACGTAAGTACACTGTAACTATCTTCAGACACCCCAGAAGAGAGGGACAGATCTCATTACAGATGGTTGTGAACCACCATATGGTGGGGATTTAAACTCAAGACCCTCGGAAGAGCAGCCAGTGCTCTTAACCACTGAACCATCTCTCTCCAGCCCTGTTTGGCACTATCTTAAGGTTTATTTTATATCTATTGCCTTAGTGTGTGTGTGTGTTTGTGTGTGTGCCACAGTGTGCTTGTCCTATGGGAACTGGTTCTCTCCTACTATGTGGGTCCCAGTGAACCCCATTCAGGTCATTCAGGAGCTCAACCATCTCATTGGCTCCAAATATTAGTATTTATTTACTTTCCTTAATGATAATTTAAAATGTTTATTAGTTTGTAAGGAGTCATACACTATATTAGTGTTTTTTCTTTTGTAGATATGTTTTGGCTTTGTATTTTTTTTTTTTTTTTTTTTATGAACTCTTTGCTTGCTCCAAGGCTATGAAGGTATTTTTCCTACATTTGTTCTCAGTCTTTGGTGTGAAATTATTTCATGTCTTTGTGAAGTGTGTATTTTTTATCATTCTACACAATTGTCTTGCTGGGCGGTGGTGGTGCATGCCTTTAAGCCCAGC